>NW_024044839.1:628125-938750 GCF_015852505.1 Tachyglossus aculeatus | reverse complement strand
CGCGTGTTGCAGCGATGACCCTGGAACCCCTGGCAGGGACAGAGAGGGGAAAGCACTTTGGGCAGGGCCCTCTGCCCACGCTCCCTTGTCGAGCTTCTCCCCGGCCCCTGTGACCCTAGGTTTCCCTCACGTGCGGCCTTGACTTTCACTTGGGACCACCTCCACGGATCTCCCTCCTCAGGAGGGCCCGGGGCCGGCCCTCACCTCCCCCAGTCCTTGTCTGTGTGGATGGGACAGGAGGGGCTTAGGCAGAGGGCTGGGATGGGGGCCGGAGACAGGCAGTATGGGGCAGGGGGCCTGACTCTCACCTCGTCCGTGCAATAGGCACAGTCCTTGTCCAGACGGATGCATTCGGTGCAGCTCTTCACCGGGGTGGACCTGCAGCGGTTGGCTGAGAGGGTGCAGAGGGCCAGTGGGTGAAGGGCGGTGGGGTGAGTGGGGCCAGGGGTGATCCCGGGGGCAGGTAATTTCTTTATATTAATGTCTGTCTCCCCCACTGGACTGTTAGCTCACTGTGGGAAGGGGATGTGCCTGTTTATCGTTACACTGTACTCTCCCAAGTCCTCAGTACAGTGCTCTGCACACAGTAAGTGCTCAATAAATACGATTCATTCATTCATTCGCATTTATTGAGCGCTTGCGGTATGCAGAGCACTGCACTGAGTGCTTGGGAAGAACAAGTTGGCAACATATAGAGACGGTCCCTACCCAACAACAGGCTCACCGTCTAGAAGGGGGAGACAGACAACAAAACAAAACATGTGAACGGGTGTCAAGTCGACGGAACCAATGAGTGTATGAATGAAGTGTGGGTGAAGGGAGATGGGAGGCAGGCCGCCAGCCAAGTGGAGGGGAGACTGTGGGAGTGGCTGGAGGGCGAGGGTACCCTGGAGGACAGGGCAGGGGCACCCTGAGAGCAGGGCCTTGGGTGGGGGAACGCTTACCTTGGCAACTGTAGCAGAGCCAGGCCCAGACCAGCAGTCGGAGCTGTGCCCCCAGGCACTGCCCACCCATCCTCTTCCTCCTGTAACCAGAGCCCGGGCTCGGGCACGGGGGAATTCCTGAAAGGAAATTCCAAGTCTGGAACCTCCACACGCAGGAGGAAGAGGCTGAGGTTGGGGGGGTTGGAGTGGGGGGCCGGGGCAGCCCAGCTTTGCTTCTTCTGTCCTTTCACTTGATACCCACCTAGCCACAGCTTGGCCTGGTGTCTGTGTGTGGGTACATGTCAACCCTTTCTCCTACATCAGCCCCACCTTCCCAACTCACCAGGGAGTACTGCCCACTTTGCCTTCCGCTGATGCCCCCGTTCACACCCTCTGCCCCAAGGTAACAGGCAGTGCCCGGGGAGCCCAGGGACAAAAGCACCACCAGATAGGGAGGAACCAAGTCAGATAGGGAGGAACCAAGTATCCGATTTGTTGGGAATCGGGTCCAGGACCTCCAGAACCCCGGGTTCCTAGTAGACACATGCGCCCCTTCACCCTGTCCTTCCCTCCCCAGCATCGCCATATCTCCCTCCACTCCTCTATTGTCCCATACCATCCCCAATAGCTCCACCCAATCTCACATAAACACCCACCCACAGTCACCTAGTTAGTCACAGGGCCCAACATACCCATTTCCCAAAAGGGAAAACCAAGGCGTACAGGACACCCAGCGGAGGGATTGCGAGAGAAGCCAGGCCCCCACTGCCCCCTCTGCTCCTGCCAGCTGCCTTCATTCATTCATTCATTCAATCGTATTTATTGAGTGCTTACTGTGTGCAGAGCACTGTACTAAGCGCTTGGGAAGTACAAGTTGGCAACATATGGAGATGGACCCTACCACACAGCGGGCTCACAGTCTCGAAGGGGGAGACAGACAACAAAACATATTAACAAAATAAAATAAATATGTACAAATAAAATAGAGTAATAAACATGTACAAACATTTATACATATATACAGGTGCTGTGGGGAGGGGAAGGAGGTAAGTTGGGGTGGATGGGGAGGGGAGAAGGGAAGAGGAAGGAGGGGGCTCAGTCTGGGAAGGCCTAAAAAGAGTGAAACAGTCAAGTCTATGTACGGGGAAATGGATAATCTTCACCTAAACCTCAATTCCTGCTTTTTTCATGTCCTAGAAAATGCTGCAGAGACCAGTGTGTACCAGGAGTCTCTCTGCCTTTGGCCACCCGCAGTGGGCTCCGCACAGCTGAGGTCCAAGGAGGCCACAGCCCAGTCTAGGACCTTGTCTTGGGCTGGTAGGGGCCCAGAGCCCTGTCCTGGGGCTGGCAAAATGACCATGAGCAACTCTTAGGTGGGTACACAGAAACTGCCCCTGTCCGTCCCTACAGGGGTAGCCCGTGCCATCACTGGGCCCGGCATTAGGGTCTAGGAGGGGTGCAGGCACCGCCCAGACCTGGGCTCCAGAAACCTACCCCTCATGCCCCCCACTAGCCCTTCTTTTTCTGGGCTGGACCCAGTCCGCCAACCTTTCCTGCTGCGGCAGTCCCTTCCCTTGGCGAACGGGGCAGAAGAGGACCCGGGGACCACGGCAGTACTCGGCCTTAGGCACACGCTCAGCCCAACCTGGCCCCCAGGGCCCAGCCCACTTCTCCCCACCCGACTCCTGCCCTGGGGGTCTGGTGCTTCACCCAGGAAGTGCCCTGCCCTCAGACACCCTCTCCGGGCTGGCCCAGCGCCCAGCCATGCCATCCGCCCACCGCTCCCCAAAGTCAGCCCCGCCACGTTCAGTTAGGTAAGCAGGAAAGGGACCCTCGACCCCCGCCCCAAAGACTCAGCTGCTGCTGGTCCACCCCTCCCTGGCACAGCCCTGGGGAGGGCAGGGCAGGACCCACCCTGTGCCCTCTCCTTCCAGGATCCTGGCCTTTGACCCCTTCAACGCCTTGAGCCAGGGGCTGGCAGCTACCCTTGGCCCAGGGAGAGGCCACCTGGGGGCCGCGAGGCCCCAGGAGGGGCCGGGAAAGAGGGCAAAGGGCAATTAGAGGGACCGTCCCTTCTCAGGCCCATCTGAATAGCCTCTGCCCACAGTAGACAAACCCCACCGGGGTGGAGTCAGGGGAACCACATGCCCAGGGGGACAGAGTCCCCCCGCAGCCGCCCTCCTCTGCCCCTCGGGTACCGTTGCCCAGCGTGGCCCTCGACCCGGACATACCTGTGCACGAGAAGTCCGCCTCTTCTACTCCGCCAATCTACCCCGCTGCCCAGCACCGCCGCTGCCGTGGCTGGGTGTGCGTGTGTGCAAGCGTGTTTGTGTGTGTGTAGCTTGAGGGTGGGAGGAGGAGGGAACAGAGAAGAGGGAGGAGGGAGCAGCGGGGAGGTGGGGGGGCCAGCGTGGCCCGGCCTGGTCCTGGCCCAGGTAGGAGGGCTCCCGTGAGTCAGCCTGCCCGCATTCCTGGTTGTTGCCGCAGCACCTGTATGGGCAGGAGCGGCCTGGCTGAGCTGAGGCCCGGCCCTGCCTCCCACCCAGGAAACAGGCCGGGCCCGGGCCGGGCACCACCCTGCCAGGCCCTGCCCACCGGTTGGGTTGTTAACAGGGAGGGAGCCCACGGACAGCACGGGACACTGGTCCCGGGGAAAAGGAAAGGGACAGGGCCCCCAGCCCCTCCTCCAGGAGGGAGGGGAAAGGGGGCTTAGACTTCCATGGCAGAGGAGGAGCCTCCATTTCCCTCTGTCCCACCCGGTGGGGGGCTAACGCCTCCCTTGGCCCGGCTCCAGGTTTGGAACAACAGTAAGGCCGGCGTGAAGCCGGTGGGCGTTGGGGCTGGCATCCTGCGTGCCAGGCTCCCTCCAACTGGCCTGCCCAGCCTGCTCCCTCCCGCTCTTCCTCCAGATTTCCTCCCCTGGCAGTGCCGAGATAATCTGTTTCCTAAACTGCTCGGGACCAACACCGAGGCAGTCGGGGGCAGGAAGGGAGGGGGGTGCCCGGGACCCAATCTGAGCTGGGTGGGGAGTGGGGAAAGGGGGGGTGGGACTTGCTGGGGGCCGGCCAGCGGGGAGGGGCTGGGGGGGGGACCAAGGCCTCAACTCACCCCAGGCTCGGTGGCCCTGGCTGCCTGAGCTCCCAAGCCCTTGGGGCGGGGGTTCGAGCCTGTTGGCCCAGGTGGGGCCCAGCCGGCCCTGGTTTGGACCAATCTAGAGCCCCAAGGCCCCTCTCAGGATCGCACCTGGAGAATTTCCAGTCTCGGCTACTGGAGGGTCAAGCTATTCCTAGCTCGGGCAGTGGCTAGAGAGTGGAAGGCCATCTGCTACAAATCAAAACTCACCTGTGCTGGGCAGCAGCGATATGGGAGAGTCGAGAGCGGAGACTCAAGTTTACTGTGTGGAAGAAGGCAGTGGTACACCACTTCCGTATTTTGACCGGGAAAAGTCTAAGGATACACTACCAGAACGATTGCAGATGGGTTTCCCAGGTGGATGGATTCCCCCTTCTAGACTGTGAGCCCACTGTTGGGTAGGGACCATCTCTATATGTTGCCAACTTGGGCTTCCCAAGCACTTAGTACAGTGCTCTGCACACAGTAAGCGCTCAATAAATACAATTGATTGAATGAATGAATGAATGGAGGTAGGGCGTCTTGGGAGAGATGTGTTCATGGAGTTGCTAAGGGTCAGAAATGACTCGGCAGCATAAAAAACAAGAGCCTCCAGGATTCCAGTGGGCCCGGTTCCCAGTGAGGGGCCCAACTTCCCCTTAATTATGGTACAGAAATAACGCTTGCTCTGCACCAAGCACTGGGACAGGCACCTGACAATCAGATGGGACCCAGTCCCTGTCCCCCAGGGCCAGATTCCCAGCCTATGAGGGAAGGATGGCAGGAACCTGATCCTCATTTTAAAGAAGGGGACACTGAGGCCCAGAGAGGTGAAATGACTTGGCCAAGGTCCCAAAGCAGGCGGGGACATAACAGGGATTAGAACTTGGGTCTCTCCTCTCTCGGCCCCATGAACCCCCACTTCCCCCCACCCCATCCGTTTTTATTATGGTATTTGTTAAGCACTTACAATGTGTCAAGCACCGCTCTAAGCCCTAGGACAGGTACAAGTGAAGCAGGTCGGACACAGTCCCTGTCCCAAATGGGGCTCACAATCTGAGTCTTAGAGAATCAACGTTGCCTAGTGGACAGAGCACGGGTGTGGGGCTCGGCAGAACCTGGGTTCTAATCCTTGCTTCCCCAATAGCCTGCTGTGTGACCTTGGGCCAGTCGCCTCACTTCTCTGTGTCTCAGTTACCTCATCTGTAAAACGGGGATTAAGACTGTGAGCCCCACGTAGGCTATAGACCGTGTCCAACAGGTTTAGCCAACCCAGTGCTTAGTACGTTGCCTGGCACATAGTGAGCCTTAACAAATACGTAAAAAAAGTAGGAGGGAGAATGTGCCTTGAATCCCCATTTTGCAGATGAGGAAACAGAAGCCCTGAGAAGTACAGTGACTTGTCCAGGGTCACGCAGCAGGCAACTGGCAGAGCTGGGATTAGAACCCATGTCCTCTGACGCCCAGGCCCAGGCTTGTTCCATTCTGCTGTGCTGCTCTGGCAAAACCCTTGGGGAGTTTGTGCTGCTTGAGGGCAAGGGGGCTTCTACCCATCAACTCCCGATAGCATTAAACATCTCAGAACGTGGGCTTGGCTCCTGACAGTGCCTCACCCCAAGAACACGTTCAGTCCACACCAACACCATCAGTGGTGTTTGAATCTGAAAATCAAAGCACAACTATTGACGTGTACGACACCTCCTCCCATCGCCCCAAGGTGATTTAGAGGTGGTGGGAACCTAGACTGAACCCCTCCTGGGCCCAGAAGTAGGGTCTTCCCCTACGCCCTCCCTCTCCAGGTTCACGCTGGGCCCTCTGTGTCTGGGAAGGAGTGCTTAGGCAGGCAGGCAGGAGCGAGGGCCAGCAGGGACAACCAGGGGAGCCCAGCAGGGAGAGTGTGGGAAGAGGAAAGGCGGGGTCGGCTGGAATTCCGCGATTAAGGACGCAGCGGCTGCTAGGGCGTAAACAATCGGCGGCCCCTCTGCCCCCTGGACTGGTGATTCAACTTCCCAGCTCCCAGGCTCCCGTCGGTCCTGAGTCCACCCAGGAGAGGCGAGCATTGCTTGCCCACCGCACGCAAGGGAAATGCTCTGGAGGAGGAGAGGGATTGCTCGGCTGAGCTGGGGGCTTGGCTCGGGGCAGGGCAGGGGAAGGGCGAGGCTGGCAGCTACAGCCCATGCCAATGGACTGTAAGCTCCTTGAGGGCAGGGACGGTCTCTTCGTCCTCCGCCCCCAAGGAGAACCTGAGCTTCGGGACTTGATGGGAAATGGGATTGGAAGAGGAGGTGGGGGACTTGGGTGGGGGGGAGGGTCCAGCCCTTTGCCGGGGTGAAGGGCACGCCTCTTGGTGGCACCCCAAGACTCAGTGGGCAGCACCCTAGATAGGCCCCGTCTATGCCCTGAGCATCTCTCAACGCTGCCCGCCTACAGGCTGGATGGGCTGTTGGCCCACCAAAATCCGGCCAGGAAACCTGCCTGGAGGAAGTCTTGCACTTTATTAGGAGAAGGGTTCCCACACCCACACAGTCCCCTGCCCGTGCCCCGCTGCCCGCAGTGGGGCATCCCTGCTGGGCATCAAGGGCAGCTCCACGGTGAGGGGGGTAGGGGCCACAAGCCCCAGTCCTGGGCGAGAGAGCCCGTCCCTTCTCCCGTCGGCCCGCTCGGCCCGTCTCAGCGTCCCAGTCTTGTCCTGCAGTCAGGGGGCCGGGCTGGCGCCGGCCCCCTTCCCGATCCCAGGGAGCTCGCCCCTGCCAGCTGTCCCCACCCGCCCTGCCCATTACTGTTTGGCCTTCTTCACTATGGTGCCCACGGCGGAAATGACGGTCGTCTTGGAGCCGCTGGCGCTGGTAGTTACCGTGACGACCGCGGGCAGGGTGGCTGTGGTTGTGAGGATGGTAGGCTGGGCGATGGTGGTCACGGGGATGGCAGAGTCCCACTTGCTCTTCCGCTTCTGGGCATCTGTGGGGACGAGGGAGCCTGGTCTTAGTAGGGCCAGGGTCCGCCCCTCCGGGGAGGGCCCTGTCAGCGGGGGCTGTGAGAACACATCCCCTCGAATGGCCGTCTGCCCACCCAACCTCCCCGGTGGTCTCCCTCCCGGGGGCCCGAGGAATCTCACCGGCGACAGCGGTGCTGGCTGTGGTGGTCGTGGGTGCTCCGGCTGCCGCCCCCGCTGCGTTGGTGGTGGTCCCCTTCTTGGTGCCCGTCACAAACTCGATCTGGGGAGGGAAGGAGGAGGAGGAGGAGGTGGAGGACAGCAGGGATCGGGACCCCGATGGCCTGCTGGGAGGGGCAGGCCCAGGGCTGCAGATCCCTGCAATTTGGCCGGAAAAGGATTCCTCGCTCTTAAACACTTCCCAAGTGGGAACTATATCTCTTCCTCCAACTCTGTGTCTTCACTGCCAGTGCCCTCTTCCTACATGTCTGCCCTCCCTTCCTTCCAGGGAACAGCCTCATCTGGAGTGAGTGTGGGCCAGGAGACTGTGTGGCCGCAGGGACACGTCCCAGCCATGAGCCGGGGCCCAGAGGGGAAGCGGGCATGGGGGACGCGGGGTGCAGCCCTTTGAAGTGAGGGATCACAGAAGACCCCTCAGGGCCGCGCAGGGAGCCTCTCCAAGGCTGGCGTCATGGCAAAGGGGGCCGGGAAAGGGAGACATTGCTTGCTCCCTCCAAGGTCCCATCCCCACCCGAGAACCCCCTGGGTCCGATGACCCAGGTTAGGCCAGGTGGTTGGGGCTGAGGCTCCCGTGGAGGGGGAACGGGGCAGCCAGCAAAGGCAGCAGCCTGGCCACACTCTGAAATGGGCGTGCAGAGAAGGACAGAGGACACTTTCTCCACGCTGAGCCAGGCCGGGGGCTGGAGGGCGCTCAGTAGGGTGAGAATCCTCCTCTGTAGGTCAGGCCCAGCCCTGTCCCCGGGGCTACTACCCCCAACCACCTGTCCACATCCCTACCTTGGTCCTCTCCTTTTTGGCCTTTTCCAGCTTGTCCATTTCTATCTTCTGTGCTTTTGCTGGGAAGGAAAGGGCCATCACATACGGTCCGGCACCGGGCAGCCTGTGTTCCTGCCAAAGCAGGGTTGCCACAGCCTCCCCTCACCCCACCGATACCCATCCCCGGAACCAGGGCTGCCAAGCGGGGACGTACCCAGGGCCTCGTAGTAGGAGTCCTCAGACCATCCGTGGGGGTCGAACATATCCTGGAACGCAGAGGGGTAAGGTTCAGTCTCTCGCTGCCAGACGGCAAGCACCAACCGCGGGCACGGTGTTCCCCAGGGTGGGGGTCTGAGGACAGGCAAGGACGCTGAGGCCTAATCGCAAAGGTGCTCATGGTGTTCCCATCCCAGCCTGCCAGTCCGCCCTCGCCACTGCCGCCTACCTTGGGGTAATTCGTGCCAAGTTCATCGATGGCGCAGAACTGGATCAGCTTCTCGTAGATGCTACAACCACAGGGAGACTTAGATGGCAACCGGCCCTGCCGCTCTACCCAACAGCCTCGGCAAGTGTGAGGTCCATCCAGCGCTACATGAACCCCCGGCCCATCCGCCCTCCCTCCCCAAGAAGCCCCCTCCTTGGCCAGGGGATGAATTTTCACCTTTGATCCCACTCCCCGCCTGAGGCTCATCCCTCCAATGCCGACTCGGTGCTAGAGGCCAACCCACCTGGGATTGCGAAACTCCTTCTTCCTCTGGATGATGAAGTTCATGTCCATCCCCTCCTTCACCTTCCGCTCATACAGCTTCTGGATCTTGTCCTGCCGTGGGTCACGAGGTGATGGGGAGGGGGCTTGATGCCCACAGAATCCCAGAGCCGTGACATCCCCCAGCTTTAATCTCACCTCCCCCAACCCAACTGATGCCAGCTCTTTCCCATGCCAGCAATCCCATCTCCAGGATCGGTCTATCATCTCTCCGGCTGTCTGGTTTCACCTCTTTTTCCCCAAACTGTGAAATGTTTGTGTGCCCGCCTCCCGCCGTGAGCTCCGTCGGGGCAGGGATCGTGCCTTCTACCTTGGGTCCCAACAGGTGCTCGGTAGGATTGCAGTAATGACAGGGATGATACCTATGTGATGGGGGCCCACAGGGGCACGAGTGGCAGTAGTGCCTAAGGGCTCTCAAGGGAAGAAAGAGCTGAGCTCAGTTCTCTAGGGTTTGGGGCTGCCCACGGGTGATAAGTCAGTGTGGCAGCAAGTCAGGTTGGCCCATGGCCAGCCGGGGGACGCCAAGCCTCGTGTCCCTTGCAGACCACGCTGACGGGCGACACCGTCGAAGCTGCTGGAGTGGATCCCTGGGCACCTGACCCTTGGGCCAGAGGGAAGCGACCTTGCCGGAACCTTCCAGGGGAGCAATTCTGACCCTCTATCCCGTCCTGGCCTATCCCAAGGCTCAGCCCGAGCCTCATTCCTACCTGCAAGTGGTTTGAGCATCTGCCGGGGGGCTCTGGGGGGATTTTGATCTTGTCGGGAGACATGTTCCTTACCCTCTCGGAGAAAGAGGCTGTGGGAGAATAGAGAGCCCTGTGAGACCCCCTAGGCCCCTCCAGGGAGTCCCCTCTCCCACCAACCCCTGCAATCCAAGCCCTGCCATTTTCTGAGCCCGAGATCAGGTGGGCCTTGAGGACCACCTCTGGGTCCGGAGAAGGGAAGGGGCTTGGACTGAGTGAGAGGAACCTAAGTCCTGCTGCTGGGTTGGGGGGGGGGGGGGAGTGGAGGGGGAGGAGGGGGGTATACATCCCGCCCACAGATCCCTCCACCCCCTCTGGCGACTCCACAGTCCTACTCAGAATCGGCGAGACAATGCGCCCTTGTATCCGAGGGTCCCTGATCTACACTTCAGAACGACCTCCCGCAAAAGGCGACCCCCCTCACCCCCCCAGCCCCATCCCACGCTGGCCCTGGCCCGAGGCATGAAGTGGGGTGGGGGCAGCCAGAGGACTGGGGGTGGGGCACCGGCCTGGCCTTGTAGGGGTTGATTCTAATCCTGGTGGTTTGTGCGGCGCCGCCCGTGCTCTCCGGTCCCCGCCCGCCGCAGCCCGGTACCGGCACCCGGCAGGTGGTTGGTGACACGGGGGAGGGGGGTGGATGACCAATGGACGGATGATGACGCTGCCATCTGAGCCACCTGTGGGAACCAGCTGTTTCCAGCATTTCTGAAGAATACCTGGGGTGGTTTTCCAGTCAGATATCATCCCCTGATGGCACAGCCCCAGAGGGCACACCCATAATCCAAGAGCTGTAGGGCATAGAAGCCAGGCCTCCAAACTCCCAGAGTCAAGGTGGCCCCATGCGGACCAAATGGTCACCCTGGGGTCTTCCCATCTCCCAGCCCCCTTCCTTGGGTGCAGCTGTCCATCTGGCTCCAACAGAGTCCACCCTTCCTCTTAGTGACTCCCAAACCAGACCCTGGTGCCCTCAAGGCAGCTCAGGGTGGCAGCGGGCCGGGGGTAGGTCTTTCCACAGCCCGACTCAAACCCAGTGTGAATCAGGAGCAACCCCATCTGGTCCTCAGGATGCCGAGTGGGCGGCCGCCACTAAGAGGGATGGACGGGGTGCGGAGGTCTGCCTTTGGGACGGGCAGCAGGGGGAGGAGCCTGGGCTCTGCCGGGGAGTCCTGGGGGTTAAATTCTTCCAGCTGGTGGTGTGTGAAAGCGGCAAAGTGCCCTTTGGCATTTGCCAAGCATGCCAGAGGAGGAGGGAGGGTGGAGCGCTGGAATCATGAGGACACAGCCACCCTGCTCTTACACTGGGGCCCGATCCCGTCCCTCCCAGGAGCGTCCCCTGCAAGGAAACGGAGGAGCTGGCGGGACCTGGGGAGGGACACTTTGGGTAGACTTCCAGGGCACCAGAAACGGGAGGGAGCCTGGTGGCCCCAAGAAGTCTGGCTGGGCTTCCCAAATTGCTTTCCACCTCGGGGCCTGGAATTCCCTCCCGCTTCGTATCTTGACAGTTCACCACTCTTCACTCCTTCAAAGCCCTCCGAAAATCCCACCTCCTCCAAGAGGCTTTCCCCAACTAAGCCCCATTTCCCCCTCCCGAGTCACCTCTGCACTTGGATCCATCCCCTTTAAACCCTTACTAGTCACTCCAACCCTCATCCCAAGGCACTTACGTACTATGTACGTGGCTGTAGTTTATTTTACTGTCCACCTCATCTAGACCTTAAACTCCTTGTGGACAAGGAGCACGCCTACCGTCGTACTGTACTTCCCTAAGCGCTTAGTACAATGCTCCGCACAGAGTAAGCACTCAATAAACACCACTGACTGTTTACCCCAGCTCGCTCTCCCTGTTCTTCCCAAGAGGACTGTTCTCACTCAAACATAATAATGCTGGTCCTTGTTGAGCACGTACTCGGACCCAAGCACTGTACTGAGCAACGGGAGAGATTCAAGATAATCAGGTCTGGTCTCACTCTTCCTCACTTTCACCCCGGCTGCCTCGGGCTCCAGAGGGCCTGCTCCTTCATGCCTGGGACTCCCTCCCCCTTTAACAGCCTCCAAGAATCCGCCCCCTCCGGGAGCCCTTCCCTGATTCACTTTCTTCCCCTCCAGGTCACATCTTCCCAACTACAGCAACCTCAGCACTTAGGCACGCAGTCAACTGGAGCGCTTAAATCGATTTACGTCTCCTACCACCTGAGCGCTTACTCATCCAATGACCCATCTTCCCATCCTCTTGTTCTAACCGGTTTTATATGTCTCTTCACTCCTCCTAGCCCCTGTGCCTCACTCTCCTCTCTCCCTTCCCCCACCTAGCACTCCCTCCCCGTTCACATCGCCAGACCACAGCTCTTCTGCTCTTCAAGTTGCGCCCGAAACCTTATCGCCACCAGAAAGTCTTCCCCGCTTAGTTCCTCTCCCGCCGCTGGCCACCTTTGTGCTCCTCTGGCAATGAAGCACCGGTTGCTCACCGCCCCTGGCACCTATGCCCACGTCTGACAAAGTGGGTACCGTAACCACTAGCTCGGGTCCCCCTTCCCCTGGTTGGCAAGCTGATCGTAGACTCGGGGCTTTGCCCGCTAGATGGTAAGCTCCCTGGGACCAGGGGCTGGGTCTTTCACTTCCCCCGTCCTTTCCCAGGCGCTCAGTCCAGTGCTCCGCACACCAGACGGCCAGTATATAGGGCCGACTTAGTTGAGCAGAAGGGAAGATTGGGTCACCCAGGCATCCCCGGATTCTGACACCTAGGGCCTGGTGGCGGGTGCCAATTGGGCAGAGCACCGGGCCTGGTGGGCAGGGGTGGGGGAACTGGTTGCTTCGGTGGGGAGTACCCAGGGAACCACCACGGGCACGGCCTGGTCCTATGGAGCACCCAGGCCCCTCCCGCTGCATCCAGGGGCAGCGCCCCACACAGCAGGACCCGACACATCCTCCGGGCAGCAGTCCCCGACCGCTCCCTCGGCTCCTCCTGCTCATCTCTGATCAAAGCTCCTTGCCCTGACGAGTCAGAGGCTGCCGGGGGGGCCAAGGGGCGGGGATGGGGTTGACTCCCGGCTAAGAGGCTCTCCTAGGCTCAGGAAGTCTGCCGCTGGCGGTGATTCACCCGTCCTGGCGCTCCCAGGCCCTCGAGGCCCAGGAAGCAGTCACCACCGCCACCACCGTAGCCAGGGTTCAGCCTGGCTGGGGATGCTGACTTGCTAGGAAGTAGCCGGGCCACGGGCTGGCCAGGAGCCGTGCCCGGGCCAGGAGCTGCAACAGCGAGAAGCGCAGGCTTAGTGAGCGTCCCCGAGCCCAGCCTCCAGCTCGGCAGGTCACCATCCATGGTCAAGCCGGACTGATGATCAGTTTCCCCCACTGCGGGGAGGCTTGGCCGACACGGGAGACGGAGGTGGGGAAGGTGGAGGAGTAAGGAGTGAGGATTTTCAGCTGTCTGGCACCAGGGACCCCGGTAAACACCACCTCCTGGAGTTGCCCAGGCCCAGATTTTGGATCTCAGCCACAGCTCATGGACGGGGAGCGGGGTCACTCTGAATCTTTGGGCAGGAGGCATCGGGTGTTCCCTGGGCGGCATCAGCCCCACAAGACCCTGGCTGAAGGGGCTGGTGGACAGTGGGGAATAAGCTGAATGGTCCTCCCCTGATTCTCTGGTGGGGGAGCGGGGGGTCCTGGATGGTTAGGGTATCCTGACTTGTGGCCCCCTCTGACAAGGAGCCGGGCTGAACCAGGCCCAAGGGTGAGACACGCCTGGATCCCTTGTGCCCCATCAGAGTTCTGTGGCGCCACAGCCAAATGGGGGCCAGGACCCCTGGGAAAGAGTCCTGCCCTCCTCAATAAAGGGCCTGTGCTGTCCTGGGCTGGGTACATACCCACCAGCTCCTGGGGATCCCTCTTCTCCAGCTCCGAAAAGTCCTGGAAAAGAGAAATCAATTCCGGAGGTAAGGCGGAGGGGGCCCGCTGTCTCTCCACCAGCCCTGTCTCTCGTCCCCTGGCAGGGAGTCGGCCTGAGGCTGACCTTTAAGGGCCAGGAGGGGCCCAGGACCACCCTCATCCCCGGGGTCCTCGCCCTACATCCAGGACAGCAGGGCTGTCCGGCCTGAAGAGGGGTCACCTCCCCGCCGGCCATTCACTCCCCCAGCTCTCGGGACAGCGGGCCAGAGCTCCCACTGGACACCCTGCCTGGCCTGCCTCAATGCTGGCAGCAAGGTGCCGGGGCCTGGCACCGGCCAGTCCTGCCTTACTGGCACCAGGCTGTCTTGGCCTCTGGTGGGCGAGGGAATGTCAGAGGCATGGGGGTGCTGAGACCCCTGCAGGGCCCCGTGCTCCGGGCACACTGGCACGTGCCACCCTGGCTGCGGGAGGAGCCAAGGGCACAGGCAGGCTGCAGCCTGGCTGTTGGCTGAGTCAGCCTCGGGCCCAGTCTGGGCTCCTAGTTGGGGAGGCTTGGGGCTAGCCTAGGGACACACACAATGACTCACTCCTATCGTCCGACCACACCCTAGCTGCTCCTCCCCATTTCTTTGTACCTCAGTTTTTCCTCTTGTAAAATGGGAGGAAGTTATCCCTGCACACATACACACTCACACTCCATTCAGAGAAAAAGACCAAAGCGTAATCGATGCAAATAGCAGCTAGCACCCCGGAGGGAAGTGGTTAGCTTCTCCTCCACTCCACTCCTCACAACCCTTCTTGTGAGTGTGAGTGGGTGGCACACGGGACATAAGAGGAGCAGCAGAGACACCAAAGAGTTGAGGGCTGTGATCGAGGCAGATGGCCTCTCCTTGTGGGGAGGGGCTCACAACTCCCTCACCCCTGCTTGCAGGCTGCATTCTTGGGGCCCCTCTCACACTGCCATGGGGGGCAGAGAGGGTGCTTGGCCGGGCGGCGACAGGGCCCCCTGCCCAATTCAAGCTGGCACCGAACGCTGGCTGCTTCCCTGCCGGGGCCCGTCTCTCGGGCAACCACACAACAGCCCTTTGTGGCCCGGGTGGCCCCTCAAGAGGGTGTGTTCTCAGGGTGTGTGTGAGAGGCGGGGGCATGCATGCTTGGCTGTGGGAACCCAGCAAGGGGCTGTCTCCCTCCACTGGAGCCCACTGGCCTCCAAAGGGGGGAGAGGGGGGAAATCGAGGTCAAGGTGCCAGCCCTGGACAGACTGGGAGATTGGGAGACCTCTCCCCGGAATGCCGTTCTTCCAACGGGGGCCTCTGTGGACCAGCCCTACTGGCCTCGCGGCAACGGGAGGTTGGGCCGGGGGCCCGCTGGCATGAATGAACCTGGCCAACAGGGGCCAAGGGCTTGGGCATTTGTTGGCCGGCATTCAGGGCAGTTAGGATGGGAGGTGGGAGACCCACTCCCTGCCTGCGAGAAACTTCCCGTCGAGTGTGAGACCACTATTGGGTAGGGACTGTCTCTAATGTTGCCAACTTGTACTTCCCAAGCGCTTAGTACAGTGCTCTGCACACAGTAAGCGCTCAATAAATACGATTGATGATGAGTGGGGGCGGCGGGCCAGTTGGCCAGTGGGAAGCGTCTGGGTACAGGGGCTAGCTAGGCCTCTGAACTAGTTCCAGGAAGGAGGGAAGGCAAGGAGGGAGCTGGGGAGCTCCTTGGCTACCAGACATGGGGCTCCAGGGGCCCAGCTCCAAAGGGAGCCGCCCCAGGGAGGGTGGAGGGCGGGAGAGAAAGGAGAGGGAGTTGGAGCTCAGAAAGGGCGGGACATTTCCGGCCAATCCGATTTGAGCAGACGTCCCTCGGGCCTGGGCATGCCGGGACTAGTACTGGGCTCCACGGCAAAGTGGAAAAACCTTTGCCCCCGGGCCACTCCCCGCTCCGGCTCCGATCCGCCCAATCATGCCATGACGCCGGGGGACGCGCCAAGATCTCCCTTCGCCCCCAGTTTTCTGCCTCTGCATGGGGGTACCTACCATCCCCTCCTGAACATCGCTCTGTCCACGCTCCACTCTCCCAGCCCCCGAGAGAATGATCCACTAAGGTCCACTATGTTGTCTAGTCCCTGCTGATGTGGAGGGCCAGACCCAGACCGAACCCGACATGGGGGACGGTCCCCCGGTGACCCTCCACGCCTCTTGTCCCTATGGAAACAAGCCCTTCCTGATCCTCCAGTCCTCTAGACTAAGCTCACTGGGGGCAGGAAATGCTTACTGTTATGCTGCACTCTCTCAAGCACTTAGTACAGTGCTCTGCACACAGTAAGCACTAAATAAATACAATTAGCTCACTGTCTGGCCGATCCAAGCGGTCATTCTGTAGGGTCCCTGTCCCAGGAGTTTGGGGGTAACTCCTTGGAAGTTCCACCTGGCCAGACCCTGGGCATAGGGGCCAGGGCGGTGGAGTGAGCCAGGTGAGCCCATACAGGCATGATTTCTGAGGACACCGTTGCTGTGTGGAGCTCACCCTGTGGAGGCTAAAACTCACTCGTCTATAGATCCTCTTCCAAGCACTCAATATAGCGTTCTACATCCATAAGGTGACCGGGAATCCTATTGATGGACTGATTAATTGGCAACCTGGCCACCAGCTTTAATGGCACAGCGGGCCGGGGTGGCCCAGAGTCCAGCACCCAGCTGCCAGCCGGCTGAGAGGAGACATGGCTCTCGGCAGGAGCGGCAAGGGCCCAGAATGTGGGGTGGGCGACCGGACCAGGCAGAGGGTCCGGTGGGGTCCAAGCGGGACCAGCCGGCCGGGAAAGGAGGAAGGGAATCCGGGGGCGTGGGGGAGGGAATGGGGGCGGGGGCGAGACGGACGGGCAGACAATGCCAACCGTTCAAGGAAACCAACGGGGCGGCCGCGGCCACTCCCCCGGCCTGCCCACGGGGCACGGCGAACCCGCCCAGGCGCTGATCACTAGGCTGAGCTGGTCGCTGTAGGGGCAGGTCGAGGGAGGACCCAGAACTGCCAGATCCAAGGCCTCCTCTCTCCTCCCTTCCTTCCCCATTGCCCTCCCTCTCCAACCTCCCTCTCCCAGGACTCGAACCAAGCGGGGGGCCAAGCGGGGGGCCGGAGGTGAATCCGCCCATCATCGCCCTGGCCCCTGCCCCCTGGGTTCAGGTGGTGTCCCGGCTCTTGGACGGGGGCTCCCCACCCCCACAACCGGGCCCCCCCCAGCCCTCTCCCGGGCCCAGGGCAGGAAATGGAAACAATAGGAAGTGGTGGGGGGCAGATTTACTCAGAGGAATCCGCAGCCCTGCCGCTCGCTGCTCGGCTGCAGGGAGCGACCTTTCATTCCCAGCAAGCGGCCGGCCAAGCCCTTCCCAGAACTGACCGCCCGGCCCTCGGACAAAGCTCCGCTTGGAACCGGCTGGGACAAGGCAGCAGCGGCGCCTGGGCTGGGGCCAGCGCCAAATGTCAGCTCCGCCTCGCGGCTGAGGGGACTCCACTGACGGGTCGGGGGCAGGAGAACCTTCCCAGTCCCTGCTCCATCTCGCTGTGCCCTCTTCGCTACCCTGCTTGACTCCAGCGCCCTCGGGTCCCTGGCTGGCATCTAATGCAGTGGCTGGCGCTCAGTAAATACCACTTCTGCTACCTGAGAGAAGCAGCATGGCCTAGAGGACACAGCACGGGCTTGGGGGTCAAGAGGTCCTGGGTTCTAATCCCGGCTCAGTCACTTCACTTTTCTGTGCCTCAGTTCCCTCGTCTGCAAAATGGGAATTACGGCCACGAGCCCCATGTGGGACGGAGAGTGTGTCCAACCCAGTTTGCTTGGATTTATCCCAGAGCTTAGCACACAGTAGATAGTTAATAAACACCACAATTATTACTGTTACTATTAGTCAAGGCTCCTGGCCTGCGGGAGTGGGAAGCAGCAGCAGGCATGGTCTGCCGAGCACTGGGTGGAGCGCTGTGGCCAGCAGAGGGGAGGGGGAAGGCAGACGGGATGAGAACACTGTATTTTCTTCCTGCCGCCCTGCTTCTCTCTCCGCACCCGCCTCCTCCAGTCCACACTGGAGGATCTGTTGCCCCTCCACCTTGGAACCAGGGAGCTCGGGGGTCGGGGGCACCTCCCTAAGCTGCAGCTCGCCCTTGTAGTGCCAGGGAAGGGCCTCCCACTGTGCCAGGACGGCGAGGCACATGACCGGCCCCCACTGGGTAGAGGGCTTCAGGATGTGCTCCTACTGCTCCCAGGGCCTCTCCAGGCAGACAAGGACCAACTCAGTGGTGTGGTCACTACTTGCCTCCCTTTGCGGGTTCCACCCGGGGCCAAGAGGCCTTTGGGCCCCCCATGGGGGGCTGCCAGTACCTTGGGGAAACTGAGCCCGGAGTAAGGAGGGAGCTGGGACCGTCGTCCCGGCTGCCCCCCAGATCTCCCGCTTTCCCTGATGCTACCCAGTCCCTGTCCCAGACGAGCAGAGAGAACGGGCGGCTCACCCCCTCCCCCAGCTTCCAGCTGCTGTTTCCCAATCTGCTGGGGGGTGAAGAACACAGGAGGGGGACCCACTGACAGGGCCGCCATGAAGCTGAGAACAGGAAAGTCAAGTTTCTGCAAGGTGAAACTCCATTTGCCGCACAGTTGTGTTTCAGCGTGCCTGGGGGGGATGGGAGAGAGAGAGATGGGGGAGGGGAATGTGGGCCGGGATCGCATCCACCAACTCTTTTAAGTTGTTCTCTCTCAACAGCACAGTACAGTGCACCCAGGCAGCGCTCGATGAACAGCTGTGGTTAATTAGCCCACTGGAACTCCCAGCTCCCAGTCACCCAATTCCTGCAGAAACAAGTTCCCGACCCACTTGGAATTGATGGCCAGGAGTAGAGGCCTTGGGCCCCGGGAACGGGAAGCTGGAAGCGCAGAGCTCTTGGAAGGCTAGCCCTGGGGGTGGGAGGCTGGCTGGGCTTGCCGAAGGCCACAACCACCCAAACGGGGAGAGGGAGGGAGGGTGCAAGCTTCCAAAGGGCGGGATTCGGAACGTCGGCCGAGCCAGCGGCCGACGCGTGCCCAGGATGGCCCCCTGAGGTCCGTCACCCTGGGGGAGAGGTAGCAGGATGATGACTGGCTGAAGCAATGGCCTCTCGCCACGCCCCGGCAGAAAGTCAGGAAGAGCCACGCTATCAGGGCCTGATTGCCCATCTGGGACGCTGGCTAGGTGGGCATCGGCTCTGCCCGAGGGGCCAGGCCGTTGTGCCCGGGGGCAGTTGCTGACCTTCCCCGCGGCGGAGGGGGCCGGGCAGAGCGGGGTCGGCCTCGCTCTCGGAAAGCAGGGCTCGAGGCCTCGGCTCGGATAGGTAATCAGGGCCGTCCGGGCAGGGGCACAGCCTGTCGGACGCCAAGGCCCGTGCCCGATCCTGCTGGCAGCTCCTACTCCCCCACCTCGCCTCACCCGCTGCATCTGGGGGTGGTCGGCCTAGGGGGACCTGGCAGAGGTTGGGGAGGGGGTGGCCAAAGCCCTGGACTCTGTGGCAGTCAGGAAAACTCCTTGGACGAGCAGTCCAGGAACCACCGCCCACCGCAGCCTCCATGTGCTCCCCGCCGGGGGGTGAGGCTGGCCCCTCGAAGCTCGGGGTGACCTTTTCCCCCCAGCGCTGAACGGAGGGCGCAGACGGAAAGTATCATCTTCCTCGCCTGCCGCTAGCCACCAATTTGGCGGGTGTTTGTTTCCAAGAGGCGGGGTGGGACAGCGCGGGGCGGATCCCTCCATCTCCAGGAATTGCGGCCCTGGAAAAGTCAACAAACAAGGGGGACGGGGCGGGGAGCCCAGGGCCAGGACAGTCCGGTATATGTATATATGTTTGTACATATTTATTACTCTATTTATTTATTTTACTTGTACATATCTATTCTATTTATTTTATTTTGTTAGTATGTTTGGTTTTGTTCTCTGTCTCCCCCCTTTTAGACTGTGAGCCCACTGTTGGGTAGGGACTGTCTCTATATGTTGCCAATTTATACTTCCCAAGCACTTAGTACAGTGCTCTGCACATAGTAAGCGCTCAATAAATACGATTGATGATGACGAAGGGGCGCACGCCTCCGGGAAATAGAGGGAGATGACAGTCCTCACCCCATCTCCCAACCAGGACCCACTGTTGGGTAGGGACTGTCTCTCTATGTTGCCAATTTGTACTTCCCAAGCGCTTAGTACAGTGCTCTGCACATAGTAAGCGCTCAATACGATTGATGATGATGATGAGGATGATGACGGCAGGCTGGCTCTGGGACACTAGCGCCCCCCGCTGGCTGGCAGGCTCCCCGACCTGCCAACCTCGGGGTTGGCAACCCCGGCGTTGGCAACCCCAGGAGCGGGTCCAGCTTCCCACCAAAGGGCCCCGGCCCAAGGAATGGAGAAGACAGGCCTGAAGGAGGAAGGGGGACGAGCCGGCCCGGACGGACCACGGCGGGATTTCTTATTGGTTTTTTACAGTATTGGTTAAGTGCTTACTATGTGTCACGCATTCTACCAACACCTGGGGCATATACAAGCTAATGATGATGATGATGGCATTTGTTAATACTAATAATGTTGGAATTTGTTAAGCGCTTACTACGTGCAAAGCACTGTTCTAAGCGCTTGGGGGATACAAAGTGATCAGGCTGTCCCATGTGGGGCTCACAGTCTTAATCCCCATTTTACAGATAAGGTAACTGAGGCTCAGAGAAGTTAAGTGACTTGCCCAAGGTCACACAGCAGACGTGGTGGAGCCGGGGTTCGAACCCATGACCTCTGACTCCAAAGCCCGTGCTCTTTCCACTGAGCCACGCTGCTTTCTAAAGCAAAGCACTGTTCTAAGCGCTGGGGGGCTGGGGGGGGGGGGGGGATACAAGGTGATCAGGTTGTCCCACGGGGGGCTCACAGTCTTCACCCCCATTTTACAGATGAGGGAACTGAGGCCCAGAGAAGTGAATTGACTTGCCCAAGGTCACGCAGCTGACAAGTGGCGGAGCCGCGATTTGAACCCATGACCTCTGACTCCAAAGCCCGGGCTCTTTCCACTGAGCCACGCTGCTTCTCTCAGGTTGAACACAGTCCCACACGGGGCTCACGGTCTTAATCCCCACTTTACAGATGAGGTAACTGAGGCCAGAGAGTGAAGTGACTTAGCCAACATCACATAGCAGACAAGCGGCTGCCGGGGAGGGCATGCTGGTGGGTCACGTGGAGGTGTCTTGTGCTGCCCTAAAGCAACGCCGCCCCCCAACCCCTGGCCCTCGTCACCCCGTCCCTATCCAGTTTGTAGATAAAAATCTTTTGAGGCTAGTAGCCCTGTGGTCTAATTATGGCGGGGTGGCCAGGGCTGCCGGCTCATTGAGCCCATTTGGTCAGAACGGTTAGGAATCGGGAACCGCCGGCGGACACGCACTGAAAGGGAATTGGGACCGGCTCAGTCGGGTCTCCTGGCTCAGAGACCTGTCCCACCTTCAATAGGTCCTCGCCGCCCGCCCCGTCCCTGGGTTCCCAGGACGAAGGATGGACAAGAGGGCCCCCCAACCCCGTCCCGACCTGCCCGGGGTCAGACAGGAATAACGCCGGCCACTGTCGTGCGGGCCCAACTCCAACGGGGCCCTGGCGGAGGGGGGCTTGAAGGGGACAGACGGGTCCCCCGAGGAGTCCCCAGGCTGGCGCAGGCCTTCCCTCAAGCTTGGCTCTTGTTGGGGTCCAGGGTGGAGGAGAATTCGGCAGGAGGGCTGAGCCCCCACAGAGACTACACCCGCAGCGGCGGGCTCCTCGCGGAGCTCTGCGGTTCCACCTTTGCCCTCAGGTGCCGGGACAGGGGGCTCAGTGAGCCCCTCCACCCGCCGAAGGAGGCACAGAGCCCTGGCAGGCAGCTCTGGCCAAACCTCCAGTTTAGCCGTCTGTGACTGGGCAGCCAGGCAGGGCCAGGCCGCCCTCCCGGCGGGGGGAAGCCCACAAGTACATGGACGGGGCCGAATCGGCACCCCGACCACCTCCACCCCCTCACCTTCCCGAGTACCTTTAAGTCAGCAGCCTCGGGTCTGTCTGCCTCAGAGTCGTCATCATCCTGCGGGACCCGAACGGACAGAGTTAAGCTCCCGGGGCGGCCTCCTCCATCTCCACCTCTCCACCGGTCCTCGCGGGGCTGGGGCACCAGCATCTCCTCCACCCCAGCTCCATCACGGGCCCCGTGCCGCCACCCAAATCTGCCCACACTCTAGACCCCAAACTCCTACTGGCGCCACGGAGATCCCAGCTCATAGCCAGCTCCGGCACACTCTGTAGCGATCCTAGCCATGGCTGGCAAAGGGGCAAGAGACGGAGCCACCTCCTGTGATTCCTTCCCAAACCCAAGTGCTGCTTGGGCTACAAGTTGCCACCTTTCCCGCCCAAACTGCCACGGGGACAAAGTCATTGGCATCACCCCCTGATAAGAATCATGGGGGTCTTGGGCGTCTGCCTAACCGATGGCATTTGCTGGCTATCAGGGTCAAATAGAAAGTACTGAATGTGAACCCAGCGTATCTAGAGGGGGCATTCACTCCACAGGCTACCTGTGCTGGACTCTACACTCGCGCCTCTGACAAGATTCAAGAGCTTCCAGCCTGAGCTGAAGACCCCAAACGGCGGCTTTCCGGCCTATTCATTCTCTCAAGCCAGTCTCTACGGCACCCCGCCTTGCCCCTTGCCTCTCTTTTGTCCCCCGCACCCAATATGGAAAGTTGGCACTTATGATCTACTGCAGAGACAGTGCCAGGAAAAGCCAGATCGTGACACATCAGGGATGGCGACATCTGAGAGGAGGCATTCGGGAAAAACAACAAAAGTTCCCTGGAAATGGGAAGCCTGGGCTAAGCAGCCTTAGGTTGGGGAGACTGGAGGAGAGGGATTCGTACCGACTGTCTGCTGTTCTCTTCGTCGTCTTCTTCATAACCATCTTCGTCTCCCTCCAAGCGGGAAAAGTCATCCTCTCCGTAGGCTTCAGACACCAATCCCCCTTTTTCTTCTAGAACAAGAAATTGTTAATCAATCAATCGTATTTATTGAGCGCTTACTATGTGCAGAGCACTGTACTAAGCGCTTAATCCTTACAGCGGTACCTACTAAGCACCTACTGTGTGCCAGTCAGCACTAGGAAAGACACGATATAGTCAGATCGGACAAAGTCCCTGTACCAAGCAGGGCTCAAGTTCTAAGAGAGACAGAGACGGAGGAAAGGTTTTCAATCCCCATTCCACACACGAGAAAAATGAGGCAGAGAACTGACATGATTTGCCCAAGGTCCCACAGCGGGTCAGAAATGCGGCACGGCCTAGGGGCAAGAGCACGGGCCTGGGAATCAGAGGACGTGGGTTCTAATCCCGACTCTGCCACGTGACTGCTGTGTGACCTTGGGCAAGTCATTTAACTTCCTGGGCCTCAGTTCCCTCATCTGTAAAATGGGGATTAAAAGTGTGAGCCCCACGTGGGAAAGTGACTGGAGCCAACCTGATCGCCTGGGATCTACCCTGGAGCTTAGAACAGTGTTTGGCACAGAGTAAGTGCTCAACAAACACAATTATTATGATTATTTTCGTTATCATTGTCAGAGAGAGGGCCGGAAGCAGGACCCAGGTTTCCTATCTCCTGTGTTGCAACCTTCACTGTTGGCACCCAGCGGGTGCTCAGCAGTCACTACTGATAATAATGGTATTTGTTAAGCGCTTACTTTGTGCGAAGCACTGTTCTACACGCTGAGGGGGATACAAGGTGATCCGGTTGTCCCACGTGGGGCTCACAGTCTAACAGTAATGGTATTTGTTAAGCGCTTACTTTGTGCGAAGCACTGTTCTAAGCGCTGTGGGCGATACAAGGTGATCCGGTTGTCCCACGTGGGGCTCACAGTCTAATAATAATGGTATTTGTTAAGCGCTTACTTTGTGCAAAGCACTGTTCTAAACGCTGGGGGTGACACAAGGTGATCGGGTTGTCCCACGTGGGGCTCACGGTCTTAATTCCCTTTTTACAGATGAGGTAACTGAGGCCCACAGAAGCTATGCGACAACCACAGTCACACAGCAGACAAGTGGTGGAGCTGGGATTAGAACCCGTGACCTAATAATGATAAAAATAATAATAATGTTGGTATTTGTTGAGTGCTTACTATGTGCAAAGCACTGTTCTAAGCGCTGGGGAGGATACAAGGTGATCAGGTTCCCACGGGGGGCTCGTCTTCTTCATCCCCACTTTACAGATGAGGTCCCTGAGGCCCAGAGAAGTTAAGTTGCTTGCCCAAGGTCACAAAGCTAAGTGGCTGAATGGGAATTCGAACCCACGACCTCCGACTCCCAAGCCCACGCTCTTTACACTGAACCAAACCACTTTTCTGGCTCCCCAGCCCGAGCTCCTTCCACTGAGCCAAGGTGCTTCAGTAGTGATGGAACGAACACGGGCTGGAAGGGCCCCGAGATCAATCGGTCCATGCTCCTGCCTCCTCTAATAATAATAATAATGATGGCATTTATTAAGCACTATGTGCAAAGCACTGTTCTAAGCGCTGGGGAGGTTACAAGGTGATCAGGTTGTCCCACGGGGGGCTCAGTCTTCATCCCCATTTTACAGATGAGGTAAGTGAGGCGCAGAGAAGTGAAGTGACTTGCCCAAAGTCACACAGCTGACAATTGGCGGAGCTGGGATTTGAACCCCATGACCTCTGACTCCAAAGCCCGGGCTTTTTTCCACTGAGTTATGCTGCTTCTCATGCTGCTCCTCTAATAATAATAATAATAACGATGGCATTTATTAAGCGCTTACTGTGAGCAAAGCACTGTTCTAAGTGCTGAGGAGGTTACAAGGTGATCAGGTTGTCCCACGTGGGGCTCACGGTCCCCATTTTACAGATGAGGTAAGTGAGGCCCAGAGAGTGACTTGCCCAAAGTCACACGGCTGACAATTGGCGGGGCCGGGATTTGAACCCATGACCTGTGACTCCAAAGCCCAGGCTCTTTTCCACTGAGCCACGCTGCTTCTCTCCCGCCAGGCATTTGGGTATATATATATATATACGCATACCTGCATATATGTATATACCTGTATATATGCTTGTACATATTTGTTACTCTATTTATTTTACTTGTACATACTTATTCTATTTATTTTATTTGGTTTACACGTTTTCTTTTGTTGTCCGTCTCCCCCTTCTATTCATTCATTCAATCATATTTATTGAGTGCTTACTGTGTGCAGAACACTGGACTAAGCGCTTGGGAAGTCCAAGTTGGCAACATCTAGAGCTGGTCCCTACCCAACAGTGGGCTCACAGT
The DNA here is from genome assembly GCF_015852505.1 of Tachyglossus aculeatus. Classification (NCBI taxonomy): domain Eukaryota; kingdom Metazoa; phylum Chordata; class Mammalia; order Monotremata; family Tachyglossidae; genus Tachyglossus; species Tachyglossus aculeatus. The sequence continues at coordinate 914,083 of NW_024044839.1, read as the reverse complement.
CTAGAAGACTTTCTAGAAGTCTTCAAGGCCCTACTGAGAGCTCACCTCCTCCAGGAGGCCTTCCCAGACTGAGCCCCCTCCTCCCCCTCACCATCCTCCCCGCATTACCTCCTTCCCTTCCCCACAGCACCTGTATACATGTATATGTTTGTACAGATTTATTACTCTATTTATTTACTTATTTTATTTGTACATACTTATTCTATTTATTTTATTTTGTTAATATGTTTTGTTCTGTTCTCTGCCTCCCCCTTCTAGACTGTGAGCCCACTGTTGGGTAGGGACCATCTCTATATGTTGCCAACTTGAACTTCCCAAGCGCTTAGTGCAGTGCTCTGCACACAAGCAGCGTGGCTCTGTGGAAAGAGCCCGGGCTTGGGAGTCAGTGGTCATGGGTTCAAATCCCGGCTCCGCCAACTGTCAGCTGTGTGACTTTGGGCAAGTCACTTCACTCCCCTTCTAGACTGTGAGCCACTGTTGGGTAGGGGCCGTCTCTAGATGTTGCCAACTTGGACTTCCCAAGCGCTTGGCACAGTGCTCTGCACACAGTAAGCGCTCAATAAATACGACTGATTGATTGGGTAGGGGCCGTCTCTAGACGTTTGCCAACTTGGACTTCCCAAGCGCTTAGTACAGTGCTCTGCACACAGGAAGCGCTCAATAAATACGACTGATTGATTGCTTCTCTGGGCCTCAGTTCCCTCATCTGTAAAATGGGGGTTAAGACTGGGAGCTCCCCATGGGACAACCTTGTAACCTCGGAAGCGCTCAATAAATACGACTGATCGATTCTCTGGGCCTCAGTTCCCTCATCTGTAAGATGGGGATTAAGACTGTGAGCTCCCCATGGGACAACCCGATCACCTTCTAATCTCCCCGGCGCTCAGAACAGTGCTTTGCACATAGTAAGCGCTTAATAAATGCCATCATTATCGTAGTAAATACGATTGAATGAATGAATGAGTTTTAAATACGACTGAATGAACGAATGTATATGTTTATACGTCTATATTACTCTATTTATTTATTTATTTTATTTGTACATATTTGCTCTATTTATTTTATTTTGTTCATGTTTTGTTTTGTTGTCTGTCTCCCCCCTTCCAGACCGTGAGCCCGCTGTTGGGTAGGGACCGGCTCTATACGTTGCCAACTTGTACTTCCCAAGCGCTTAGTCCAGTGCCCTGCACACAGTAGGCGCTCAATAAATACCGATTGAATGAATGAATGAGTGAGTGAGTTTGGAAAGGGGGGAGGGCAGGCCTGAGGGCGGAAGGCCCCCGCGGCCACTTACCGGCCACCGGGTTTGTCGCCGTTGCCGCGGCCGCCGCCGCCGCCGCCGCTGCCGCCGCCGCCGCCGCCGCCGCCGCCGCCGCCGCCGCGGTCCCGGCCTCGCCGTCCGACTCGGCCTCCGAATCCTCCGCATAAACGGCCAGCGACGACAGGACGTTCTTCTTGGCCGCCATCTTCACGCCGTCGCGCGCCGATGACGCCCCCCAGGCCGGAAGTTCCCGCCCACCCCCGGGAGGGGGCCAATCGGAGCGCGCCCCCGCCCGGCCTTTAGGAGGCGCGCCCGGCCGGCCGGCGGCCGGCGGCCGACGTCATCAGCGCGCGACGGGGAGCGGGCGTTAGGGAGGCCCTGAGCGGAGGGCTGAAGCTGGAGGGCGGGGAGAGGGGGTCCTCCTCCGTCCTCCGTCCTCCTCCGCCGCCAGCGCGCATGAAGCCCCGGCCCGGGCCCCACACCCTCCTCCCCTCATAGCCGCCTCTGCCCCGGGACGGGGGAAGTCCGGGCTGAGGGGTGAGCGGGGAGGGAGGGGACACAGAGGGGGGCCTGGGGAGGATGGAGGGGACAGAGAGGGGGGCCTGGAGGTGGGGAGGATGGAGGGGAGAGGGGGAGCCTGGAGTTGGGGAGGATGGAGGGGAGAGGGGGAGCCTGGAGTTGGGGAGGATGGAGGGGAGGGGGGGAGCCTGGAGTTGGGGAGGATGGAGGGGAGGGGGGAGCCTGGAGTTGGGGAGGATGGAGGGGAGGGGGAGCCTGGAGTTGGGGAGGATGGAGGGGTGAGGGAGCCTGGAGTTGGGGAGGATGGAGGGGAGGGGGGAGCCTGGAGTTGGGGAGGATGGAGGGGAGGGGGAGCCTGGAGTTGGGGAGGATGGAGGGGTGAGGGAGCCTGGAGTTGGGGAGGATGGAGGGGAGGGGGAGCCTGGAGTTGGGGAGGGTGGAGGGGAGGGGGGAGCCTGGAGTTGGGGAGGATGGAGGGGAGGGGGGAGCCTGGAGTTGGGGAGGATGGAGGGGAGGGGGGAGCCTGGAGTTGGGGAGGGTGGAGGGGAGAGGGAGCCTGGAGTTGGGGAGGATGGAGGGGAGGGGGACCCTGGAGTTGGGGAGGATGGAGGGGTGAGGGAGCCTGGAGTTGGGGAGGGTGGAGGGGAGGGGGGAGCCTGGGGTTGGGGAGGATGGAAGGGAGGGGGAGCCTGGAGTTGGGAGGATGGAAGGGAGGGGGAGCCTGGAGTTGGGGAGGATAGAAAGGAGGGGGAGCCTGGAGTTGAGGAGGATAGAAGGGAGAGGGAGCCTGGAGTTGGGGAGGATGGGGCAGGGGTGAAGGGGGAGGAGGAAGCCTGTGGCTGGGGCAGGTGTGAAGGGAAAGGAGGAAGTCTGGTGTTGGGGCAGGGGTAAAGGGAGAGGAGGAAGCCTGAAGTTGGGGAAGATAATCATAATGTCCTTTAAGTCACTTTGTCCTAAACACTGGGATAGCTACAGTATCGTCAGACTAAACACTGTCCTTGTCTCATACGGCATTTGCGGTCTAAAGGGGAGGGAGAACAGGGATTGAATCACCATTTTACAGGTGAAGAAACAGGCCACAGAGAAGTTTGGTTATTTGCCCAAAGCCCTAGTGATGGAGCTGGGGATCAGAACCCAGGCGTTCCGACTCCCAAGCCTGTGCACTTAACACCAAGCTTTTTTCTGAGGGTCAAGGAGGGAGCCCAGGGAAGGAGGGAGAACTGGATGTAGGGTGTGAGGACCTGGAGATGGGGCAGGTCTGTTTGTCCAGAATTTTGGGGGAGCTGGGCTGCAGATAGTTCCCCCTCATGGGCACTGGGGAGATTTTGCTCATCTTCTTGTCTTTTTGGGCCCCAGAACCAAGATGAGCTCCAGGCGTGAGCGCCAAGTCCACAGCACCCTGAAGAAGGTCTTTGGCTTTGACTCATTTAAGACAGCCCTTCAGGAGAGCGCGACCATGGCAGTGGTGAAAGGTAAAGGGGCCGGCAGCTCGGCTCTGGGGCAGCCAAGGGTCTGCTGTGCTCCGTGCCTCACAGCCCCGTCCCCCCAACCCACTCCTAATCGGGGAAAATTGGCCTCTTTTGTTGAGGCCCCCCATCTTCCCCGAGTCCTGCAGGTTGGATAGGACAGACCAGTCACTGAATTGGCTCAGGCGGGAAGGAGCTGGGAACCTCTACTCAAACTGGGGCCTGTTTACCTCTCTGACGTCCAAAGGTTCCACCTGTAACAACCCCCGCCGCACTGAGCTACCTGAAGTCACTTCCCCTCTGATGCCAGTGATGTTTGTTAAACACTTATTCTATGCCAAGTACTGCGGGGTGGGTGTCCAAGATACTTAGATTGGACACGGTCCCTGTCCCATGAGGGGCTCACAGTCTGAGGGAGAGGGAGAACGGGGATTGAATCCCCATTTTATAGAGGAGGAAACTGAGGCCCAGTGAAGCGACTAGCTCATGGTCACACAGCAGACAAGTGGCAGAGCTTGGATTAGAACCCAGTACCTCCGAGTCCCGTCCCTGAGTTCTTTCCAGTAGGCCACGAGGGAAGCAGGGATGTTTCCAAGAGGCGGTGAGGCTGAGCATGGGGATTTGCTGTCTTCTCTGTTCTAAGGAGGCGGGTGAAATTCCCATTGAATGCAGGAATGGTCGACCGGGCCAAAGCAGGACCCACAGTCCCGGCTGTGCCGTGTGCAGACACACAAACACACACAGAGGCTAATCTTTGATGTGTTTTTGTGTTGCTGCCCACGCTGTTTATGCTGCACCTCCTTGTCTTTTGGCTCCTGGGGGTCTTCCGGAATAGGAAATCACATGTGAGTTGAGGGCAGAGTAGGAATGTCTTATGGATAAAGTTTGAACCGTCCCTACACCCCCCTCAGCTCTGTGGAAGTGGCGGTGTTTGACCTTTACAGGGCCACAGGCCCGCTGGGTTTAATCCTTGGGTCGTGGAGGCGATCTCCCAAGAGTTGGAGGGTTTGGGACCTCAGTCGGGAATGATGTGCCCCAGGACTTGGGACCCACACCCCTCCCCTTTGCTGACATCGAACGGCTTGTCTTCCTCCCCGCCTTCCGGTGGTTCCCTGGTGACGACTCCCTCTCTGCTGTTTGCAGGTGAGAAGGACGTGTTTGTCTGCATGCCCACCGGGGCGGGCAAGTCCCTCTGCTACCAGCTTCCTGCTCTGCTGGCAGGGGGCATCACCATTGTGGTGTCCCCCCTCATTGCTTTGATTCAGGTGAGGCCCGGACCCCTCTCTCTGCCCCTTCCCCCCGCCCTCCCACAACTGGGGCCAGCCCTTGAGTGTCGGGGCACCCCTTCTCCGAGGCGGGGGCCCGGGGGAAGTCCTTGGCACATAGCAATCTGTCAATCGGTGATGTCTGTTGAATGCTTACTTTGTGCAGAACAGCGTACTAAATGTTTGGGGGACCACAGTTCAGTAGAGGCGGTAGACACGATCCCTGCTCGTGAGGAGTTTACAGCGCAGTGGGGAAGATGGACATTAAAATAAATTTCAGATTGGGGGAAGTAGGAGAGTATAAGGATGCGGACACAAGGGCTGTCGGGCTGTGAGGGAGAGGGTGAATATCGGATGTGCAAAGAGAGCAGCTTCAGGTGCGTAGATGTTGCAGAAGGGAAGGCTGATAGGGGAGGTGAGGCTTAGGGAAGGTCTCTGAAAGGAAATGGGTTTTTAATAGGGCTCTGAAGGTGGGGAGAGTGGTGGTCCCACAGATATAGGCCAGAGGGAAGACGTGGGCAAGGATTTGGCAGTGAGATGAGGTGGAGGTCCTGTGGGTAGGTTGGCATTAGAGGAGCAAAGTGTGTGACTTGGGCTGTAGTAGGAGATCAGTGAGGTGAGATGGAGGGGGCCCGGCGCATCCTGCGTCTGTGACCATTGTTACCAAACGGGGTCGGGGGGCTCAGTCCTCGGCCCGACCGACAGGTGCGTTGCGGCTCTCCCCAGGACCAGGTGGACCATCTGCTGGCGTTGAAGGTGCAGGCGGCCTCCCTGAACTCCAAACTGCCGGCCGCCGAGAGGCGGGCGCTGGAGGCGGAGCTGGGGAGGCCGGAGCCGCGGCTCAAGCTGCTGTATGTGACGCCCGAGATGGTGGCGGCCGCCTCCTTCCAGCCCGTCCTGAACTCCCTGGTGTCGCGCCGTCTCCTGGCTTACCTGGTGGTGGACGAGGCCCACTGCGTCTCCCAGTGGGGCCACGACTTCCGGCCCGACTACCTGCAGCTGGGCGCCCTGCGGGCCCGCCTGCCCCGCACTCCCTGCGTGGCCCTGACGGCCACCGCCCCCCGCCAGGTGCGGGATGACGTGGTGGCCGCCCTGGGGCTCAGGCAGCCGGTCGCCACCTTCCAGACGCCCTGCTTCCGTGCCAACCTCTTCTACGACGTGTGCTTCAAGGACCTGCTGAGCGACCCCTTCGCCGACCTGTGGGACTTCTGCCAGCGGGCGCTGGGCGAGAGGGACGCCCAGGGGGTGAGCGCGGCGGGGGCGGGCCTGGGGTGGAGGGGGAGCACGGGGCCCTCCGGGGCAGCCGGCTGAGCCCGACTCTTCTCCCCGGCCAGGCTTTCTCCGGCTGCGGCATCGTCTACTGTAGGACCAGAGAGGCTTGTGACCAGTTGGCCCAGGAACTCAGCTACCGGGGCCTAGGAGCCAAGGCTTATCACGCAGGTATAGACCCACCGGCCCGGGTCGGGGTTCCAGAATCCCCGGGCCCTGGGGAGGGGGCTGACCCAGTGGGGGCGGGGAGGGGCGTCGGCATCATCCCAGCATTGGGACGGATATAGGAAGCCCCAGGAGGCTGCGGCCCCCTTTGAGCCCACCCTCCCGCTCACTCGCCTCTCCCACCCCCACGACTGGCCAGGGCTGAAGGCAGCGGAGAGGGTGCAGGTACAGAGCGAGTGGATGGAGGAGAAGGTGCCCGTGATCGTCGCCACCATAAGCTTCGGGATGGGGGTGGACAAAGCAAATGTCAGGTTGGTTCCGGCCCTTGCCCGTGAGGATGGGCGTCTGTTTCCCGGGCTGTTCAGCTGGTCAGTCACTGCCTCGAAGGACCTGGCCTGTGTCCTCCCTCCAGGATGGGTCCATGTCTGGCTCCTCCACACCACTGGGTGGGATAGAACAACCAGCCACTCCTTGCTCCCCCTCGCCCACCCTCATGTTCTCAGACCCTCCGAGCTCAACGAGGCCCAGTACCTGGGAACCACGACTTGCTCTCCCCTGTCTACTCTGTCTGCCTTTGCTCCCATCCCCGGGGCTTCGAGGAGGCCCCAACTTCCAGAGCAGCCTTGGGCCTGGCTCTCTGGAGTTGTAATGGGAATAACTGCCGGCCTGGGACAGCTTTCCAGGCAGAAGGAGTCTCTCCCCTCCCTGCCATTCTCCTCTCCGCCGGCAGCCCCGGCTCCTGCCCCGTAATTCACCCGAACTGTGGTGTCTTGGGACCGGCCCCCTGCCTTGACTGTTGTAAGGTCTCGCCCGCCTCCTCGCCCTGGGTCCTGAGCCGGGAAAGCTGGCGACCTGGCCTCTGCCTCCGTCTCCTGCGTTGGGGTTGGCACTTCCCCGCGAGGCCCATCGGTGCCCGGCCCTCTGCGCCCTCTGATCCCCAGGTGTGTCGCCCACTGGCACATTGCCAAATCGATGGCCGGGTACTACCAGGAGTCGGGCCGGGCGGGCCGAGACGGGAAAGCCTCCTGGTGCCGCCTGTACTACTCCAGGAAAGACCGGGACCAGATCAGCTTCCTGATCAAGAAGGAGATAGCCAGGCTCCAGGTGAGAACCGGGGGTGGGTATGTGGCGGATTCCCTTCCCCACACACCCTACCGGGCACCCCTGCGTTGGCGCGGAGGTGGCAGGGCTCTGACCGGACCTCTCGGCTCGCCCCCAGGAGAAGCGTGGCCACAAGGACTCCGACAAAGCCGCGCTGAAGGCCTTCGACGTGCTGGTCGCCTTCTGTGAAGAATCAGGGTGAGTGCTCGTTTCCTTGAGCGCCGTTGGCGGGCAATCTGGACGGGGCTTGTGACTCAGCCTGGGGGCCAGCTCGGAGGATCCTTCCGGGGTAGCTGCCTCCCCTTCCTCCCCTCCCCTGTGGTCCTGCTTGGGTAGCTGAGGGCAGACAGCAGGTACTCCTCTGCCCTCAACGTGCCGTGTGCCCCCTTATGCCATCTCCACTCTTTCTGGGGGAGATGAGGGGCACCGTAACGCGTGACTTCTGTCGCACCAGGAGAAATTCAGTGAGGTTGTGAAAGGCAAAAGGCCTTTCTGATGAGAATAGCGATGGTATCTGTGAAGTGTTTACTCTGCGCCAAACTCTGGAATAGATACAGGATAATCAGATGGAGCACAGTCCCTGTCCCACACAAGGTTCGCCGTCAAGTCGTACAGAGCTTGACTGTAGGTGAATATGGTGTACGGGGACCTACTGGACTTGGTTCTGGAACATTTCTGTGGTCCAGATAGATGGGCCTGTTTACCACTGCTTAAAATCAGTCTCCAGAATCCTACGCGGTGACTTTTAAATACGAACCAAGTGCTCATGAAGGACCGATGGGGGGTTTCCACAAGATCCAGCGGTTGCTGGAAACAATATTCCCAATAGCGCCAACGTGTCCCTCGAGTCTTCTGGTGCCTTCTAGCCAGTTGAAGTAATGAAAACGTGCAAAAGAGTGGAAACGGCAGTATTTGGGCTTTGCTATTGCCAACGGCAGCGTCTCCGATTCCGCCAAACCAATCGGGTTACTTGGCCTTGCCTGGCCCCGCCCCACCTGTAGGCTGGGGGGCCTGGGATGGAGATGGATGGCGGATTCGGGGCTCACTGGAGGAAGGGAGTGGGAGCGGGCCTGGAAAGGGGGCTCCAGGAGGTGTCTGGATGATGGAGAGCCAAAGCCAACACATGCTTGGCCCCTGGTAGGCCCGGCGGTCGGGGATGGGGTGGCACGCGGTGGGCTTTTGGTCAGTGTGGGGGACTTGTGGCCTCCGGCAGGCGGAACCGGTTTGATGAGAACTCTCTGGAAGGACCTTGGGGGGTCCTGGCCTGGCCTGGCCTCCAGTTTTGCTTCCGTGGCAGGCTGGGCCCTGCCAGGAGGAGAGAGGGGCTGGTATGGGGAGAGGCCCCCCTGGGGCTAGTCCCCCTCCTTAGTCGCATTCAGCAGGCCCAGGAAAACCAAGACGAGACCTGAGATTGTCTGAGGCCCTATGAGCAAAGATTTCCGTTGGGCTGACGGGGGGCGGGAATGGGCCAGCATCCGCACGAGCCCCCACACCCTACCCTGGCCACCAGCCTGACTCAGCCAGTCTAAGTGGCTGTCTCCCCACCACCTTACCTTCCCTCTCTCCTCCCTTCACTCTCCCAATCAGTAGGATTTATTGAGCGCTTACTGTGTGCAGGGCACTCTGCTAAGGGCTTGGGAGAGTACAGTCCAATAGAGTAGGTAGCCACGAGCCTTTCCCGACGCGAGCTTACAGTCTGGAGGAGAAGACAGACCTTAAAATCATTTACAGATGGATACGTACATGAGTATTCTGGGGGTGGGGTGAAAAGTATTTAAGGGGTGCGGACCCAAGAGCATAGGTGACGTACAAGGGAGATGAGTAGGGGAAGGTAAGGGCCTGGGGGAGATGTGATCTTAGGAGGGCTTTGAAGGCGGAGAGAGAAGCGGTCCATCAGACGAGGAGGAGGAAAGGAGTCCCAGGCCAGAGGGAGGATACGGGCAAGGGTCGGCAGCGAGATAGATGAGATCGAGGTTCATTGAGTAGGTTGGTGTCAGAGGAGAAAAGTGTGATGCGGTGATCTTCCCTGCTGGGTCTTGACCGGCTGCCCCTCCAGCGTGCAGCAGTTCTGAGTCCTGCCTGTCACTGTTGAGTTTCTTGGGGACACAGGCCTCCCGTCCCGGTGCCCGCCCACCCGCCGAACCCGTCCGACCAGTGCAGGGAGAGCAGGAGCCAAACTGGCCGGGGCGGCCCGCCCCGTCTGGTCTGCACGGAGCCGCTCGGGTGTGACCGGGCTATACCCATGAGCTTCAGGCCACGGAGACCGAGCCGGAGAGTAGGCCTTCGCCCTGTGCCTAGGGTGCCCAGGGGCTGCTGCTTGGGGCACCTGGCCTGTCACGGTGTGCCATGGCCCGTGTGGTTACCTGGCTTGGGAGACTGAGAGGTGACTCTGCCAGTGGTGCCTGGAGTTGGGGAAGTCCACTCATTTCCCCTCTGCCCCCCCACCCATTGAGGGTGTGCCCCTTGGTGTGGTAGGAGGAGGGGCTGAGATCCTGTGGCGCCGTTTCTCTTCAGCCTCGAGAGAGGTGGGTGCCCCAGGGCCGCTGCGGGTGCCAGCTGTGAGCCCCCAGCAGCTCCAAGCAACTGGGATCCCTCTCCCTGCCCTTTGTTCTCTCAGCCCCGAGCTGGGCCATTCCCCAGTAGGTCTGGGTCCAAGGGTTGGGGGGCTGGCCCCCAGGGCCCTGCAGACCCTCAGCCCAATTCAGACCCCAGGGAAGGAGGTGGCACCTCAGTGGTCCATAACCAAAACACATTTATTGCTAAAGAAAGAAGCAAAGCCCCGCAAGTGGCCTATTGGCCTGTAGGGCCGGGAAGCAGCTTCACCAGGAAGCCTGCCTCGGTAGCTGTGGCACTACACCTATTGGCACTCCTCTCCTCCAGGAGCCAAACGGGCACTGGTTCTTCTCTTATGGGAACCGAGGGGGTACCAGAGATGTCTCGCTGCCCTTCCGTGGGCAGAAGAGTCCTCCCTGCCATTGGTAGGATGGACGCTCCCTGAGCGTTCCTCTGCCCTGGCCTGCAGGTAGAGGGATCCTCTTAACCCCCAGGGTAGCGCCCTCTGACCTGGGCACGGTCAGCGTCCTGGGGTCATGTCCAGCTATGGCAGCCACAACGGGATGCTGGACCGAGGCATTTGTGCCTGGAAGAAGGGAACCATCCCTGGACGTCTGTCTCCGGGAGCTTGGGCAGCCGGGGTGGCGGAGGGTGGCAGGGGAGGTGGCAGCCCCGGCTGCCGCCGGCATCCTCTCCAGTCGCAGTGGCCCGATTGGCCTGGCCTAGGGCTTCCTGGCCCGCCGCTCAGTCCGGAAGCTGGGCGAGAAGCTGCAGCAGCAGCAGCAGCACGCCATCCCTAACAGCAGCAGCAAGGTGACTGCGGGGAGCAGGAGAAGGAGGGGAGCGTGTCAGCCACCCTGTAAATGGAAGTGCTCGGACATGCTCCTCTTGGGAAGTTGTGGGGGCTGGGGTTTCCCCAGGGCAGGGCTGGGGTCTTGGGGGAATTGCCTTGGGCAGGCATGGAGGTAGCCTGGGCCGGGGGTGGCGTGGGAGGGGCTGAGTGCCGGGGGACCACGTGTCCGGCCGCTCGCCTTGGCCTGGAGGGATTCAGGAGGCCGGGTCCGGTTCTGCCCGGGCAGGGTCCAGATGGAGGAAATCGCCCCGGGGCTGGAGAGGAGAGCGACCCTCTTTGGTTCTGTGATGCTGAGCTGTGGCGGGGAGCCGGTCTGGCCTGGGAAGAAGGGGAACCCCACCCGCCGCCCCTGACGGAGGACCAGGCCCCGTGGCCGGAGGGTGATGGGGGAGAAAAGGCGTCCGGGGCCGGAGAGCAGGGACAGGGGTGGGAGCGTCAGCCTTACCGATGAAGAGGAGGATGACGGAGAAGGCGGCGATCTCCACCGGCTCCGCCTGGGGCAGCTGCTTGAGCCGCAGCAAGAACTTCTGGCCCAGGGACTGTATCTCCTGCGGGAAGCCCTGGGCCGCCATGCCGAGCCCCGTGGTCCCCGGGCCTGTGCGGGTGGAGAGCGGCTCAGCTTCCGAGCGCCGGTGCCACCTCTGGCCCGGGCCCTGGGCCTTCCTGCCCGAGGCCGCGGGACCAGTCTGGCAGGTGCCAGGTCTCGCTCCCCGGGGGCGGGGAGGAGGGAGCCGTCGAGCCACCTCTGTGAGACCAGACTCGGCCCTGGGCCAGCTCAGCGGCAAGCGGGGGGCTCTGCCCAGGTACCAGTGAGGGTGGCGAGTGGGCTGGAGTCTAGCACCGGGGGAGGGCCAGCGGCTCCGGTCCCGGGGCTCCTGGAATCCTGGTTTGGGCCGGGACGGGGATGCCGCTCCCTGGCCGGTGCCTTGGGCGTCCCTCCCGGGGCCCGCCGGGGTGTGGAGTGAGGCTGCTGTCGGGACACTGGGTTCCGTGACGCCCTGTTTTCCATGCCCCTCCCTGCCCCAGGCCTGTGGTACCACCCCTTCGGGAATGCCATCCTGCCTGCCTGCCTTCTGCTTGTCTGTGTCGCGCCCCCTGCCCCCGGCAGGGCAGGGAAGGAGTCTCATTCACTCACTCAGTCCATTAAGTACTTTCTGTGTGCGAAGCGCTGTACTGAGCACTTGGGAGAGCATGGTGTGACGGAGTCGATAGACCCATTCCAAGATCAGTGGTTGGCCGAACCAGTTCCGGAACTAAGTAGGTCTGCCCTAGTTGGCATCAGTCCAGAACCTGACTGAAGCAGCGTGGGCCTAGTCGATAGGGACCTGGGTTCTGATCCCGACTCCTCCACTTGTCTGCTGGGTGACGTTGGGCAAGTCACTTAACTTCTCCGTCCCTCATTTCCCTCATCTGTAAAACGGGGATTAAGACTTTGAGCCCCATAGGGGACAGGGACGTGTCCAACCTGATTAACTTGTATCTACTCCAAGCGCTTAGAACAGTGCGTGGCACATAGTAAGCACTTAACAAGTGTGATAAATAATCACTCACCGCCCTAGACCCGCTCTGCCACGTTCTCGTCGTCGGGCTCTCCCGGTTCCGGGGGCCGGCTAAGGGAGTGGGGAATGGAGTCCGGGTGGGGAGCATGGCTGGGGGGAACAGGAGGGGGCTGGCAGGTCGGGGGGTGGCCTAGATTTCTGCTCTGCCATATGGCATGGGTGGTGGCAGAGGTGGCTGGGAATGACCGCAGGCTCCTGGCCGTCCTTCCCTATTTCTCGACCTTTCCCTGGCTGGGATGCCCTGCCCCGTATGGTACTGCAGCCACCCGGCTCCACCCGGGCCCACGGGCAGTGTCTCGGGTGAGATTGTTTCCGGGTGGGCCAGGAATTGGCGGGCAGCGGGGGTGTGTGGCATGTGTTCCTCCCCTCTTTCCGAGTTCTGACTGACCGAGCTCGTCCAGCTAGGTGCCAGTCGCCCAGTGAGATCATTGGTGACTGCAGAGATCTGGAGTCGTGAGTGCTCTGGGGTGCGGCCCCTAAGTGCTCTGGCCACCGTTTCTTGCGGGAGGTGGGCCCAAGTGTTCCCGGCTGCTGGAGCCGGGAGCCACAGGTCTCTCTCTCAGCATCCTCCCGCCCTCCTGTCAAGTTTTGGCTTCTGCAGGACTCGGAGAACCGTCCCAGGGTAGGAATGGGGAGTGGACTAGGCCGGGCGGGTGGGGAGATGGGGGAGCGGGGCATGCTCAGCTCTTCCTTGCCCTCCCTCCTTTCCTCGCACCCCCGATGCCCAGGGCAGTGAGGTGGCAGGTTCCTTCCAGACAGCCCCTCCGGGCCTCCTGCCCCGAGCTGGGAGCCGCCAGCGCTAATGCTCCTCTGGAACGGAAGCTGGGTGAGGGGCAGGAAGACTGATCCCTTGTGTGGCTCCTTCTGGCACAGGGAGCCCAGTGATGGAGCCGAGTGGCTTCCGGAGGGGCCCTCCAGCTGCCCCATTGTGCCCTGGCTTCCTGCACCGCAAAGCTGCAACCGCGGTTTGGGGGTGGTGAGGGGGGGAGTGCCTGGAGGGGAGGGAGAGGGAGTTTCTCACTAGGGAATGCAAAGTGCTGAGACATAGATGCCAGCTCTGCGAGGAGCCGGCGCTGCCCGGCTGGCTGCCGGGTCGCCTGGTGCCAGCGGGCTCCAGGTCAGGCGGCCCTGGGGCGTGTGGGCACCCCGTGTCCGCGCTGGTAGGCCGTAGAGGCATCGAGTTGGGCTGCAAGCTCAGGCAGTCTGTTCCCCCACCAGCCTTGGTCATGGCCGGAGAGGTTGGCGAGAGGGTGGGCATTTGGGGGCCCGGGGGGTCCAGCTCCTTGGCCTGTGGTCGGTCTCCGGGATGACACGGGTTTTTCCAGCGTGTTGCGGCTGGGCTGCCGGTGGTTGGGCCAAATGAGGGCAGGGAGTGGCACGTGTGTGGGGGGAGAGCGGAGGGGGTGTCGCCTCTTCACAGGACCCCATGAGGCCCACCCCAGGGGTCACTGGTGGAGGCAGGGCCAGGCTACAATCAGGCGTGGGCACCTTGCCTTCATGCAAGAAGCAGCGTGGCTCGGCGGAAAGAGCCCGGGCTTTGGAGTCAGAGGTCATGGGTTCAAATCCCGGCTCCGCCAACTGTCAGCTGTGTGACTTTGGGCAAGTCACTTCACTTCTCTGGGCCTCAGTGACCTCATCTGTCAAATGGGGATTAAGACTGTGAGCCCCACGTGGGACAACCTGATCACCTTGTAACCTCCCCAGCGCTTAGAACAGTGCTTTGCACATAGTAAGCTCTTAATAAATGCCATCATTATTATTATTATTATTATTATGCCTAGACTACCACCTGCTCTCATCCGCCAAACTAGCTCTCTTCTTCCCTTCAAAGCCCTACGGAGAGCTCACCTCCTCCAGAGGCCTTCCCACACTGAGCCCCCTTTTTCCTCTCCTCCCCATCGCCCCCCTGCCCTACCTCCTTCCCCTCCCCACGGCACTTGTATATATTTCTACAGATATATTACTCTACTTATTTTACTTGTACATGTTTACTATTCTATTAATGATGCGCATATAGCTATAATTCTACTTATTCTGACCATTTTGACACCCGTCTACATGTTTTGTTGTCTGTCTCCCCCTTCTAGACTGTGAGCCCGTTGTTGGGTAGGGACCGGCTCTGTTGCCGATTTGTACTTCCCGAGCGCTTAGTACAGTGCTCTGCACACAGTAAGCGCTCAATAAATACGATTAAATGAATGAATGGTGCCCATGAGCTCAGCATGCCGGGACCCTCAACGGGGCTGGCTCATGTGGGCAGGAGGATGGGAGGGGGGACCAAGGGCCTATCCAGCCCTATGATATAGCTGCCCCCCGGCTCTGGGGCCGGGACAGCCACTCAGTGACCACTGTCCTCAGTGCCCCCACTGTCCGCATGCCTTTTAGACTGTGAGCCCACTGTTGGGTAGGGACTGTCTCTGTATGTTGCCAACTTGTACTTCCCAAGGGCTTAGTACAGTGCTCTGCACACAGTAAGCGCTCAATAAATACGATTGATTGATTCTGGGCCCTCTCAGGTTCTCTCCATGTTAGGGGAGGTGGCACAGAGGTAGAGATAATAATAATAGTAATAATAATGGTATTTGTTAGGTGCTTACTATGTGCCAGGCACTGTACAAAGCTCTGGGGTGGATACAAGTTAGGTTGGATACAGTCCCTGTCATTCATTCATTCATTCAGTCGTATTTATTGAGCGCTTACTGTGTGCAGAGCACTGTACTAAGCACTTGGGGAGTGCAAGTTGGTAACATATAGAGACGGTCCCTACCCAATAGTGGGCTCACAGTCTAGAAGGGGGAGACTGACAACAGAACAACACATAATAATAATGATGGTATTTATTAAGCACTTACTATGTGCAAAGCACTGTTCTAAGCGCTGGGAAGGTTGCAAGGTGATCAGGTTGTCCCACGGGGGGCTCACAGTCTTAATCCCCATTTGACAGATGAGGTAACTGAGGCCCAGAGAAGTGAAGTGACTTGCCCAAAGTCACCCAGCTGACAATTGGTGGAGCTGGGATTCGAACCCACGACCTCTGACTCCAAAGCCCAGGCTCTTACCACCGAGCCACGCTGCTTCTCAATTCTCATATTAACAAGATAAAATGAATAGAATAGTAAATTTGTACAAGCCCCATGTGGGGCTCACAGTCTCAATCGCCACTTTACAGATGAGGGAACCGACGCCCAGCAAAGTGAAGTGACCTACCCAAGGTCACACAGCAGGCAAGTGGCGGAGCCGGGATTAGATCCCGTGACCTTCCAACTCCCAGGCCCATGCCCTATCCACTTTGCCATGCTGCTTCTCTGTGTCCACCCTCCCCCTTCATCCTGGTTTGCCCGTCTGTCCCCGTTTGGGCCGGAAAGGGCAGGAGGGGCCCCGGAGGAGCTGTTGAGTGCAGGAGCTGTGGCAGTTTGACGGAGAGCACATCAGCTGGGCCAGGGCCTGGGGTCACCAATCAATCAATCAATCGTATTTATTGAGCGCTTACTGTGTGCAGAGCACTGTACTAAGCGCTTGGGAAGTACAAGTTGGCAACATATAGAGACAGTCCCTATCCACCAGTGGGCTCACAGTCTGGAAGGGGGAGACAGAGAACAAAACCAAACATTAACAAAATAAAATAAATAGAATAGATATGTACAAGTAAAATAAATAGAGTAATAAATATGTATAAACCTATACAGGTGGAGGGCAGTGAGGAACTGGGGGTGAGCGCTGGGCACTGCCCCTTGCTCTCCCCAACTCCCCATTAAGCAGCGTGGCTCAGTGGAAAGAGCCCGGGCTTGAGAGTCAGAGGTCATGGGTTTTAATCTCGCCCCTCGCCACTTGTCAGCTGTGTGACTTTGGGCAAGTCACTTCAATCAATCAATCAATCAATCATATTTATTGAGCGCTTACTATGTGCAGAGCACTGTACTAAGCGCTTGGGCAGTACAAATTGGCAACATATAGAGACAGTCCCTACCCAACATTGGGCTCACAGTCTAAAAGGGGGAGACAGAGAACAAAACCAAACATACTAACAAAATAAAATAAATAGAATAGATATGTACAAGTAAAATAAATAAATAGAGTAATAAATATGTACAAACATATATACATATACTTCACTTCTCTGGGCATCAGTTCCCTCATCTGTAAAATGGGGATTAAGACTGTGAGCCCCACGTGGGACAACCTTGATTACCTTGTATCCCCCCAGTGCTTAGAACAGTGTTTGGCAGATAGTAAGCGCTTAACAAATACCAACATTATTATTATTATTATTGAGCGGTCGGGCGCCAGGGAGAAGCTTAAACTACCCCCATCTGGTCAACTGAGGCCCAGGGCTCTGCGTGGGCTGCTGGCCCAGCGCCAGGGTGAGGGGGGAAGGGCCCGGCCGGCCCTGACAGGGACCAGACTGCCTGCCGGCCCTTTGACCCAGAAGCAGCATGGCCTAGTGGCAAGACCCCGGGCTTGGGAGTCGGGGGACGTGTGTTCTAATCCCAGCTCCGCCACCTGTCTGCTGTGTGACCTTGAGCAAGTCAGTTAACTTCTCTGGGCCTCAGTCGCCTCATCCGTAAACTGGGGATGAAGACTGAGCCCCCCGCGTGGGACAACCTGCTTACCTTGTATCCACCTCAGCGCTGAGAAAAGTGCTTGGCACATAGCGAGCGCATAACAAATACCATAATTATCGTTATTATCGACCCCTCGTGGGGTCCCTCCGGGAGGAGAGGGGCTTAGAGTCCAGGGTAAGTATTTGGCCCCTCTGCCCTCACCTCCCCGGCTGGTAGGGCCATGCCCGCCTGGTCCGGCCTTACCCTGAGGTGCCCTCCGCCAC
This sequence comes from Tachyglossus aculeatus, assembly GCF_015852505.1. Lineage (NCBI taxonomy): Eukaryota > Metazoa > Chordata > Mammalia > Monotremata > Tachyglossidae > Tachyglossus > Tachyglossus aculeatus. The sequence goes on along the minus strand of NW_024044839.1, from coordinate 897,247 downwards.
CGTCGCCACCGGCTCCCGCTTGGGTCCCCTGCTGACGGCCAGCTGCTCCTCCTCCTCCTCCTCTTCCTCCCGCAGCCACCGCCACTGCTGCTCCTCTGGCCGCTGGCCACCGGCCCGGGGCCTGGGGTTTTGGGTTACCGGCCGAGAGGGCGGGACTCCAACCCTGCCTGGCAAACTCGCCTTCCAACTTGAGCAAATGCCACCGGCCGAAGCAGGGGGTGGGATGTGGCCGGCCCTGCCCCCGGGAGAGCCCGCTGGCCACTCCCCTCTGAGGCCAGCTGGCTCAGGACTGGAAGGGAGGGGGGCAGAGAAAAAATTTGTAGCGGAGCCTGGGGTCTCCTGCACCTTCCTGTTCCATCAGTCAGTCAATAATCAGTGGGTTCTATTGTGCAGGACTCTGTCCTGAGTGCTTGGGAACGTAATAATAATAATAATTTTGGTATTTGTTAAGCGCTTACTATGTGCAAAGCACTGTTCTAAGCGCTGGGGGAGGATACCAGGCGATCAGATTGTTCCACGTGGGGCTCACAGTCTTCATCCCCTTTTTACAGTTGAGGTAACTGAGGCCCAGAGAAGGGAAGTGACTTACCCAAAGTCACACAGCTGACAAGAGGCGGAGCAGGGGCTTGAACCCGTGACCTCTGACTCCAAAGCCCGGGCTCTTTCCACTGAGCCACGCTACAATAGAGGTGGTAGGCGTGATCTCTGCCAGCAGGGAGCTTACAGGCTAGAGGGGGGGATAGACATTAAAATAAACAACAGGTGGGGGAAAATAGATTATAAGGGTATGGATGTAAATGCTGTGGGGGCTGAGGGTGGGGTGATTATCAAGTGCGTAAGGGGTACTGATCGGAGTGCATTGGCGACAAAGGAAGGAAGGTGAATTAGTCTGAGCCCCACGTGGGACAGGGGCTGTCAGATCTGATTTACTTGTATCTATCCCGGCACTTAGAACAGTGCTGGACATATGGTAAGCGCCCAAAAAAAACCACTTAAAAAAAATAAAGTGGAGATGGGGACTTAGGGAAGGCCTAGTGAAGATGTAATTTTAGGGCTTTGAAGGTGGGGAAGAGGGGCGGTCTGTCAGATATGGAGAGGGAGTCCCAGGCCAGAGGGAGTCCGTGGGCAAGGGGTTGGCGGCGAGACAGACAAGATCAAGATAGAGAAAATTGGCATTAGAAGAGCAAAGATAAAAGTGTCGTCCCCCTCTCCATCCCCCATCTTACCTCCTTCCCTTCCCCACAGCACCTGTATATATGTATATATGTTTGTACGTATTTATTACTCTATTTCACTTGTACATATCTATTCTATTTATTTTATTTTGTTAGTATGTTTGGTTTTGTTCTCTGTCTCCCCCTTTTAGACTGTGAGCCCACCGTTGGGTAGGGACTGTCTCTATATGTTGCCAACTTGTACTTCCCAAGCGCTTAGTACAGTGCTCTGCACACAGTAAGCACTCAATAAATACGATTGATTGGGTTGAGATAAGAAGTCAGTGCAATTTTAAAATGGAGCTAGCTGATTGAGTGCCTTTACGCCGACGACGGTAAGGAGTTTCTGTTTGATGCAGAGTTAGGTGGGGAGCCACCGGAGGTTATTCTGGAGGGGGCTGTTGTGGGCAGAATGGTTCTTTAGAAAAATAAGCCAGGCAGCAGTATGGCATAGAGAGGGCAGAGGCGGGCAGCTGGGGGGTTGAGGAGGCAGATAGCTTAGTTTAGGCAGGATAGGACAAGCAGAAGTAAGGACAGAGAGGAAGGTGTGGATTCTAGAGATTCCTTGAAGGTAGGCTTAGTGACAGGATTTAGTGACCGATTGTATGGGTTGAATGAGAAAGTTGTCCAGGGTGACGTCAGGATTATGGGGTTGTCTACAGTTATGGGAAAGTCTCTGGGAGTTCAGGGTTTCTGTGGGAAGGAGAGGAGTTCTGTTTTGGACACGTTGAGTTGGAGGTGACTGCCGGACTTTCGGGTAGAGACATCCAGGAGGCATGCGAGATGGCAGAAGAGGAGAGAGATCAGGGCTGGAGCTGGAGATTTGGAAATCATCTGCGTGGATAGTAGTTGAACCCATGGGAACGAGCGAGTTCTCCAAGGGGTGGCGAATGGGAGGGGGCCCAGAACTGAGACATGAGGAACCCCCTCGGTTGGTGGAGGGCAGTGGAGGAGACAGTTAAAGACACCTGAGGAAGAGCAGACGGTGTCAGTGAAGCAAAGGTTAATGTTTCTCTCGGAAGGGGCAGCACTTGGCCAGAGTGTGAATGTCCTCCCCACCCCACTCCGATCCCCGGCAGCTGTTTGGGGTCTGATCTAAGGCAGCTCGGGTTTGGTGTTTGGCCCCAGACCCACGCGTGAGGGCTTTTCCTTTTCCCTGGGGGTCCCTCCAGGTCTTCTGTCTTCCCCAGACTTGGACGGGGAAGTTTCCCCGTCACCCCCCCGCCCTCTCCCCTCCCGGGCCGGACATTCCCCAGGAGTCATGGGGCCCTTCAGGCGCAGGGTCCGGCGGGGCAGCACCCAGAGAGCCCGCACCCTGGGGCTGCTCGGAGGGGAGCTGAGGAGCCGACCCCGGCCCCGCTCAAAGGATTCCTTTCACCCAGGACAAAACCCCAGTGAGACCGGCTGGCCGCCCGCCACGGCGGGGAGCAAGGGGGAGCGGTGAGAGAAAGCCGGCTTTGTGGCTGTCTGGAGAGGGTACCAATCCCCCCGTTCCCCCCACACACGCTGCTTGTGCCCCGTCACCTGACAGGCCCCAAACCATTGTACCCCTGAGGAATCAGGGCAGTGAGCCGGGGCGGTGGGGGCTCCGCTTGGCTCGGCTTTTCCCTTTCCAGCTAGGCGTCCCCCACCCAGCTGGCCAACTGCTAAAGATAGATCCAGACCGACCGAAGGCCCCACGCACCTGTTCCAGGCCTCGGGGCCACCTCCCCAGCTGGGAGGACACATGCAGGCTGACCCCCGGGTGGGTGGCAGCCCGCGGCCAAGGGGAGAGGGGGGCTAGGGGATTGTTGGAAGCCGAGGTCCGGACTGGAAGGGCCTGCCGAGCTGAGGGGCATGGAGTTAAGTGAGTCCTGTGGGGCTTGGACTTCCATGTTCTCCTCTGTGTCTTGGGGGACAGACCCCTAGGACCCCCACCCCCTGCCAAAGGGTGAGGACTGTGTCCAGCCTGGTTCTCCTGTGTCAATGCTGAGTTCAGGGGCGGAGCAGGCACTCAGATATGACCATCAGGAACAAGTTGGCTGTTTCCCGGGCGGGCGAGCCCGAAGGGGCATCCTGGGGCCTTCTGCCGACGCCCCCACCATAGCAGTAGGGTCCGTGCTCCTGCCCCACCGGCTCACTCCGCTGCCCGGCTTCCAGGTGCCGCCATGCTTCCATTGCCAAATACTTTGGGGACCCCCCGCCACCGTGCGCCAAGAGCTGTGACCACTGCCGCCATCCCGCCCACGTCCAGAAGCAGCTGGACGCCCTGGAACGCTGCCACAGCTGGAGCAGGACGAGCCTCGGGCCCTCCAGGGGCGATGCCTCGGACCCCGAGCTCTACGAGGGGGGCCGCCGGGGCTCCCAAGGCTTTGGCAGGTGCGGTGGGGTGGGACTGGGGTGAAGCAGGTGGGCAGGGAAGGTGCTGGGTGGTGGCGGGGGGGGGGTTAATGGAAGCAGCACAGGCCTGGGCATCAGGACCTGAGTTTTAATTCCGAGTCTGCCACTGGCCCGCTTGTTACCTTGGACAAGTCACTAGACATAGACTGGGGCCCCATGTTGGCCAGGGACTGTGACTGACCTGATTAATCTGTATCTACCCCAGCGCTTAGTACGGCGCGCGGCACGTAAGTGCTTAATACCAGTGTTATTCTGGTTATTAAGGTATGAGGAGGAGGGGTCAGGCGGCAGCGAGGACGAAGCGAGCCGGGAGGGTCGCAAGCGGGAATGGAACCTCTTCTACCAGAAGCAGATGCAACTGCGCAAGGTGAGTCCACCCGCCCGGGGTGGGAGGACCAGGCCGGTGCGGGGGCCAGTCTGACCTGTCCCTCTGTCTCCCCCAGGGCCGAGAAGCCAAGAAAGAGGAGTTTGTACCCCCAGGTGCGTGGGGGGAGTGGAGAGGAAGGGATTCAGGGGAGCCCGGGAGCACTCTCTCATCCCATGGCTCCCTGGAGAAGGAGCACCCCCCACGCTGGGCCCACCCCACTCTCGCCTTCCTGCGTGCCCCTGTAGTCCCAGGGTCGGGGGTGCCCTGGAATGGGATGGTGGGATACCTGGGGTGCTAAGAGCGGGGAGACTTGGGGCCCGCAGCTTTTGGGAGCTGGGGAGGAGAGGAGTGGGGAGTTCTTTTTCAACAAGCTGCGGGCCAAATGGGTGAATCGCATGCCCGCTGGGGCCTGAATCACCACAGCCCCGGGCTCAGTGGGCAGTGCCTGTACCGTGCCCGCAGAGAGCTGGGGGCCCCCAACTCCCCCAACGGATTCACGGAATGGGATGCCCGAGCTGAGGCGGAGTTGTGCGGCTTGGCCGCCCCTACCCCTCAATCAGTCAACCCTCAGTATTTATTGAGGCCATACCGTGTGCAGAGTGCTGTACTGAGCGCTCTACAGAGTTCAGTGCAGTAGACATGGCAAATGCTTATCTGAAGGGTCTTGCCTGACCCTCGGGGGGGCTTCCTCCATCCACCTGCCCATCTTCCTGCTAGCCTGACTGGGACCAGCTGGGTAGAGTGGGTGCAGCCTCCTCCCCATTTTGCCTGCTAAAGCTCAGCTGCTCTCTACAGCTGTGTGGGTGTAGGGAGCAAGGGCTCAGCATCCTGTCCCAGCTCTGCCCGTGGTGGCGGGGAAGGGGGCTTTGCCCACCTGGAGCCTGGGGCAGTAGAGCCAGGCACCTTTCCTAGCCTCAGCCCGGTGTGATAAGCCCTGCTCAGTTTGCCAGGGAGAAAGGGGTGTCCTCCCACCAGCAGGCTCTCCCCCAGAGTAGTATTTGTGGCAGTGGGGATGGTCTGTGCCGAAAACTCTCATCTTGTACCCCTGTGCCAAGCAGTTTGGGCTTAGGCCGGTCGCCAGACAGCAGACCTGGGCAGCACCCTGGGGCCCAGGCCCGAGCCCAACCACTTCTCTAACTGCGTCCCGCCACCCCAAACCCCCATCTCTGGGTCCCCTGTGGGCAGAGCCCACCTCCCCTATGGCTCCAGGAGTGACTGTTCCTCCCCCAGGAGCTGATTGTCTCCTGAAGGAGGCCTCCAGCAGCAGGATCCCCCGGCTCACCGTCAAGGTCAGGCAATGCCCCCGCCTCACCGTCCTGCGCCCGGTCCCTCGGGGCTCCTCTCCGGGGCAGCGGCGGGCGGGGCGGGGGCAGGCTGTGGCGCTGACCCCTCGTTGCCGGCCCAGGCCCGGGAGCACTGCCTGAGGATGCTGAAGGAGGCCCTGAGCGGGAACCAGCAGGCAGCCAGCGCTGGGGACAGGTACGAACCTCCCCCCCTACTCCCTGCCACCCCAACTCCCCTGTCTACATGTTTTGTTCTGTTGTCTGTCTCCCCCTTCTAGACTGTGAGCCCATTGTTGGGTAGGGACCGTCTCTATATGTTGCCAATTTGTATTTCCCGAGCGCTTAGTACGGTGCTCTGCAAGCATTAAGGGCTCGATAAATACGATTGAATGAATGAATGCTCTGCACACAGTAAGGGCTCTATTAATACGATTGAATGAATGAATGCTCTGCACACAGTAAGGGCTCGATAAATACGATTGAATGAATGCTCTGCAGACGGTAAGGGCTCCATAAATTCATTCATTCAATCGTATTTATTAAGCGCTTACTGTGTGCAGAGCACTGTACTAAGCGCTTGGGAAGTCCAAGTTGGCAACATCTAGAGACGGTCCCTACCCAACAGCGGGCTCACAGTCTAGAAGGGGGAGACAGACGACAAAGCAAAACATATTAACAAAATAAATAGAATAAATATGTACAAGTAAAATAGAGTAATAAATACGTTTGTAAATACGTACAAACATATATACATATACACAGGTGCTGTGGGGAGGGGAAGGAGGGGGAGAGGAAGGAGGGGGCTCAGTCTGGGAAGGCCTCCCGGAGGAGGTGAGCTGCCAAGTGGGCTCCCGCCCCGCCGGCCTGTGCCCCCTAGTTCCTTCATTCAGTTGCATTTCTCGAGCTATTACTGTGTGCAGAGCACTGTACTGAGCGCTTGGGAAGTCCAAGTTGGCAACATCAAGAGACGGTCCCTACCCAACAGCGGGCTCATTCATTCATTCAATCGTATTTATTGAGCGCTTACTGTGTGCGGAGCACTGTACTAACGATTGAATGAATGAATGCTCTGCACACGGTAAGGGCTCGATAAATACGATTGAATGAATGAATGCTCTGCACACAGTAAGGGCTCGATAAATACGATTGAATGAATGAATGAGAGCCCAGGTCCAGGGCCCTGCCCCCTGGCTGATGCAGTTCCGTTGAGCTCCACGAGGTGGCAGCAGGGAGTCTGTCCGGGAGGAAGTCCTAATCAATCAATCAATCAATCGTATTTATTAAGCGCTTACTGTGTGCAGAGCACTGTACTAAGCGCTTGGGAAGTACAAGTTGGCAACATATAGAGACAGTCCCTACCCAACAGTGGGCTGTGACCCCAGGGAAGACCCCCCCCCACCCCCCCCAATGCTGACCCCTGCTCCCACCCTCAGGGTGGACCCCCTGGTCAGCGCGCTGGAGCTGGAGCATGAAGCATTCCAGGGCAGCAAGGTGGCCAACCTGTACAAGGCCAGCGTGCTCAAGAAGGTGGGGCTCCTGACCGGTCCCCTCCGTGGGTGAGGCTCCCCCCCACCCTCACCTTGCCCCCTAGGGTGATCCGTGCCCACCCCAGCCCTCCCCATCTCCCCCCGGCCTCGCAGGTCGCCGAGATCCACAGGGCCTCCAAGGACGGGCAACTGCACCCAGCGTTGGGGTCCGACACCTCCGAGGCCCAGCCTGCACGCCCTGCCCCTGCCCGGGATGAGGAGGAGGAAGTGCTGCCAGCCTCCCAGGTGTACTCGGTGAGTGGGGAAGGGGGAGGCGGCAGGGATCCCAACTCCGTCCTCCCCTTCCTGGCTGGCATCGGCGCATGAGTATCCACGGCGGTGAGGCCGCTCAGTCATTCAGCCCGGTAGGGAGAGAGAAGAGTGGGCCTTTGCACTCTCCCCTCTGTGCAGTTCAAACCCAAGCGTGTGGGGGCTGGCGGCCCGAGGGGGGCCCCCCAGTTCCAGACGGCGGCTGAGCTGCTGGGCAGGACCCGAGCCAAGGAGCCGGAGGAGGGGAAGAGACAGGTCCCCGGCGGCAAGGGCGGGGCGAGCCCAGGCCCCCCAGCCGAGGCGGAAAAGGGTGCGGCGAAGGCCACCCCGAGCCAGCGGGGCCGCAGTAGCAGGAAGCGGCAGCTGTTGGCTGAGGCGGCAAGGACTGAGGCTCAGGACATCTCCAAGTTCTTCTCCCGGCCGCCGCGCCCCCAGTCGCCCAGCCCCACCCATCCGGAGACCAGCGAGGAGGAGGAGGAGGGAGGTGGGCACAGCCCAGCCTCCCTGGGTGAAGGCCTGGATGCCAGCCGGGCCCCAAGGTGAGCTGGGCCAAAGCAAGTAGGGAGGGGAGGGGCAGGGATGGCACCTGTGGGCCCGGGTGGGGTCGAGGGCCGGGACCCAACTTCCATCTCCCAGCAGCTGTTTTTATGGTGAAGGTGGGGTGCTGGCCGTCACTTGCCGGGCCTGGTTGAGCTGTGTGGGGCCCCCAGGGGAACCCGGGGAACCCTGATTGCTGCCTTGTCCTCACACCCACAGCTTGGGGGCTCGGCTCCCTTCCCAGGAGGATGACCAGAAGGGAAAGAGACCTGGACCCCAACAGGTGTGGCTCAGACAGTGTCCCCCCATGTGGGGAAATCCTCAGAGGGAGGAGGCCCCGGGGGCTGGGGGAACGGGGACAAAGGGGGTTTGAGAGAGGTCCCCAAAGCTGTCGGATAAGGGTCATTCCTGAGGGCCAGGTCCTGCCCAAGGTGAAGTGCCCTGAACTGGTGTGACACAGGTCCTCCCCTATCCTTCCCACCTGCCCAGAGTCACCCCACGGGTCCAGTCTCCAAGAGGCCTAAGGTCAGACACCCGACCCAGGCCCCGGCAGACGGCCAGGGCAGTGCCAGGAAGAAAGTGACCTTCAACCCCAGCCTGCCGGAGAGCAGGGACCCCGCTCCCTCCGGTCCACCCTCCCCCTGCGTGTCTCTGAAGGAGGCAGCCGACGTGGTGGTCAAGTCACTGACTCCGTTTTACAAAGAGGGCAAGTTTGCTTCCAAGGTAGGACCCCAGCCCCGCCCCCCGCCCTCTGGACCTCCAGGCAGGCCGGACTGGGCCTCAACTAGCTCCCTCTCGGCCTGCAGGAGCTGTTCAAAGCATTTGCCCGCCATCTCTCCCACCTGCTGGTGCACAAGACGCCCACCCCGAGGAACGGTGAGTGGGGCCGGACGTGAGACTGGGGGCGGGGGTGCCCTGGGCTGGGGTGAAGCTTCACTGTCCCCTCTCTGTCCCCTCCCAGTGAGAGAAGAGGCCCAGACCCTCATCCAGCAGTTCTTCAGGGGCCGAGGGCGCTGCGAGAGCACCAATGACTGGCAGGGCCTAGGGGACCCCCCCACCTGACCCCTGGCTCCAGGTGGACAGACACACGCCTTCGGCGACTCCACTTCCCCGTTCCAGGGAGCGCCCCTGGAGCGGGAGTGAAGCGGGGGGCGTTTTCCTAGCAGTCATCCCGCCAGCCTGGGGTAGAGGTTACCCCTACCTCTCTTCCCCCTGCTCAGGGCTCTAATAGGAGGAAGGAACCTTCTGCCCTGATCCTGGCAGAGGTCAGCCCAGCTCGAACTTCCTGCTGGACCAGCCCCCTGCCCCTCCCCGCTGTGGCTGGGCGGAGGGGGCCGGGGTGGGCCGGCGACCGCAACGAGAATTATTCATTAAAGCCTCCGTGTTGCTACCTCCCAGTCTCTCGGCTCCAGCTTTGTGCCCCTGCTGTCTGCCGTGGCCTCTGCCCACTGCCCCGACCCCAACCTACCGGGTATGGACACCAAATTCCAGCTGGGACTGGGTTTTATTGCTGCCGCGGCAGCAGCTGGTCCGCTGTGTGGTGAGGGGTTAGGGAGGGTAGGTGGGGGAACCCAGGCCACGGTCTTTAGGGGGGTGGGTGCGGTCTGGACCCCACGGGAAAAAGCCGAAGGAGTCTCGGGCCCCCGAGCCGCCCGGACTAGGGCTGGGTACTACTCTCCTCCAGTAGGTAAGCGAGGGTGTGCCGCAGCTGCTGAGCCTGGTGGAATGAAGCGAAGGGAGGGGAGATGGGGCTGAGTGGAGGGGGCCGTCCCAGCTGGGTGGAGGACCCCGGCCCCTCCCTTCCTTGCGGGCCTCACCTGGGGCAGCTCCAACCACAGGGTCTTGGGATCAGCCGGGGAGCCGTAGTTGATCTCCAGGCCCGGCGTGCCGTAGCTGTCCAGGGCGCTCAGCAGCTGCAGCCTCTGCACTTCCTTCAGCAGGATGGAGCAGCACGGCTTCTGCGGGGCGGCGGAGTGAGGGGACACGGATACGGGTCGGGGGGCTGGAGCACTGAGTGCCCCCCGCCCCCGCCACTGGGCCGGGACCGTGGCCGTGTCCCTCCGCTCCCTCCCCCCAGCGCCCTGCCGGTGGCCGGCCGGGGGCTCCCACCTGGGTGGCGGGATCCATGAGGATGAGGTGATGGTGGTTGAAGCCGAGGAGGCAGGGGGCGGGCAGGCTGCGCTCACTCAGCCGCAAGATGGGGTACGCGTTGTAGCCGAAGAGCGTCATGGGCTTCATGGCCTCTGGGGAGGACAGGCACGGGCCTCAGGCCCCAGACCGGGGCTGGCAGCTCCCACAGGGAAGACGGGGGGTGGGTGGCCCTCCCCAAACCCGTGCTCCCCGCCACTCACCTATGAAGTGGATTTTCGCCTCCTCGGGAGAGAGCCTGTGCCATTTCCGGAGCTCCTGAGCCACCTGGGGCCGGAGCCCGGCCACGCTCACCTGGGTCTGTAGCGCATGGGGCACGTGGCGCAGCAACTCCTGCCTGGGGCGGGCAAAGCAGGGACGCCCGGTCAGGGTGGGAACGGAGGGGACCCGGGACCGCCCCCGCCGTCCATCCTCCCGGGCCCCCGTACTCACTCCGAGGAGGCATCTTGCATCCCGAGGCTCAGGAGCTGCATGGCCACCAGTGGGGCCAGCTGGGTTTCCATGTTGGTCATGTGAGGGAACAACAACTTGCCCTGCAGGAAACTCCGCAGCAGCTGGGGGAGGAGGGGGCCCTGAGCAGGGGCGAGGGGGCACGGGGGCACAGCTGCCCGGGCTCCCCACCTCCCTCCCGGCCCGCGAGTCAGACCTGGCCATAGATGATGTTGACGTAGGTGGGGTTGTCAAAGTGCAGGGGCGTTTGCCATGTGAGTCGCCGGACATGCAAGGTCACGCCCTCCTCCTGGGTGACGCTGTTGATGTTGGTGCCGGCCCGCAGCGGCCTCGCTGGCTCCCCTGCCGCAGAGTGCCCGGCGTTGCCCCGTGCCCGCCTCTCGGGGGCCCGCCCTGCCTCCCCCAGGGGCCTGATCCACTTCCCTGGGCTCCCTCTCACCTGGGCTCTTGACCAGGCCGATGGCGAACTCCCTCACCTCCTGGGGGTCCGCGATGCCCATCTGCCCACACAGTTCTTCCCGCACCTCTGCCACCACCTGGTCCGGGCGTGAGTGGTGAGTAGGCACCGTGACGCCACACGGGAGCAGGAAGTCCCTACCCACCTTGTGCTGAGCACTTAGTACAGTGCTCCACACACGGTAAGCACTCAAATAGGATTGATTGACGCCCTGGGGCCAACTGCTGCCCCAACCCATTTCCCTTCCCAGTCCAGCACTCCCCCCCGGGCCCGACAGCCCTCACCGAGAAAGTCCGGATTTTGGTCTCATAGGTCACACCCCCAGGGAGGTAGAGCATCAGCGGGCGAACTCCTTGCCCCTTCTGCCAAGGGAAATCAGAGTGGGGCTCAGACAGTCAGTCCCCTGGCTCCCCCGGCCAGGATGCAGCCACGTAGGCACCCACCCTCTATCGGGTCAGAGAGCGGCCCCCTCCCCAAGGCCCGCTCGGGGAGCCCCCGGTACCAGGAAGGCCTTCATCTCGCCCACAGGGAGCAGGCGACGGCGGCCCCCGTACTTGACCGTGCACTGCAGGTGGTCTTGGCAGGCCCGAGCCAGCTCTGTGCGGGAGAAGGAGTGGGCATGGAGCTGGGCACCGGTGGCAACCTCCAGCCTTCGGCCCTGCCCCCCTCCCCAACCAGGTCCCTCTGGACCTCTGTGGCTACCTTGGCTCTGGGCAGCGTCCTGCAGATATTTGGTGGCATAGGGCATCAGGGTGGCCGTAGGGCAGAAGTAGCCGGTGAGGAGGCTGAGGAGACACCAGCCCCGGGCACAGCTCTCCCTGACAGACCGAGGAAAGGACCGTGGGGCTCGGGCGCGGTCTGACCGTCCCCCTGCCCCCCAGCCGCGCCAGGGCCCCCCCGCCAGACTCACGGACGAGGGTTGCCGGTGACCTGCTTGATGAGCTGACAGTAGACCTCATCCTTCAGGCTCTCCTGCTCCCGGCACAGCTGGGGAGACGCAGTCAAAGTTGCGGGGAGGGAGTGGAGTGCCTGCCCCTCTCTGCCAGGGCTCGGGATCCGTGGCCCGAGGGTGAGTTGTGGGATCAAAGGGCAGGCCGAGGAGGTGGGCAAGAGAGCCGGGGCAGGAGCCTCACCCTGAGCAGCTCGTAGGCCAGGTCCAATTCATCTTTGTTCCGTGGCTTCGACTGGTCTCCCATGAACTGCATCACGACTTGGTCGGGTGGGGGGAAGCAATTGTATTTATTGAGCACTTACTGCGTGCTGTCCATCACCTCGCCCCCTCCTGCCTCACCTCCCTTCTCTCTTCTACAGCCCACCCTGCACCCTCCGCTCCTCTGCCGCTAATCTCCTCACAGGACCTCGTTCTCGCCTGTCCGGCCATTGACCCCCACTTTATTTTACTTGTACATTTCTATTTTGTTGGTATGTTTGGTTCTGTTCTCTGTCTCCCCCTTTTAGACTGTGAGCCCACTGTTGGGTAGGGACTGTCTCTATGTGATGCCAATTTGTACTTCCCAAGCGCTTAGTACAGTGCTCTGCACATAGTAAGCGCTCAATAAATATGATTGATTGATTGATTGGAATGCCCTCCCTCTGCCCATCCGCCAAGCTAGCTCTCTTCCTCCCTTCAAGTCCCTACTGAGAGCTCACCTCCTCCAGGAGGCCTTCCCAGACTGAGCTCCTTCCTTCCTCTCCCCCTCGTCCTCCTCTCCATCCCCCCCATCTTACCTCCTTCCCTTCCCCACAGTACCTGTATATATGTATATATGTTTGTACATATTTGTTACTCTATTTTACTTGTACATATCTATTCTATGTATTTTATTTTGTTGGTATGTTTGGTTTTGTTCTCTGTCTCCCCCTTTTAGACTGTGAGCCCACTGTTGGGTAGGGACTGTCTCTATATGTTACCAACTTGTACTTCCCAAGCACTTAGTACAGTGCTCTGCACACAGTAAGCGCTCAATAAATACGATTGATGATGATGATGAGCACCGTACTAAGCAATGGGGAAAGTGCAGTACAACACGGTTGGTAGACACGTTCCCTGCCCACGATGAGCTCACAGTGTAGGAGGCAGATTAGGAGGCTGCCAGGTCAAGGGGCAATGGAGGGCCTGGTGGCCTGGGGCCCGGCTCCTCCCTGCCCACGCCCACAAGCTCCTCACCAGTAAAGCTCTCCACAGCCAACTTCTCCAGCTCCTGGTTCGCGAAGGTGATGAGCGACTGCTGCAGGGGCACCTGGGGTGGCAGAGGCAGCAGGGGCTGGGGCTTCCCAGACTGAGCCCCTTCCTTCCTCTCCCCCTCGTCCCCCTCTCCATCCCCCCATCTTACCTCCCTCCCTTCCCCACAGCACCTGTATATAGGTATATATGTTTGTACATATTTTTTTAACTCTAATTTATTTGTACGTATCTATTCTATTTATTTTATTTTGTTAGTATGTTTGGTTTTGTTCTCTGTCTCCCCCTTTTAGACTGTGAGCCCACTGTTGGGTAGGGACTGTCTCTATATGTTGCCAATCTGTACTTCCCAAGCGCTTAGTACAGTGCTCTGCACATAGTAAGCGCTCAATAAATACGATTGATGATGATGATGATGATGGGGCCGGCCGGGGCTCCCTGAAAAGGGGCAGCGCTGCCCCTTCCAACTGCCCACCCGAGATAGGAGTGTAGGTCCTGAGCCTGCCCCTGCCCCCATGCCCTTCTTACCTTAGAAAAACACACCATGCTCCTGGGGTCTCTCACCTCCATTCCGGCCCCCCCCGGGCCTGGGCTGGGAGGGGACAGAAAATCCATTTAGTCACGATCAAGGGGAGGGGGTCACTGCACAGGGCCAAACCCTTTCCCCATCCCGGCTCTGAGCGCAGGCTTGGGTCTGGCTCTCTGCTCTCCCCCTCTGTGGGCCTTTCCATCCCATCCTGTCAGCCCCCGTGAGGATATTTGATTATTTCTGCCTCTGTGATGGGACACTTTCTCCCATCCCGGATCGGCAGACAACAGCCTGTCCGCCGATCTCCCCTCTAGACAGAGAGTGCCCTGAGGGCAGGGGCTGGATCTTCTACTTTCATGGGATGGGGCCAGGCACTCAGTCGGCAGCCAGTCTGGCAGAGGCCCTGTCATCATCATCATCATCATCATCAATCATATTTATTGAGCACTTACTATGTGCAGAGCATTGTACTGAGCGCTTGGGAAGTACAAATTGGAAACATATAGAGACAGTCCCTACCCAACAGTGGGCTCACAGTCTAAAAGGGGGAGACAGAGAACAAAACCAAACATACTAACAAAATAGAATAGATATGTACAAGTAAAATAGAGTAATAAATATGTACAAACATATATACATATATACAGGTGATACATATATACAGGTGCTCCCTCAGGGGCCGTTCTATCAGTTTTGGAGAGGATGTTGTTGGGGAATTTGTGAACGGTTTTGAGATACTGCGTGTCTGTCTGGCTAGAACACACGGCATCACTGGAAGAAACAGTTCTGCGCAGGTACGCTGGCAACGGATGTGACCCTGTCGGGGAGAAGGGTGGCACCGGGAGGGTCTGGGACACTCACGCGGCCTGGCACGCCTGGAAATGGAGCCTGGCAAACTCCTCCATGGTGTAAAGGCTGACGTCGGCGGGCAGGGCCGGGTCCGGGAGCGAGAGGTCAGAGCCAGCCATCTCGGGGTTGCCGCTGGCTACCCGGCTCCGGGGCTGGGGGACACAGGAGACTCGCTGCCGGGGGAGCCCCGAGCGGCTCCCTCGTTTCCCACCCCCACCCTCGCTCCCCTTCACCTTCCTGTCCTGGCTCCTGTTCTCCCGGCCCGCCGGGAGGCTGAGGTAGTCCGGGGCCGCGGCCAGCTGCACCAGGTCGGTCGGGAAAATTCCAGAGCGGCCTCCGAGGGAGCCAAACTGCCAGCCTGCGGGCACAGAGGCCGTGAGCCGTGCCCAGGGGCGCACCCGGGGAGGGCTCGGGTCGAGTTTCTGCAGGGGCGGGGTGAGGGCAGGGCACCTGGCTCCAGCCCGGCCATGGGCAGCAGCTTGATGAGGTCTCCACGATGGAAGCTGAGGAGACTCCGGTCGTCGGTGATGTAGCTGCGCAGGGCGATGACATAGCTGGAGTCCTGGGGGGCGGGAGGGGGCAAATGAAGCGGGGGACGGCTGAGGGGGGGCCCCGCCCCTGGCACCTCCCTGGGGGACCCCATCTCCGGCATCACCGGCCCTTACCTTCCGCAGCTCTTGCAAGAACAGCTCCACGGTGGTCCGGACGGCCCGGGCTCGGGGTGTGTGCAGCACCAGCTGCTCGTTCCGCAGCGACAGCTCCAGGGTGGCATTGTCCCGGGCCTCTACGGCCAGCACCTCGGCGAAGCTGATCACGGGTGCGCCGTCGTGAGTTGGGGTGGCAGCCAGGCCCGATTTCTCCCGTCCTTCCCCCAGGGGAGTTCCACCCGCAGCCCCACCCGCACCCCTGCCCCTCCTCACCTGTAGCTGCAGAGGGTCTTGAGGGGGTCAGCCCGGAAGGCACTGCCTGCCGTAAGTTTGAGAAGCCTCAGACCCCGGTGAGACACTGCCAGGAACTGCACGTCGCTGCCAGTCTCGCCCTGCCGGAGAGTCGAGGACACCGGGGTCAGCGGCCTGGCGGGCACTACTGGTGGTGGTGGGGGGGATATGGGCGAAGTGGTGGGTAGGAGGGCGATGGCACTGACCGAGACGGGGAAAAAGCGAGAGAAGTAATTGGTCCAATTGTCCCGAGCGGCCACCACAATGCGCTTCTTGATGTTGTCGTCAGTGATGGAGCTGGCATCTACGCCCACCTGGAAATCCGCTGTGGGCGGGGAAGGCCCACTCAACTCCTGGTTCCCACCCCGTTGGCTATGCCACCAACACCATACACACACAACACTGCCCGTGCCACACACACCTCCCCACCCGGCCTCAATACCCAGCAGATCCTTCATCTTGTGCCGCTCCTCCCTGGAGATGCGCATGCAGGAGTCAGCGTAGGTGTCACGGAGAATCTACGGCCAAGGCGGGCACATCGAAGGGTGCCCTGGGCCTGAACCCCCGGCCTGCACTCCCACCCTGATGGGCAGAGAACCCCTGGTCCCCTTCCCGGCCTGGGTCTCCCCCTCTCTGCCCTGCCCTCTCTCCCACCAGGCCTGGGTTGGGTCCCCCGCAACCCGGCCCCGACACCTGATCACACAGCAGCTGCAGGCAGTAGGGGTGACTGAAGTTCTCCCGGGGGTAGAAGACCTAGGTCGGCGGGGGGAAAGATGAGATTGCTGGGGCTGGAGGGGCCCAGACCTTCTCGCGCTTAACCACTAGCCACTACTACTACTACTAATAATGATGGTATTTATTAAGCGCTTACTATGTGCAAAGCACTGTTCTAAGCACTGGGGGAGATACAAGCTGATTAGGTTGTCCCACGGGGGGCTCACGGTCTTAATCCCCATTTTACAGATGAGGGAACTGAGGCCCAGAGAAGTTAAGTGACTGTCCCAAAGTCACACAGCTGACAAGTGGCAGAGCCGGGATTTGAAACCATGACCTCTGCCTCCAAAGCCCAGGCTCTTTCCACTGAGCCACGCTGCTTCTCTACTTCTCTACTAACTTTCCCTGGCCCCAGGCCTCAAGAAAGGGTAAGGCCCTGTCGAACCCCAGCAGTCCCTCTGTGGCCCCATTCCCCCAGGTAGGCCAGTCCAGTGCCCCCACACACTGGACTAGTCCATTTCCCACTCAACTAGTCCCCACTGGACTAGTCCACCCTACCCCTGACACCAGACTGTCCATTTCACTACTACTCCTCACACACACATTCTCTCTCTCTCTGTCTCGCTCCACCCCATGACCTCACTGAACTAGTCCAAGCTCTCCATTGTTGAACTGGAAATGAGAGGAGAGCCAGGGGTGTGGGACGTGCCCATCCCAGACTGCCCGGACCACTCCCCTACCCTTCCCTCTCCCCCCAGAGCCCCCACCTCCTTCCGCAGGAACAGCCGCCAGGGAATGCCAGTGTAGGAGAAGCAGACACTGCCCGTGGGGCGGTGCAACTGGGAGCGGCCAGTCTCCTCGGCCATGAGCGTGGCCAGGCCTGGGGGATGAGAGAGCAGGGAGGGGAAGACGCGTCCGGAGGGGAAACGGGAACTCGGGAGCCCCCAACATCCCCGCCTCAAGACGAGAGTGGGAGTCGGGGCCTCGGCCGAGTGAAGAGGTTGTAGGGAAATGGGGGAACGCTCCAAATCCTTCCCTCTGGCACCCTGCCCCTGACATATTTTCTCCTGCCCCCCAAATTCCCAATCCCCAGCCTGCCCTTCCGGGACAGAGGCCCCACCCATGCTGGGAATGCGGAATTCCTGTATCACGTTCTCAGCTCCAAAGTCCACGGCCAGATTGGCTGACCCAGATCAAAAATGATGTCGTGTGTGTGTGTGTGTGTGTGTGTGTGTGTTTTGTGGGGGTGAGGGGGTGGGTGACCTCACCTCTGGAGTCCTCAGTGCGGGAGACGGGGCTCTCGGGTGTGGGCAGAGAAGGAGGAGGAGCTGGGGGAGCCGGGGGAGCCGGTGGGGTCTCCGGGCCGGGCGCGCGCTGGGCAAACAGCTCCAGGAGGGGCCCGTGCTTCTCTTTGATGGATTTGGACAAGAAGGCCCGCTTCTCCGGCTGGGGGCTGGCAGGCCGCTCCCCAGCTGGGCTCCGGGCCCCGGGCTGCAGGGAAACAGAAGGACGGCGATGGGCCCGGCTCAAGGCGGGGGCACCGGGAGCTACCCGAAATGGGTGGGGTGCAGCCTGGCCTTTGACTCACTGCGAGGATGGGGCCGGCACCGTGGATGCCCAGCTTGGCCAGGGCCTCGTCTTTGGGGTCGTTTTTCTTCACGAAGTATTTGAGGGGCCTCCTGCGGAGGGGGTGGCGGTGGAGGGGGCTGGTATTGGTGGGTGCCCCCTAGGCCCCCGGCCCACGCTACCCACCGTCTCCCGGTCCGCGTGCTCCCCACCCCGCACCTGCTGGGCTGCACGGGCACTGGCACGGGCGCCGGGCGGCTCTGGTATAAGCGGATGATGTTGCCGATCTCCCGGCTGGGCTCGGGCCGCTGCTTCTCCACCTTGGCCGCACGGATCACGGGCTGAGGCGGGGCCTTGGGAGGCAGCTGGGGCTTCTTCGCCACGGGCGGGGGAGCCTGAGGAGGAGGCACTGCCAGGCAGGGGAGGAGTGTGGTGAGGGGTGGGCAGGGGGGACGGCCTCAATCGGAGCCCTCGCCCCCAGCCTCCCGGCGTCCCCCCATCCCTCGGCTACCTGGTCTCAGACCTTCCTCTCTGGGCGCCTCCGGGGCCTCCTGCTGAGGAATCGTCACCTTGGGCGGCGGTGGCATGACTTTTGTCACGGGACTGGGCTCCTGACCTGCCCGGGGGCACGGTGGCTTGGAAAAGGGGGCACAGACCTCCCCCGGCCCCTGGCATTCCTCCCTGAGGCCACCTCTCTTAGGGCCCTCCAAACTTCAGCCGGACCCCAGGATCTGTGCCTCCTCAGTGCCCCCACGATGCCCCCGTAGTGCCCCATAATGCAAAGCTCCCAAAGTGCTCCCAGGGCCCCTGGCTGCCCTCACCCATTTTCTGGAAGAATTCCCTTTTCTGCTGGAAACTCCTTGGGAAGGTTCCGATGTCCTCGGGCCTCGCCTGCACCTCCTGATGGAAACAATTAGCCTCTGGGCTCCACGGGGGCAGGGACCAGCCGTCCAAAGCCCCTGAGCACTCCCACCTGCCCCCATCGGCTTCCCTTTCCACTCCCCCCATCCCCCCCACCCCCGAGGCCAGAGGAAGCTGCTGCCCTCAGTGGGTTTGCTCCCAAGGCAGAGAAGCACCACGCCCACCCCCAACCCTTCCTCCATCCCGCGCCCGGCAGCTACCGGCTCTGGGGCCTGGGTCGGTCCTGGGGCCCGTACTGGTTCCGGGGACCGTTCCAGTTCATCCCGGAGGCCTGGGGGACTCTTCCCGTCACTGCCGTCACTGCTGGAAGGCTTGGGTTTGGGAATGATGGGTGGGGGTGAGGCCCGGGAGGATCGGGGGGATCGGTGGGATCGTGGAGTACGGGGCGAGGCCGATCGTGGCAGCTGCTGCTGCTGCTGCCGCCGCTGCTGCTCCTGAGTCAGTGCCAGCACCTGCTGGGCCTGGGGATGGGCAGCGGGGCCATCGCTGAGACCCCTGGTCCCATCTGGCCCTCCAGGGTCTGAGGGCATCCCCTCCCCTCCTTTATCTCAGCCCCCACCACCCACAGCTGCCCCCTTCACTCCTGCCCCTCACCAGGATCATGGCCTGCTGGTTAATGTAACTCTGCTGCTGGACCGCCAGCTGGTGGGCATTCAATGCTTGGGGCGACATCGCCGGCTGCAGCTGGGGCACCATCATCCCTGGTGGGAGACCGCCTTGCCGGGTCAGACTGGACCCCCGTCCCGACCTCTGGCACCTTGGCCAGGATCTGTGGGCCTCTCCTGTTTCCCCCAACTCCTCTCACCTCCCCACACCCACAGCTTCCCCACCGCCCATACTCCCTAAGGCTCCTCTTCTAGCATGGGCCAAGCCCCCCTGTTCCCCAGGATGGCTTTAGGCAGAGATCTGGGAAGTTGAGACCCCGTTAAACCCGCCTACTAACCTGGCATGGTGGGGACCCCGCCCATTGCGGGGACTCCTCCCATCATGGGCACCATGGGCACTGGGGCCTGCATCATGCCTGCCACCATAGGCTGGTATCCTGGCATCTGGTAGGCTGGCATCCCCGGGTAGCCTGGGGGCACAAGGGGGTACTCTGCTGTTTCCTGGGTGGTGCGATCCACTACAGTTCTCCAGGGCCCAGCAGCAGGTGGCCCCCAGCCAGCCCCAGGAGCCCTGCCCCAGCAGAGGCGGAGGTTCAGGCTGGCCTCTCCCACTGGACCCTGGAGTCCCGCCATTCCAGGACCCCTCTCTGTCCCCTCAGGCTAGCTCAGGGGTGCGGCTGGCACCCACATCGGCTCTGGTGGCCGCTTTCTGCATTCTCTTGGCACTAGCCAAGCCCTGGCCCGGCCCCTGAAGGGAGACTGTGGGGAGCATACAGGCAGACCTACGGCCAGAGCCAGTGGGCGGAAACGCTCCCCACTATATCACTCTGGGGCCGGGGGTGGGCAGGGGATGGGCAGGGGGCAGGCAGGGCATGGCCAACCCCACCTCGGTCAGGTCCATACTCACCCATGGGGCTTGCCTGGCCGGGCCCGATGCCCCCACCACCCTTCATGCGGAACTCCAGGGGTTCGGCTCGCTCCAGGTCCTGGGGGAAGAGTGGATCAGAACTCCCCACCCTCCGGCATGGTGAGGGGGCTTGGATGAGAGGGGCTCTGGGGTAGGGGGCACTCACAGAGGGGCCTTGGGACAGCACACCTTCGAAGAGGTTATCCAGGAAACCATCCATGCTCCCTGGGCCCTGGGTGACCCCTGGGGAAAAATGGGGACTGCTTACTTCCCGCATCCCCACCGAGGGCTCCCCGCCTCGGTCTCCCCTCGGCCCACCTGCTCTCCCCCAATTCCCATCAAATTCCCCCAGGCCCTCACTCTCCTCCCGCCGCGGCCCCCACCCAGACTCGGCCCTCCCTGGCGGCTGGGGGCAGGGGTTGGGAAGCTGGAAGGGGCTCACCTGGGTATCCCGTGCCAGGCAGAGTGGGGGCAGACCCCTGGGGCAGAGAAGGGGCCTGAAACCTCGGGGCAGGTGGGATGTTTTCATACATCCTACAAGATGAGCAGTCATGGTGGGGTGGGTGTTACAGCTCAGAGGTGACGGATCCTGGAGGCCTCTGAACCCTCACCCCAGCTGCCCCTGGATGGCCAACAGCCCGGGCCAGGCTCACATCCTCCGGGAAGCCTCCCCGGTGAACCCACCACACATCCACTCCTTCCCCTGCCAATTTTGCCCTGGTGCATTCTTGGCCAGACCAGTGGGTGCTTCTGTCCTCAGTCTGGTTCTCTGATGGGGTCTCGCCCACGGGGCAGTCCCTGGAGGTGGCAGGGGTGGCTCACCCATTTTTGGAGGCTATGGGGTAGCTGTCAGAGGTGGAAGGGTCCCCCAGTGCCTCAGTGATCCCAATCAGGTCCAACACGAAGTCACAGCCAGGCAGGTCCTGCCAGGTGTCCCCAGAGTGCAGAGATACTGACCAGCCCCTGGGGACCTGCTCCATGCCCCTGAACGTCAAGAGGGGAGTCACGGCTGGCATGAAACCTCCATGCCTCCACAACAAGTGTGCATGGGTGCTCTCTCTCTCTCTCTCACACACACACACACACCCATGCGGGTCCACAGAGTATCCCATAAGAGAGGCCTCCTCCCTCCCTCCTTGTCTTCTCCCGTGGGGGTAGGTGAGAGGAACAGGAAGGGAAGAGAAAGCAGAAGATGGCAGGGGGGCAGGGGAGCCAGGCCCCCAAGTCCATTCCCAACACCCCCATTTTGCAACCTTGCCCCACCACCCCCTCATCCACCCCCGGTGGTCTCGACACCCACCCCGACCTCGCCTTCCCAGCCTCCGCCCAACCTGGTCTGCAGAACCCAGCCAGCCCACTGCTCCCCCGTCGTCCATGATTCCACCTCCGCTGAGTACCGCTCCTCTAGGGAGAGGAGAGGGCGGCCCAGGGTCACCGGGGGGGTTTGTGGGTGGTCTAGGGTCACTGTAAGGGGCGGAGAGCAACTGGGGGGCAATAGTGGACCTGGCTAATAAATAATGCAATAATAAATAATTAATAAAGTATTAATTTATAATAAATTAATACTAAATAATCTAATAAATAATGGATAATAAAATTATAATAAATTATAATAATAAATAATACTACAGAGGATGTAGTAGAACTCAGAGAGGGAGGGCAGGGGGATGGAGGGAGGACAGGGAGGGGAAAGTTAGGGCAGAGGAAGTCGGCGGGAGAAGGGACAAGGCCCGGAGGAACGGGGCAAGGCATGGGGAGAGGTGGGCAGGCCTGATTACCGGTGAAGGTAAAGACATCGAGCGCCATTCGCCCTTGCCGCTGCCCAGCTGTCCACTCCAGCTTGGTAGGGGGTTGAGCACGGGTAGCGTCGGGATCCAGCCGGATCTGCTCCAGGGCCCCCAGCAGCTTGTGCTGGCATGTGGCGGCGTAGCCCTCAGGCGCCTGGTCTGACACAAACCTGGGGGCAAAGAGCCAGGCAAGTTTGACCCCTGCCGTCCCCAGGCCCCCGAGGGAATGTGCCTTCTGACCTCCCCTTCTCTGCCCTGACCCCCAGTTGCCCTCTCAGTCACCTCCTGCCTGCCCTGCCACACCCCCACCATGTCTTCTGATACGCCCCCCTCCCGGCTGCCCTGAGGCCCACATCGCCAACCCTCCCGCCCTGGTCGCCCCAGCGTACTTGAGCAGGGGTTTCTGGAGGGTGGGTCCCGGGGGGAAGGCGCTGAGCAGGGCAGTCAGGAAAGCCCACCCTCGCTGGCACTGCTGCGTGTTGGGGTTGTGCCACAGTTGGGCAACCAGCTGGCTCAGGATCTCGCCGCGCAGGTCCGGGTGGCGCTGGCCCTGTTGGGCCACGTAGATGCCCATGACCAGCTCCTGCCAGGGCTGCAGCTCCTCATCTCCCAACAGCCTCAGCAACTGCAACCGCAGGTGACGAGTCAGGGGCACCGGGGGGTTGGGGGGACGGGGGTCTGGCGTGCAGGGGGAGGGGATTTGGCACGAGGACTCCAGGGTCTCGGGGGCATCGGTGTGGTGGCCCCTCCTGCATGTCCTCTCCACCCTCTGCCCAGGGAAGCCCTTCGGCCCGCAACGACCTGGCCCCCCACCCTCCAACCTCTAGCCTGACCCCTCCGCCAGCAGCTGCCAGCCCACCCCTCCGGCCACTCACCACTTTGTTGATCTCCAGAGCCCGCTGGGAGCTCTGCCCCTCCAGCCGGGTCAGGGGTCGGGCCAGGGGCTGCCCGGGGGAGGGTAGGGTTGGCTCCTGGAAAGGAGGGGCCGTCAGTGCCCGGGCAGGGCCCCACATGGGAGACCAGGGAAAGCCCACCCCAAAGGGACCGGAGGGACCAGCGGGGCCCCGGGGGACTCAAAGGGGTTCAGAAGGGCTCGGGCCGGGCAGACAGTTCGGAGGCCGGGGATGGTACCTGGAAATGTGTGGAGACGAAGGAGGAGAAGGGGAACTTGTCAATGTCGGGGGGCAGTGCCAGGGAGACGCGGGCTGGCACTTCAGGGGGCAGGGTCTCTGTGACTCTCCCAGGCACAGCATGCTGGTCGCCTAGAAGGGTGGGCTGTGGGTCAGACACAGGCCCCCTCCGCCCTTGCCCAGTTGGGCACCCTCCTCCTTTCCCGGAAGCTCATTCCAGCCCCAAAGTGCGTACAGAGAGAGAGAGGACACCCTCCACCCCCGCCCCCCCCGAATACACACAGGGGCAGGCTGGCCAGTGACTCACCTTCTGCCCTCCTCAGCAGGGCACCCAGCTCCGCTGGAATCTCCAGACGCCCCAGGTCCTAGGCACAGAGGGGGCCATTGGCCTGGGTCCCAGAGAAGGGGACGAGACCAAATCCCCACCGCCCCCAGGCCCAGGAACTCAAGCGGGACCCATGCCAGCCCACTGGAGAGGGTCCGGGCCTCTCCTGGACACCTCAGCTCGCAATGCCCAGGATGACCCGAGCCTGTTCAGGCCAAGGCCCCAGGGTTTCCGCCGCAACCACTGGCTGCCTACCATTCTCGGACCGGGCACCCACGTCTCTTCCGCTGATGCCCCGTCTCTCTTCCGGCCGCTCCCGTCTCTGGGCTAGGAGAGAGAGGGATTCTGGGACCTTCGCAGGGCTCTTGGGGAAAGGAGTTTCTGAGTCAAGCAGGCTAAGGAGGGAGAGAGGGAGAAGGCCGGGCCCAGCCCCGGCAACCGGCCTCCACCAGGTCTCAGGTGAGGCGGGCAAGAATGGGGAAACCAGAAAGAGCGGGAGACCGGTGGGGTGCACGAGAGATGGGGGATAAGGGGGGAGCAGGGAGTTCGGCAGTGGGCAGAGGGATTAGGGAGACCTGGAGGGACGACTCTCTCCCGGTATCCTGACCCCACCCACCCCGCACCACTCTCCTGGCTCTTCCTGCCACAGTAGCCACCGGCTTGGCACTGCCATCCTCTACCCCCAACCCCCGCCGGCCCCTGGCCATTCCCCAAAGCTCTCACCTGTCCCCGCGGGAGTGTGCCGAGTGTGGCAGTGGGAGCACCTTACAGTGTTAGCGAGGCAAGGGAGGGAAGAGAGGACGGAGCTCAAGGGGCAAAGTCCAGGCTGGGAGGAGCGGGGAGAGGCGGCGGGGATGGGTGGCAGCAGGGTGGCGGGCACTGACCTTTGAGATGCTTTATGGTCCCCACTAGTAGCGTCATGTGGATCAGAGGGGCACGGGCCAGGGCGGAAGGTGTAGGGCAGATAGGTGACCGGGGCGGGACAGCGGCGGGTTCCTGGACACTGGGGGTGTCTGTTGGTCTGCTGCCCCCACCCTACCCCCTGGCAGTGGTCCCACAGCGGGGTTGTTTTTGGTCCCAGAGCAGGCCCCGTTTGGAGGCTGGGGCGATGGGCCCTCAATTCCCTGGGACCAGGAGTTTGGGCAGTGCCCCCCCCCCAGACACACTGCACTGGGTCCCCTCAATCCTGAGTATCCCTGCTGCTCTTACCTGCCGCCATCGCCGTACCAGGGATCGGGTCACCAGCGAGACCATGCCCAGCCATTCCCGTGCCACCCGGCGCTGCCGACAACGCTTCCTGTCAGGGGAGAGCCAGTGTGGGGGCTGTCACCCATCTCCGTTCCCATGCCCCAGCCCCACTTCAGGCCAGGGGGCAGAACTGAGATTTCACAGATCTCAGATTCAGATTCCACAGATTCACGGACTCCACAATTATTAATTACAGATGGGAGACAGAATTACTAAATACAGATGGAAGGGACAGAAATGTGGATAAGAAAGTGTTTAATCAATAGCTGATGTAAAACTCCTCACTCTTGGCTTCAAGGCTGTCCATCACCTCGCCCCCTCCTACCTCACCTCCCTTCTTTCCTTCTCCAGTCCAGCCCGCACCCTCCGCTCCTCTGTCGCTAACCTCCTCACTGTGCCTCGCTCTCACCTGTCCCGCTGTCAACCCCCAGCCCACGTTCTCCCCCTGGCCTGGAATGCTCTCCCTCCGCGCATCCGCCAAGCTCGCTCTCTTCCTCCCTTCAAGGCCCTATTGAGAGCTCACCTCCTCCAGGAGGCCTTCCCACACTGAGCCCCCTCCTTCCTCTCCCCCTCCTCCCCCTCTCCATCCCCCTGCCTTATCTCCTTCTCTTCCCCATAGCACCTGTAAATATGTTTGTCCAGATTTATTACTCTATTTATTTTACTTGTACATATTTACCATTCTATTTATTTTATTTTGTTAATATGTTTTGTTTTGTTGTCTGTCTCCCCCTTCTAGACTGTGAGCCTGCTGTTGGGTAGGGACTGTCTCTATATTTTGCCAACTTGGACTTCCCAAGCACTTCATACAGTGCTCTGCACACAGTAAGCGCTCAATAAATATGATTGAATGAATGAATGAATGAATGTCCTGCCACCAGATCATCTGTGCATGGATGTCCTGTTGGCACTTCAAGCTCCAAAGGTCCAAAACCCATCTCATCTTCCCTCCCCACTACTTTTCCATCACTGAAGGCAATACCACCATCCTCCCCATCTCACGAGCCCACAAACTTGGCATTTATCCTTGTCCCTTCTCTCTCATTCCACCCGCATATGCGGTCAGTCACCGAATCCTGTCGGCTCCACCCCTTCCCAACATCTTCAGAATCTGCCTCTTCCTCTCCATCCAATCTGAGGCCACGATGGGTCCAGCCCTCTTCAGAGCCCGAGTGGGCAGCCTCCTTACTGACCTCCCTGTCTCTAGCCAGTCTCTCCCCTGTCCGGTCCATGCCTCGCTCTGCTGCCTGGATTATTTTTCTAAAGCGTCGTTCTGCGCACGTCTCCTTTCTCCTCAAAAACCTCTTCTGAGTGCCCGTCCACCTCTCCGGTAAACAGAAATTCCTCACTGTCGGCTATAAGAGTTGGCTTTCTCCCAAGTTTTCACTGTCCTTTCTCTCTCTTCCACTTCACTCCTCTCTGTGCCTCCTCTTATCTCTGACAACCGGTCTCTGGCTCCCTCCCCCTTCACATCCAGCAAACCACTGTTCTCCTTTTTCTTCAAGGCCCTTCTGCAATTGTCTCTCCTCCGGGAGGCCTTCCCTGATGAATCTTTTAGCTCTGCACCTTATATCCCTCACCTGCCGCTGCAGCACTTCCGAACCACCTAAGCAACTTGTGAACTCTCAACCTCTGGTTACTGAAACACTAAGTCCTGCACGCACCCCTCGTTCCTTCTTCCTCCTGTATAAATTCATTTTGGATCTGCTCCCCGCCACCCCCAACTAACTTGCCAGCTTCCTGGGGGCATGGGAATCATGTCTTCTAACGCTCTTCCAAGCGGTCAGTACAGCGCTCAGTTCCTCGAGAGCAGGAATTGTGTCTACAAACTACTATACTCCCCGAAGCACTCAGTACAGTGTCTGCACACAGGAGGTGCTCAGTATATACTGATGGATAGACTGACGAGTGCTGATGTGGGAGTTGGGAGGGCATGACCTGGGGAGGTGGAAAGAAATTAGGGAAGCTCCCTGCCCCATCCTCAGCCCCTCAGAAGAGCAGGCTACTCAGTGGCACGGACCCCCCTCTGCCCAGCTCCCATCCCGGGCCCCGGCTTCAACCCCGTTGACCTGGCCTGTAGCCCCCGGACGTGGGCTTGGACACAGGGCAGGAGGCGGAGGCGCTGGTGGGCGAGGCAGGCCCGGAGGTCCTGCTGCAGGGTGAGCAGTGCCTGTGCCCGCTGCTGGGCACAGCTCTGCTCCAGCTGCTGCCAGCCTGGCACCTGCAGCAGCACCTGGAGGGAGAAGGATGCGGTGGCCAGTCCCTTCCTTGACCCTCACCCCCACATCACTCCCCTAGGCTGCCTAGTCCGACCTTCAACCCTTCCCAAGCCCCCCGGCTCCCTCCCCAACACTCCCCAAAGCCTCCAGCTTCCCCCAAACTCTTCCCCAAGTCCCCAGCTCCCTCCTTAGGCCCCTCTCCAACCCCTGGCTGTTTCCCAAGCCCCAGACCCTCCCCAGCCTTGACACCTTGGTGACACCCAGATGGCAGAGGGGAGAGCCGGCCCCCAGCACCCGGTTCAGCAGAGCCCCACACTCATCGCGCTCCTCCTTCTCCTCCTCCTTGGAACCCCTCGGGGGGCCCAGTGCCCGGAACCTGACACCCGGGGAGGGAGATGAGAATGATGCCAGCCCTGTCCCCCAGCTGCCCCTCTCTACCACACCGTCCTTCCCCACTGCCCCCCGCCCAGCCTCCTCCTCCTCACCGGCCTGCTGTCCCAACCCCGGGCTGGTACCGGCTCAGGAAGGGCCGAAAGGGGATGCGGACCGGGAAGTTGGCACCGCGGGTGCTCAGAGCCTCCAGGATGCCCCCATGGCGGAGTTGGCGGGCCACATGTCCCACGTCAAAGATGTTAGGGAGCTGTGGGAGGAGGTGGTGGGGAGAGGCAGGTGGGATTGGGGAAGGGGCGGGGGACGGGCAGGACCCTGGGAGAGGCTCTGGGACCGGGGGCTCTGGGGGGAGGAGACCTGAGATAATAATAATAATGATGATGGCATTTATTAAGCACTTACTATGTGCAAAGCACTGTTCGAAGCACTGGGGAGGTTACAAGGTGATCAGGTTGTCCCACGGGGGGCTCACAGTCTTAATCCCCATTTTACAGATGAGGTAACTGAGGCCCGGAGAAGTTAAGTGGCTTGCCCAGTCACACAGCTGACAAGTGGCGGAGCCAGGATTTGAACCCATGACCTCTGACTCCAAAGCCCGTGCTCTTCCTACTGAGCCATGCTGCTAGGGGCAGAGGGACCGGAGGGAGCCAAGGAAAGGAGCAGAGGCCCGGGGAACTGGCCCATCAATCAACTGAATGTTGAGCACTGTGTAGAGAGCACGGCACCGAGCAAGCACTCCGGAGAGTGCAACTGCAGCAGGACACCCATACCCTGACCTCAAGGAGCTCTCCCTGGAAAGTAAGGGGACGGACAGGGGCTGACTACCCTGTTTACAGATGGCAGGAGCAGGAGGAAGAACAATCAGGGCAAACCAGGGCAGGGAGCCAAAGTGTCGGGATGAAACACCCAAATAAAGAGAGGAGTATGCGACGGTGCCCACAGGTGGGCTTAGGAGAGCAGGGGAGGGTAATGCATCCAATAGATATGACACTGATTGACCGACTGGTTGACCGATTGATGGACTGTTGGGGGGCTCAGGTTGGGGGTGACAGGAGGGGCTGAGTGAGGGCAGGAGGCTTGGGGTCATGGGACCGGGGGTGCTGGGGTGGGCTCAGTCCTGCCCCGGCTCAGTTGCCCATTCAGACCCCACTCAGGAAGAGCCTGGAGCTCCCAGGGAGGGGAATTGGTTGGGGAGGGGAGGGGTGTTCCTCACCTTCCTGGGGTTGGGGCTGAGGCAGCGGATGAAGCTGACGGGACTCCTGGTGGCAGAGGGGTAGGAAACGTCAGGGGAGTGGGTCCCGTGCCCAGGGCCTCACCCCTCCAACCCTGCCTCGCGCCCAGGACCCACCTGGCCAGCCAGGCCACCAGCCCCTGTAGGGACTCCCGGAAGCGTGAAGTCAGGGGCCGGGCCGGGCTAGTCCGGCCGAGGGAGCCCAGTGGGGTCCTAGGCTTCTGGAACAGGCGGCCCACCAGCTGAGAGGGAGGGGGCAGGGGGAGAGCAGCGGGCAGCGGAGCCCTTTGCCGGGCCCGGGGGCGGCTCCCTCCAGGCCTTTCGGCGTCCGATCCCCTGGAGACCATCCTCGCCAGGCCCGCTCTGTGCCCCCTTCTCAAGCACCTGACAGTGCCAGGGGCAGAGGATCCTAGGGCTCAAGGGAGCAGGCCCGTGCCCTGCAGGAGTGGGCAGGGGGAGGGGAAGGGGCCCGGTACCTGCTTTCGGCTGTGACTCAACAGCTCTAGGATGGCGGAGTCCAGCTGGTCCCGGTTCTTAACCAGAAATTTACAAACCTGCCAGAGATACCATCCCGTCGGGGCTGGGGGCTCTGTCCCCTTCTTACACTACCCCCTGCACACCTCGGGGCAGTGTGGCCCACCAGAAAGGACCCAGGTCTGGGAGTTCTGGTCCCAGCTCCACCTCAGACCTGCTGTGCGAGCTGTGTGACTTTGGGCAAGCCACTTCACTTCTCTGTACCTCAGTTACCTCATCTGTAAAATGGGGATTAAGACTGTGAGCCCCACATGGGACAATCTCATTACCTTGTGTCTACTCCCTTGCTTAGAACAGTGCTTGGCACATAGTAAGTGCCTAACAAATGCCACCGTTAATAATAATAATAATAATTAAGTGCTTACTATGTGCCAAGGACTGTTCTAAGCGCTGGGGAGGTTACAAGGTGATCAGGTTGTCCCGCGGGGGGCTCACAGTCTTAATCCCCATTTTACAGATGAGGTAACTGAGGCACAGAGAAGTTAAGTGGTTTGCCCAAAGTCACACAGCTGACAACTGGCGGAGCCGACATTTGAACCCATGACCTCTGACTCCAAAGCCCATGCTCTTTGCATTGAGCCACGCTGCTTCTCTAACCGTTAGTAACCATCCCTCTCTAGGGCCCCTCGGTTTTCTTCTCTGTAAAATGGGAATAGGATCCCTGCTCTCCCTTCCTCGTAGGAACACTGAGGGAAAAATTAAAGCCCCTGAAAAGCAGAGGGGTTCCTCCCTCTGCAAATACCTCCCCACCATGCCACCCCATTTCTGCCCTCCAAACTCTGGCCCCCTCCCCACCACTCTTTGCTCCAGAGATTCCCTCCCCTCCCCACGGCCCGGTCCCGGCCTGGGCTGCGGCCGGAGGTGAGCGGGCTTGCGTCGGTCCTTTTCTGTGCCCATCTTTGTGACCGCCTTGCCCCTGCCCTGGCCGAGTCCCTTCTTCTGGGGCTCTGCACCCTCCATTGGCCACCAGTGTGCATGGCCGGCTTGGAATGGGGGCTACCACTCCCCAGTTCGTCCCACCCAAGGAGCACTGAGAGTGCAGTCCCACCCACGAGCCGGTCCCCCACGGGCCCCCGGGAGACAAGGAAGGAGAGACAGGAGTGTGCGCTGGGGAGTGGGGAAGCCGTAGACTTAGGGGGCAAGTTGGGGGCTGGCAGGGGCACCTGGTAGGTGACGGGCCCGGCGTAATGCTGCACAGTGAAGGCTGGCAGGGGCCCTTGGGGTTTGCTGTAGTGGGGGTTGTCACCATGGTGATAGTGACACTTGTGGAGGAAGGTGTGGTCAGTGGCCTGATAAGAGAAATCCACGGGCACGGATTTGTGGGCGTGCGTATGCCCGCAGGCCCGCGCACACACGTGCACAAAGCCATGCCCGGAATCATGCCAATCCGGGCCATTCATTCCGTAGTAATTGAACCTGGCTCCCTCAGGCTCCCCCAAAGCCCAAGGCTGGTGCCAGGGCCATGCCAGGCAAAGGCTCAGCAGGGCAGACTGAGTGTGGATGGCTCCCCAGCCTGGTCCTGGGACTGCTGCCCTCTGAGCCAGCCCTAACTGGGACAAGACAGAGCTCTCTATGGAAACTGCCCACTCCTCCAGGGAGTGCCAAGGGGTAAGGCACAATGCCCTCAACCCAAATCCCAGGGCTGTTGGCCCCCAAAACCTAGTTGAGCTCAGACTCCTCCTCTCCGCCCCGGGGATCCACTCCCTCTTCCCCTTCCCCCTGCTCCAACCACCTGGGCCAGCAGGGTCTGCGCTTCCAGGACTGGCAGGATCCCGTAGGGGTGGGCACAGAGCAATTCCACACACATGTCTCTGGGAGCCTGGGAGCTGGCCACCCAGGGCAGCTGTTCTCGCCGACACTCCTCCTAGGGCAGGACCTCCATCAGACCACTGGGCCATGCTCTGCCCTGTCACCAGCCTCTTTGGGGGCCCCCCACCCTCTGCCATGCCTGGTGCCCAGCCCAGTGCCCACACCTCTTCCTGCGCCAGTAGCCTCTGGCTGAGGAACACTTGCAGCCGCTCATTAGCCAGATTGATGCAGAGTTGCTCCAAGCTGTTCACGCCAAGATCCTGAGGGCACACCGGAGGAGGGCACAAGGGGGGCACCCTCCCCTCCAGGAAAGACCGGAGCACCGAGCACCCACCTCCCCTCTCCTGCCCCCATGACCCTAGGGAGAGGGAGCAGGTTCCATGGCCCGGTGCCCTCCCCGAGGGAGATAACGCCCCTGCCTCCGGCACTCGCAGCGTCCAACTTGTACTTCCCAAGCGCTTAGTCCAGTGCTCTGCACACAGTAAGTGCTCAATAAATTCGATTGATTGATTGATAGATCAAACATCATGATGTGAGCGCTGCCCCCCCTCCAAGCGCCCCCATGGCTCTCGACAACCTCCCGGGTGCCACTCCCACTTCCACCCCCAGCCCTAACACCCCGGGGGGCATGGGGGGCAACCTCAAAGCCATAGATGTCAACTATGCCCACGGCCAGGCCTGGCTCTAGGGGCTTCAGCCTCTCGTTGGTCCTCAGCAGCAGCCAGTCGAAGAGCCGGGAATACAGAGCCCTGGCCAGGGCATCCCTGGGGGATGAAGGGGAGAGGCGGGGGCAGCGGGGGCCCAACCCAAGGCTGCAGTCAAAACTAGGAATACGGAGCCTCAGCCGAGGCATCTCTGGACCTGGAGCAAGAGAAGCAGAGGGCGGCAGGGGCCCAGCCCCAGACCCCAGTCCCCAGCTTACCTGGCATCTGTGGCACCTTCTACGGGCAGAGGCCGGGTCACCTGGCCATAGGGCGTGTCCTGGCAGCATGGAGAGGAGAGAACATCAGTCCAGGTGTTCGGGAGCAGCTCCAGGCTGGCAGTGTGCCCTGCTCCGTCCTCCTTCACTCCCCTCTCACCCTGCCCTGACGCACCACGACCCTCTGTGTGATGGCATTCTCCAGTGGCCCCGCAGGCACCCCGAGCAGCCGGGCGGCTGTGTGGATCTCTGCCAGGCTGGACACCCGTGCCTCTTCCTGCAACTCCCTCTGCAGGCACAGATGGAAGGGTGGGGAGAAGAGGGGTGAGGGCTGGGGGAAGCGGGTTGGGGGGGGAAGGGGCTGACTGCCCTGCCCCCCGCCCACAGCCCCTGGCCCACCTCAGAGGAGGAGAAGCAGATGTTGCCCAGCTGCAGGAGGGCGGCCAGCATGGCCCAGATCTCGCCCAGCTGGTCAGGGGCCAGGCCCAGGGTTTGGAGGGCTCCCACCAGCCCCTCAAAGTCCTGGTCTTCTTCCTTGTCTGGCAGCAGGCAGGCCCCACCCTGCCCAGCACACGGGAGTGGAGGGAGGAGGCCTGGCCCTGACAGAGGGTGGACCAGGGCACCCCTCCCCACGCCCCTCCGTGCCCCCAGCCCCCTCACTCCCCAACCCTGTCGGGTGGTCCCCTGGCCGCACCTGGTTCAGATAATGGCAGGTCTCCGGCCCCTGCAGGCCCAGCTGCTCCAGGGCCCGGGAGTCCAGCCCGGCCAGCAGCTCATAGAAGACATGGAAACTGCGCTCCCCTGGGGCCTCGGGGGAAAATGGGGAGGTTGCAGAGTTGGGGCTACCTCCCCCCTGACCTTCCCCAGCACCGTGGTCTGGAGCTTGGGGGAGAGGGGATGGACAGCCCAGGGTCAGCAGGGAGAAGGGAGGGGGCCACAGCGGGAAAAGAACAAGTGTAGGGGGAGGCTCAAGGCCGGGCCGCCCAAGGCATCAGACAACCAGGAAAACCTAGGAGTAGAGAAGTCCCAGGACTAAAAGGGGAAGTTCCGGGAGTAGAGGGAAAATCCCAGGAGTACAGAAGTCCCAGGAATCCCAACAGGCAAGTGGGGGAAGCATCTCACCTGAAACACGACCCGCGATGTCTCCAGGAGATAGTGGGAGATGGAGGCCCCCACCACAACCTCCCTGCAGGGCAACAGAGCTGTGCCAGGGCAGGGGAACACTGGCATGACTTGGTCCAGGCACAGGAGGGTAGCCTGGGACCCCGGAGTCCCGGCCAGCTCTGGTCTGAGGGAGGGGAGTAAGGGGGTCCAGGTTGCAGAGCACAATGGACGAGAGGCCGGGACTGTTGGGGAACCAGGACCATTTGTGCCCAATACCCCATTGCAGACAATGCCTGAAGAAGCAGCTGTATCCATGGGAGTGCCCCCTACCTCCCACCCCCCACCCCCGGCAGCCAAACTCACCCCTGCAGGTGAAGGTGCAGAACGTGACCAAAACGGCTGGCATTGGCATTGAGCCCCGTCTTGGCATGGCCAAAGCTGTTCATCACAGGCAGCACCCCGCCAGGCTGGGGGAGGGCACAGGGTAGGAAAGGCATCTCATTGAAACCAGAGGGGCAGGCTGGGTCCTTATCCTAATCAATGTCCTAATCACCTTGCCCCCTCCTACCTCACCTTTCTACTCTTCTATTGAAACCCAACCAGCACATTTCCCTCCTCTAAAGCCGACCTTTTCACTGTACCTCGATCTCATCTTTCTCACCCCGACCTCACGCTTGGGGCTCCGTGTACAGTAGATTATTACAGTAGATTATTACTGTGTACAGTAATTATTGAGCCCCTGCTCAATACGATTGAATGAATGAATGATTACAACTGATGGACTGATTGGCCCACTCTGAGACCCCTTTTGCTCCTCACCTGGCATGCCTTGGCTTCCTCTGATCCCAAGCTCCGCCTGGTCAGAAACCGCACAATCTCTCTGGCCACCTCGGTCTTCCCTGAGCCACTGGGCCCACTGGGAAAGAAAATATTAAGCTTGTTACAGTCTCTCTTGAGCACTCACTCAGTGCTACACACTGAGATAGAAAAGGTTAATCGGGTCAGACACTTGTCTCATCCCCCATAGGCCTTCCAGCTAAGAGGAAGAAAGAGCGATGACCTTACCCCCGTTTTGAAGAGAGGGAAAGAGAGGCCCAGAGAGGCCAAGTGAATTGCCCAAGGTCACTCAGCAGGCCAGGGACAGAGCCAGGACTAGATCCCAGGTGTCCTCATT
Organism: Tachyglossus aculeatus; assembly: GCF_015852505.1. Lineage (NCBI taxonomy): Eukaryota > Metazoa > Chordata > Mammalia > Monotremata > Tachyglossidae > Tachyglossus > Tachyglossus aculeatus. The sequence goes on along the minus strand of NW_024044839.1, from coordinate 863,535 downwards.
CCCAGCCCCGCATTCTATCCATTCATTCACTCATTCATTCAATTGTATTTATTGAGCTCTTACTGTGTGCAGAGCACTGTACTAAGCGCTTGGGAAGTACAAACCGGCAACATATAGAGACGGTCCCTACCCAGCAACGGGCTCACAGTCTAGAAGGGGGGAGACAGACAACAACAAAACCAAACAGGTAGACAGGTGTCAATACTATTAGAATAAATAGAATTATAGCTGTATCCACATCATTAATAAAATAAATGTAGTAAATATGTGCAAATAAAGTAGAGTAATAAATATGTAGAAATATATACAAGTGCTGTGGGGAGGGGAAGGGGGTAGGGCAGAGGGAGGGAGGGGGGTGAAGGGGAGGGGAGAAGGAGGAGGGGAGGAAAAAGGGGGGTGCTCAGTCTCTTTCCACTAAACTCTGCTATGGGCAAGGCCAGAGGAGAGGGCCATCAGCCTTGGAGACTGTGCCAGGGAGTCTTTGGGCACATAATTGGCATGAGGAGGCAGTGCCAGGGTGCTGAGCCGAGGTGAGCAGGTGAACTACCGGCTCAGTCTCTGGTACAGTGGCACCGTCGCCAGGCCAGCAATGGGCCTGCTGCCAACCCATAGAAGAACAGCCAGTGAACAGGACCGCTCCCCAGCCCTACACCTCAGTCAATTCTCCCACCCTAGACCACACTGCTCCCACCCCCAGGCCCCAGTGCTCACTTTCTTGGTGGCCAAGGGGAGAAGGGGAGACCCGGGACTCTACCTGATTAGGATACAAGACTCCTGTCCGGAGTGCTGGGCCAGGGCACACGCCGACTCCGCCACAGCAAAGATGCGTCTGCGGGCAGGAGTGGGTGAGAGGAACCCGGGGTGGGTCTGAGGGCAGGATGGGTGGAGAAAGGGAAGGCCTGGGCTCTACTTCACCCCCATACCCACCCAGGGCTGAGGGTCCGACCCCCCGGAAGGAGGGCCACCAACAGGCGGGGTATCCACATACGGGACAGCATCGGGGGATGCTCCTGGGTGGGGTGCCACCGTCTCGGCTGGCAGGGTCTGGTAGGGGTTCATGGACAGCAGGAGGGGGCCCACTGAGATCTGTGGAGAGAGTAGGCTTCTCACTGGGCCACAGGGCACGAGGGCAGAGGGTGTGGGGAGGGGAGATTTTGAAGGAACTACACACCCCGCTGGATCTGCCCGGGTCTCCCCAAGATCCCACGTGTCCGAGGCCTTCTCCTTGGTGGTGGCGGAAGGGTGACCCCAGGGTCCGGGGCGGGAACTACCCGGGGCCCAGAGGGCACTGAACAGCGGCAGATGGGGTTTGTTGGCTTCCTGGGCTTTACCCCGGGCCAGGGGAGTGGCGGGCACTGGCTGGGGAGGCGGCCACACGTACGTGGAGGCGGCGGCAGTGGAACCGTCTCTTGAGGCAGAGCTGCACGGCACTCTCGCACACCTCGCTGCGGGGGGTTTGGGGTCAGGCAGCCACAGGACCGTCACGGGCGCCTTGGGACCCCCGGTCCCCAGCATAAACAGGGGCAAAGGGGTTGGTCGTGGCAAAGTCGCCCCAGGCGCCGGGGTCTTCCCACAGGCCACACTCAGCCCAGGGCTGTGCTCAGCCACGTGCCCGCCCACGTGCCCTCCGACGCTAGCACGAGGCCGCAAGCCCCTGCCCTGCACTCACTCGAGGCAGGTCAGGTCCTCCAGCTCCTCCAGGCCCTCCCTGCGGCTCCTGCCCGGCCTGCCCTGGGGAGAGAGGAGGGGGGCGGGCAGCTCGGAGGGGACCCCAATGGTTGGGGGGAATCCCCGGGGCCCCCCCTCCGCATGTGTGCGCACCTCCAGCTCCAGCGCCGCTTCGGCCTCGTCCTCTGTCTCCCAGAGTTCCCCGGGGCTCTGGCTGGGCCCGGCCTGCCTCCCCGCTGGCCTCCCCAGCCTTAGCTGGCCCACACAGCCCGTCTCCAGGCGGAGGCGAGGGAGCAGCATGGCGCGACCAGGCCCAGGGTCTGTGTCGGGGAGGGGTCTCTGTGCCCAGTGAACGGCCCCAGCCCCGGGCCCATCCGGCCCTTTGCTGCCGGTCGAGTGGCCCCCGCCGTCCAGCCACGGGAGTTGGCCGCGTGCCCTCTCCGGTCCTGCCCCCTCCAATCCTGTCGCCACCGCCTTCCCGAGCACCCCTGGGGGCGGTCCGGCCCTGCCGCCCTCCCGCGCCCTGTCCGGCCGCTGGACCGTGGGCAGCACGACGGCGAACTTGGGGTCGCCCCCCGAGGGTCCGTCCGTGGCGGCTGGCTGAGGCGGCGGCAGAGGCAGGGAGGAGGTCGGGTGGCCGGGGTCCTTGGTGGTGGCCCAGCACCCGCCGGAGAGCCTGGCCGGTCCGGCCGTCGTCAGGGCCAGGAGGTGCCGTGGGCCCGGCCGCCGGACCTCGCTCGGCCGCTGGACCTCACGGGCCCCGAGCCTCGTCAGGAGCCAGCTGGTGAGGCCCAGGGCCCGGACCGCCCGCAGGAACCGCTCCTTCAGCCCGACACGTGAAGGGGCGGCGGGGCTGGGCTCGGTTCTGGGTTCGGGGTTGCGGCCTGGCCTTCTCTGCCGGAGCCTCCGGATGGCCAAGAGGGCCATTAATCGAGGAGCAAGCCGGGGCTCGGGCCCCTCTGGCCTGGGTTGGGAGCAAGGACCAGCTCCCTGCTCCGGGCCACGGGGCTCCAGGGCCTGGGCTCCTCCGCTCCCTCCCCCGGTCCCTCCCAGCTGGACACCACCACCCTCCCGGCTCTCCCCATCTGAGGCGTCTCGGCGGTGGCCGCTCCTTCCCCAGGCCTCGGGGGGCTCGCCCTCCCCTCGGCTGCCCAATCCCCCCATTGCCTGGCCGGTGTCCACAGACTCACCCGTGGCCTCGCCTACCCTGTCACCACGTGTTTCCCGCTCACCTGTCTGGGGTCCAGCCGTGCTTGGCCCCGGCCCCACATCTTCCAGGATCCCCGCCTCGGCCTCACCCCCCGCCCTCCCCAGCCACCCCGGCGGCTGTGGAGTTGAGGCCTGAGCTCGGCCCTCCCAGCTGCTGCTGCTGCTGCTGCTGATGGTCACCCGCCCCTGCAGCCGTCCTGGCTCCCGTTCGGCTCCCCCAGTTGTGGGGCGGGGGTCGTGGTGGCTGTGCCCACGGCAGAGCGCTGCCTCAGGGTGGGCTGGCCGCGGTCCCGCACTTTGCCTCCTCGCTGCCTCAGCCCTGCTGCGGCCCATCTCGCCGCTCCCCGGCCAAACCCAGGACGGCACCCCCTCCCTACACCTCACCCCTCGGGGGTCTGCGCACTCACCGGGCACCTGCCGGACCCCCCCCACACATCCCAGGCCGGGGCTCAGCAACAACGGATGGCAGTTCCGGCCCTGACCCAGCCCTGACCCCGCATCACCAAGCACAGCGCCGGTGGCAGCTGCCAACCGGGCCTGCCAGGAAAGAGGAGCCGCCTCGCGCCACACAGAGCCCAGGAGGGAAGGGAGGAGCAGTACCCGGCCTGCTGACAGCCAGGAGTGGGCCGTGGGCCAGCGCCAGCCCTCTGTCCTTCCCCACCGCAGCCCAGACTTGGGGGCATCAACCAGGCAGTAGCGGCCCACAGGGGCCCCGTCCTCCGCCCCTTCCTGAAATGGCCTCCCCCTCAGGCTCAGGGCCGGAGTAAAGGGGCACCTCATCTCTTGTTTTGATGTCTGTCTCCCCCCTTCTAGACTGCGAGCCCCTTGTGGGCAGGGATTGTCTCTGTTGCTGAATTGTACTTTCCAAGCGCTTAGTACAGTGCACACTAAATCCGATTGATTGAATGAATGAATCTCCACCTTCTGGAGGGGAACGAGGCCCAGAAAGGCAAAGGGAATCGAGGAAGGTCTCAGCGGAGACTACCACCTGGGACTCTGTACCTCCAGCCCTGTGCCCCTACTCCTAGAGTGCGCTGCCAGACTCTACAATTACGGTATTTGTTAAGCACTTGCTATGTGCCGGGCACTGTACTAAGTGCTGGGGTGATACTGCAAGAGCAGAGCTGGTGGTGTGGCATACAGTTAGCTCATCCTTCTGCCCTCCTTCACGACTGCGCATGCTCGGGACCAGGATGGATTCAGGAACTGGGCTGGGCAGCCCCTGCTGCAATTGGCGTGGGTGGTGGGGTCAAGCTAGCTGGTAGCCTCCCCTCCCTTTTCCTTGGCCAGCGGAGGCCCAGGATTTAAGAGCCGGCTCAGGGACTATAGGGCCAGCCTCGTTGCCGTCCTCCTCATCCTCACCCCTGGGCCGCCTCACCAGGGGAAGCCTATGGCTTCAGGGAGAACCCCCACCCTCCCCCCATATTCTTTGGGGGGCAGCCGATCTTCCTCCCAGCCCCCCATGAGGGGAAAGGAGACAGAACTCAGGAGAGAGAAAAGTTGCCATGTTTATTGCACAGAGAAAGGCCGACTGCCTCATCTGCACAGACATGGTGACCTTCAGTCATTTGCTATTTGCCCCACCCTTAAAACCCTTACGTACGTGTCTTTAAATGATATCTTCTAAATTACGTTCATGCCTGTCTCCCCCTCTAGGATTCAAGCGCTTAGTACAGTGCTCTGCACACAGTAAGTGCTCAATAAATGCAACTGAATGAATGACTCAAAACTGATTATGGGTAGGGAATGTTTCCACTAATTCTGTTGTACTCTGCTAAGCCCTTAGTACAGTGCTCTCTGCCCCTAGAAAGCGCTCAATAAATACCACTGCTTGATTGAATGGGCCAAGTCTGTTTCTTCACATCCGGCTCCAGCAGAGGGATTTTTACAAGACGGCCGTGTGCAAGAAAGGCACCCGACCAGCCCAGAAAAAGAGGTAATTACGTATTTATTAAAAATTCTTTTGCACCAAGAGGCAGTTAAAAATTCATAATTTAAAACCCAGCCACTAGAAAAAGGAGGAAGAAACAAAACTGTGCAAATGTCGAGAAGGAGTGGAGGGGGGAGTGGAGGCCTGCGGCCCGCCCAGGGGTCTGCGGAGCCCCTGGGAGCGGCCCGTGAGGCATAAAGCAGCAGCAGGTGGAGGTGGGGGACTCACCCCTTCCCCTCCCTCTCCGGGCCCTCGGTAGTGTAGTGTGGCACTTGGGTGCAGCCTCGCCACTCATTCAGCTGTGGAAGGACACAGGGGAACAGGGTGAGCAGGCACCCTCACCACCCCACGGACGTCCACTATGGCTTCCCCAGCCCAGACGTCCCACGGGCCGGTGGAGGGAGATAGGAGAGGAGGCCAGGTTTCTGCCTCTCTCCCCCTGGCACCCGGGCCTCAGACCGGAAGGGAACCTGGGAGCATGTGCGTAACCTGCCCAGATTGGGCTGTCCAGAAGCACGTGTTCATCCCACACAGATCAGGCTGCGGGGCGATTGTGCCAGCTCCTGGGCCTGGTGGGGTTTCTACAATTTTGTACCCCGAGCACAAGGGGGTGGGTGAGAGACGGGGCTTGGTCTCTCCAAAGGCAAGTCAGAGGTCAGCGAGATGCCACCCTTTCCATGATTCTCCGGGCCACCTACCTCCACCATTGCTGAGGCTGGGTCCCACTGTGACCCCCCGCTGGGGCTGCCACTCCCCACAGCTCCTGCACTCACACAAGGTGGGGATGGAGGGAGAAGTGGTGGGCTCTGGGGGGCTTGGGTCCGCAGAGTTGGGGAGGAGAGACTGAAGGCAGGCCCGAGCTGCCCGCCCGTCTGCCACAGGGCCAGTGCTGGCCCCGGGCTGGGGCGTTCTTGGGGGGCCTGGGTGACACACGTGCAACTCACCCTCGGTCTCCGCCCTCCAGCGTCATCTGGATCTCCTTCAGGACTCCTGCAGCCGAAGCGAGAGGGCAGAGGTCCGCTTCTGCTACCCCAATCCCTCCCCCAGCCCCCTCCTCGTGTGCTGGGGGCAGGGGGAAGGGGTAGGAAAGCACAGCTCCCAGTAACCTCCCCCAGCTAAAGGGTGGGGCCTTCCCCTGCCCTCCTCACTCACTCTCATCGCCGAGCAGCGCACGTTCCATTGCGGGCTCCGTCCGGCTCGCTGAAACAGAATGGCGGCCCCCTGGCGCCGCTCAGTGCTTGCACCCCCCACCACCCTGCCTCTCCCCTCGGGGCAGACAGTTCGCCCTCGCCCCCCTCCCCAGGCAGACCGCTCGCCTCACCATCGCCAAGGCCTGCTCCGCTGGAGTTCCTGCAGGGACCCCTGTGTACCGGGGAGATGGAGGCCACCCTCAGAATGAAGCCGGGGCAGCCGCTCGGATCGGGGGGCGGCCCAAGCCACAGGGGATGGGCTGGGGGCGTGTTGGGGTGGGGAGGGGTGTTGTCGGAGGTTCTAAAGGACCAGTTGGGTGTGGGGAGGTATGGTCCAAGCCAGCAGGAGGGATTGGTCTCGGGGGGCCAAACCCTGTTCTGACTCTGGGCCTCGCTGAGAGATTGAGAGACGCTCTCACTAGGGTGGGGGAAGGGGTCCCACGAAGGGGTCCAGGAGCCCAAATCCCACTCCCCGGCCCCTGCCCACCCACCTGGCATTGGGCGAACGCTTCTCGGTGCCAGCCCCGTTGCGGGTGGGGCTGCCCCTCCTGCCGCTGGGGAGGCCCACCAAGCACCGAGGCTCAACCAGCCACTTGGTGGAGAGAGAGAAGCGCTCAAACTCGGATGGGGAGATCAGGTAGAAGCCTGTGGGAAAAGCAGGGGGGTCGGGGAGGGGGGCTCTGAGGTCAATCCCCCTCCACCCCCAAGGGAGGCATGGGGCAGGTCGGGGCAAGGGGAAGAGCCCATCAGCAGTGCCAGGGTTGGAGAGGCGGGGGGGCAGGTACCTTGTCCGTACTTGGTGAAGACGCAGGAGGCGATGCCGCTGACGTCCTCCTTGCGGATGCAGCTGTAGCGCACCTGGGGCTTGAGGCAGGGCAGGGAGACGACCTGCACGTCTCCCAGGCTGGTGAGCACGGCCAGGTGGTGCTCCCCATACTCCTCCGTCCGGCGGCTGCCGAACCGCGCCGCGCTTACCCGACGCACCCGCGACCCCTCCAGGGCCGTCAGCTTCAGCTTCAGCTTTGCGTTCACCTTGGGCAGCGTGAACACCTGGGTAGTGGAGGGACAAGAAGGGGAGGGAGGGGCAGCGTGAACACCTTGGGGACGGAGACCCCAGCCACCGTTCCCCAGGACCTCCACCAAGGTCCTCCCCTCAGCCCACCTTAAACTGCTCCTCGGACACGACGAGGAGCTGGTGCCCGCCTTGCATGTCTGGGCTCTTGGAGAGGTCATGGGCCACTTCGAAGGGCTCGGGGAGGGGCACACTGTGCCCGTCGAGGACGAGGAGCCCAACCACAGGTGCCCGGTGCATCAGCTGGATCTCCTTGGCTGTGAGGTGGGGGCGTGCAGGGTTGAGGAGGGGAGGGAGGGCCATCCCCTCCCTCCAATTGGGAAACCAGGGCTCCATGGGACCGAGAGCCTTCTGCACCCCAAGCCCTGAGGGCAGCCCCCTCCCCGACCCCCGTGCTCACCCTGCTCCGCCCGGACTGGTTCATCCATCCTCCTCTCGGCCGGGGGGACCCGTAGGGAGAAGGCATAGACTGTGCCCCCGTTAGTGCCCGCCCACAGGGAGGGGCAGTGGTGGGAACCTGCAGAGGACAGAGTGCTTGGGCCACTGGTCCCTCCGAGGAGGCGGAGCCAGGACCTCCCAGCCCGCCTCTCGGGGGTGTCCCACCCGATGCCCCCCACTGCACCCCCCGGCCACCCACCGTCCCGCAGGAAAGTGTCGGCGAAGTACAGCGTGCGCACAAAGCCGGTGAAGGAGTCCTCCGCTGAGCGGGCCTCGATCCTGCGCTGCACCGGGGCCAGCTCCATGTCCTGCAGGCCCCCGGCTCCCGGCCTGGCACCGCCCTCGGGCACCTGCGGCCCACACCGGAAGCAAGGTCAGAAGGCACCCACCGACTCGGGGGCCTCTCCGCCCCTGTCTCGCCAACATTGGGGGACTCCCACCCACTCACTTTGTACCGAGCCCCGCTCTGAGGCAGAGATCACCGCCCCCCTCAACTCTGCAGGAGGGAGACCGGGAGGCCCAGAGAGGTTCAGTGACTTCCTCGAAGTCACAGCGTAGGCCAAGCCAGGGTGGGGCTGGGACTAGAACTCAGGATTACTGACTTCCACTGGTGGCCGTCCCCTCGGTGCCCTCTTTCCCTCCGATCCTGCCACTCCTCCCCTCCTCACCTCCGAGCCGTTGGGCATGCGTCGCTTGCGGCTGGACACCCGGCTTCGGTGCATGCGGCGGAAGGACTGGCGCAGAGACTTCTTCAGGGACTTGACCCGGGAGAGGGGCCCCTCCAATGCCAGCTGGTCGCTGGGGTGCAGGGTACACCTGGGGTGGGGGCAGATAGACCGTCAAGCCTGGGGCAGGTCCACCCTCTGACCTCAAAGCACATGGTGGCGGGGGGGGGGGCAGCACCCCAGTTTTCACTACAGGAGTGGCAAGAGATGGTGGTGGTTCAGAAGCCCCCCAAATGGTCTCTCTCAATATGGCAGGGAAAGTTGGGGGGCAGGGGGCAGTGGGAGGAGGAGCAGTTACAAGATCCCCACAACAGTTACTCCTACAACTGGGGAACGGGATAATAATAACAATAATGACGGTATTTGTTCAGCGCTTACTACGTGCAAAGCACTGTTCTAAGCGCTGGGGAGGTTACAAAGAGATCAGGTTGTCCCATGGAGGGGGCTCTCAGTTTTAATCCCCATTTTCCAGATGAGGTAACTGAGGCCCAGAGAAGTGAAGTGACTTGCCCAAAGTCACACAGCTGACAGTTGGGGGAGCTGAGATTTAAACCCATGACCTTTGACTCCAAAGCCCGGGCTCTTTCCACTGAGCCATGAAGTGGTTCCCATGGAATGGCAGGGGATGGTACTAGAAGTCCCCACCGGCTGCTCCGGGCACGGCACGGCATGGCAGGATATGGATGTGCAAGGAGCCTCCCAGTGGTCCCTTCCCGGTGGAAGGACAGGAGGAGGGGGAGGGACACTCACTTGACGAAGACCTGGCGTCTCTGCTGGAGGTCAAAGAGGCCGAAGCCGTGGCTGGTGCCAAAGGCAACGAGCTTCCACTCGGAGTGCAGGGCCAGGGAGGTGACCACGGCGGGCGGCTGGCACTGTACCAGCACGAAGGGCTGGAATCCCGGCTCGAAGCGGACCAGCCCCTCCTGCGGCCTCAGCCGCTCGTGGCCCTTCCAGCGGTAGCCCTCCTGGTCCTGCAGCAGGTCCGCCTCCGCTTGCACCACCGCCTGCTCCGCCACCTCGTCGTTCAGCTCCATCACCAGCACCTGGGCGGGAGGGAGGGGGTCTCAGACACACACACACACACACACACACACACACACACACACACACACACACACACACACACACACACACACACACACACACACCCCACACACACCCACCCCCGCACCCACTTCCCCCCGACCCGGATGCCCATGTCTAGTGAAAAGAGCACAGGCCTGGAGTCCCAGACTGTGGGTTTTAATCCCAGCTCTGTCCCCTGTCTGCTGTGTGACCTTGGACAAGTCGCTTCGCTGGGACCCAGTTCCCTCATCTGTAAAATGGGGATTAAGTCTTTTAGACTGTGAGCCCACTCTTTTAGACTGTGAGCCCACTGGTGGGTAGGGACTGTCTCTATGTGTTGCCAACTTGTACTTCCCAAGCGCTTAGTACAGTGCTCTGCACACAGTAAGCGCTCAATAAATACGAATGATGATGATGATTAAGACTGTAACCCCTTGGGGGACAGGGACTGGGTCCAATCTGATTACCTTGTAGCCACCCCAATGCTTAGAACAGCGCTTAAATACCACAGTTATTATTAGTCAGTGCACACTCGGCTCCGGTGCCCCTTGGGGGTTGTGCCCCGCAGCAGCGATCAGGAAAGTACAACAGAAGCTCAAGGAGTTTCCTGGCCACAGAGAGCTTCCTCTCAGGCCCCCCTGCAACACCCCCTCCACCCCGACCCCAAGGAGCCGAGCCCTTGGGCCGGACGCACCTGCCCCGCCGTCCCGGCCACAGCCAGGTAGCCGCTGTACTTGCAGAGAAAGATCTTCTGAATCCCCAGGCGGGGGTCGTCACTGTAGGGGTCGAAAGACCCCACCTGTGGGGCAAGAGGTGAGAGGCCGACCGCCCGGCTCATCTCCCTCCTCCCGGGCCCCTCCCCGGCCCCCCACCCGCCCCGGACCTTTCGCAGGGGGGGCCACTCGTCCTCACTCAGCGAGTTGAGGTTGTCGTTGTGGTCGGCGTCGGTGAGGAAGACGCCCACAGTGCTGAGCTTATACAGCAGCTGTAGGCACACGCCCGAGGCATCCCAGAAGCGCACGGTGCCATCTTCGTGCCTACAGGCGGGGGGGGCAGGCCAAGGCCCAGTGAGCCCACGGGGTCCCCCACCCTCAGCAGGGCCACCAGCCAGGGAGACAAGGGAGGTACAGGGGCACCCAGGGAAAGAGGGGGTAGGCCAGGAATGCTGACGCCGGGTCAGGGGGGGAATGCGGTTATCATTAGCAATTAGCAATGCAAAGGGGACCAATTGCTCCTTAAATTTTTTTTAAAAAATCTTAAGCAGTTGCAAATTGGTGCTCCTTGGAGTGCTAATGGCAGAGGCATGTCAGGAGGACCAGCGAGGGGCAGTAGCTCCTTTTTTAGCTGCACAGAGCTAGAGACAAGCTTTGTCAACTTCCTCTTCTCCCTCTGCCGTCAACCTCGCACTGTATTTGCACCCTTTATTCAACCCTCCCTCAGCCCCAAAGCACGTCTGTCTCCTTAATTTCTACATGTAACAATAATGATAATGGTATTTGTTAAGCGCTTACTATGTGCAAAGCACTGTTCTAAGCGCTGGGGGGGGATACAAGGTGATCAAGTTGTCCCACTTGGGGCTCACAGTCTTCATCCCCATTTTACAGATGAGGGAACTGAGGCTCTGAGACGTGAAGTGACTTGCCTAAGGTGACACAGCAGACATGTAGCGGAGTCAGGATGCGAACCCATGACCTCTGACTCCAAAGCTCGGGCTCTTGCCACTGAGCCACGCTGCTTCTCGTAGTATAGTAGTGTCTGTCTCCCCCTTTATATTATAAGCTCATTGTGGGCAGGGAACATGTCTACCAATTCTTGTATTCTCCCAAGCACTTAGTACAGTGCTCAAATACAATAGATTGACGGGATAAACTGTTTGCCTTCCACGACCTTCTGGAATGTCTCCAGAAGGAATGTTGGGGGGATGGGGGGAGAGTGGCATGGTTTGGAGAAGCCCCCTACCCGGTGAGCAGCAGGTCCCTCTGGGGTGCGTCTGGGGCGAGGTTGGTGCCCCCGTTGATTGGCCATGCCTGGAAAAGACCCCGGGGAACGATGGGTGAGATTTCTGCCCACAGGGCAAGTGGCAGGCAGAGAATGGGGCCCCGGGCTGGGCAGTACCAGCTCTCTGGTAGCCAGTGCCCGACCCCTAGGTGGCTGGCGGGCTGGGACTGGGTGTGTGTGCCCGGCACAGACCTACCAGGGGGGAATAGTGCGTGTTCTGCTTGGCACCTGCCCCGATGATCCTCTCCCATAGCTTCAGAGGGATGTTGGACACGTGGTGGGAACAGGTGATGGCCGAGCAGTGCAGCGAAGCCAGGTAGGGTGGCCGCAGGGTCGGCCAGCCCGGAGACCGCAGGTCCACCACCACCAGCTCCTCTTCCGCCAGCACCACCAGGGCGCAGGGGTCGTCGAACTCTGAGGGCAAGTGTGAGGGGCCGATTTAGAGCCCAGGCGGCCGCCCGCCCCTCTGCCGGATCACAGGCCCTAAGCTGAGCCCAAACCCCAAGCTAATGATGATGCCCGCTAGAGCTGTGAAGCTCTTATTACGTACCAGGCACCGTGTTAAGCACTCAGGGAAGGTCATCAGGTCAGACGCAGTCATTATCTCACATGGGACTGATGGTCGGGGAAAGGTAGGAGGAACCTGGGGCCACCCCCAACCCTAATCCTGGGTTACAAGACCGAATCACGGTCTCCCTTTCCTCAACCTCCACCCTCCAACCTTTCTCTCCCCCCTCTAGACCGCGGTCTCCACAGCCTGACCCTCCTGGCTGTAAGTGAGCATAGTGCGGGGTTCCCCAGGCACTCCCTACCGGCCGTCGGGTCGCAGACCAGGACGGTGAAGTCGATGACGCGGGAGGTGAAATCGAAGGCCGTCTGCTGCCCGTCGTGGAGGACGGAGATGCTGTGGCGGTCTCCGTAGCTGGCCCGGGGCAGCCCCCCTTGGAACAGGACGAAGGGCAGCCTGGCAAGGGCACACACGGCCGGGGTCTCCGGTCAGAAGTCACCCAACACCAGCCGTCGCATCCACGGGACCCAGCTCCCTGCCCCTCGTTATGCAATGGATCAACTGGGCCCAGGGGGGTCAGCCCCTCCACCCCCTGCAGCAGGGATGGGGAGGCCTGGGGACTCTCACCCTTTCTTGGTGGTCAGCCAGAAGATCTTGGAAATGGCTTTGCAGGGAAAAGGGCCTGGGGAAGAGCAGAGGTTCCGGGATTGCAGAGAGACTCAGGCGGTGGGACCCGGGTGGCAGCCCCTCGCCCCCAACTACCTGCCTAGGGCAGGGCCGGGCCTGTTGGGGCTGTGCTAACTGGGTCCATGTTTCCTGCCTTCCTGCTCAGCGGGGGGCACGGTGGGAGGGTGGAGAGGGAGAGAATGTATGTGTGTGTGTGTGTGTGTTGGGGAGGGTGTTGGGGAGGGACAGACACCCCTCCATCATGGGAGAGCAGGGAAACATGGGCACCTCTATTGGGGTGAGCAACATCTGCAGTCAGACCCATAGAGGACTGGTCCACCTTCCCTCACTCTCTCACCCCAGTGCCCACCCCTGCTGACCGTAGGGCACCCGGCTCTCCAGGGGCTCGGGCGACGGACCATCCGCGCTTGACAGCGGCCACAGGCTGTAGCTACCGTCCGAGTGGCAACTGACGATGAGGCGCCCGTCCCGCTGCCAGCACACGCTCTCCAGCTGCTGGAGGGAAGCCGAGTGGTCGGACCCCCTTGGCTGGGCCCGACTCCAGCCAGCCTCCTCAGACCCCTGGGCCCCACCACCCCTTCCCCGTAAGTCCCACATTCCCTCCTCACTCCCAGCCCCCGTCCCGGGCTGGCATCCAGGCTCTCCAACATGCAATCAGCAGCACTCATTTATCTCCACATATTTGCTATACTCCCTTCCCACCCCTTGCCCTCCCCTCCTGCTCCCATAAGCAGGAGTTAATCTGTGCCCACCCACCACCTCCCTCCTCCATTACAGTGGAAGCCCCGGGAGGGCAGGGTCTATATCTCTGGCGACTGGTGGTGGCCACTGGATGCTCAGCCCAGGAACCCCCCCAGTGCTCAGCCCGGCCCCAAGAAATCCACTGAATGGCGGGTTGAGCGAGGGCAGCATGCTTTGGGTAGCGCCCATCCCAGTTCTGGACCGGTGTGGTGGCGTCCCCTGCCCCGGGTGCCCCGCCAGGTACCTGACTGCTGAGGAAGTGCTGGATCGGCCGGGCCCCGGCCAGGTCCCAGACGACCATGAGGCCGCGGCTGTACCCGATGAGGACCCGGCTCGGGTCACGGGGGTGCTCCTGCAGGGCTTCCACCGTCTCCAAAGCCCGCCGGAGCCGGGCATCGTCTGGCAACCTGAACCGGGGGCCGGCATGGTCAGGGGCCAGCCGGGGCCCCGTCCAAGCCCGAGGGGGTGGACCGGGTCTCCGGCGACCAGCAGCCAACCCCCTCCCCACTCCAGGCCCGACCTGAGCGAGGCAGCATCAGGAAGACCCGCCAGGTGCCCCAGCATCAGCTGTGCTTCCACCCGGGAGGTCCAGAGTGCCCACCCCAGCCCGCTCACCGCTGCAGCACGGCCTCAGGGCTGATGGTGCGGCCCTCCAGGACCTTGAAGGCTGGAATCTCGACCACAAAGACGCTGCCGCCCTCGGTGCCCAAGTACAGCAGCTCCCGCGAGGAGTGGGGCAGGATCACCGTGATCTGGGTGGCGCTGGGCATGGCCCTGGTGGCAGAGGGAGAGGTGCGGTGGGTGAGGGGGCGCCGGGCCTAACGCTACTCCTCCCCAAGTTTCCCACCCCCCACCCCCAGGGTCAGCCCCCGGTCACTCTGCTCTGAACCAGCAGCTGACCGCGGATGAGAAGCAGCGTGGCTCAGTGGAAAGAACACGGGCTTGGGAGGCAGAGGTCATGGGTTCTAATCCTGGCTCCGCCACTTATCAGCTGTGTGAGTTTGATTAAGTCACTTAACTTCTCTGAGCCTTAGTTACCTCATCTGGAAAATGGGGATGAAGACTGTGAGCCCCATGTGGGACAACCTGATTACCTTGTATCTCCCCCAGCACTTAGAACAGTGCTTGGCACATATTAAGCACTTAAATATCAAAATTATTATTATTACTGGGGGTGAGATGGTGGGCCCCAAGCAGCCCCACGAGCCCACCCACAGACTGGGGTCCCACTCACCCCGGGGGGCCGCGCAGGGTGAAGCACCCGTCCTCTTGCAGTTCCGAGACCCCCTGCCGCTGCTGCAGGCTCCACAGGTGCAGGCTGCTGTCGTCCAGGACGGTGACCAGCTGGGGCTGCAGGAGGGACAAGGCGTGTCCAGGCAGAGCCCCCACCCCCCCCCCGACTCCCCCATCAGCCCCGGCCCCCGGCGGTGCCACCCCTGGCCCCCTCACCTGCCCGGGCAGGAAGTGGATCAGCAGCACTGCGTTGTTCTCCTTGTGCAAACCCATGAACTCCACACCGGGTGCACCGTAGCTGGGGGCCGGGGCTCAGGGTCATCGACGACAGACTGGAAGACCCTTCCCCTCCCACCCAGCTTCACGTGCGGCGCTCCCCGCAAGCCCCAACCTCCCGGTGTCTAAGGCAGGCCCTGTGCTGAGAAGGGGGGTCGGGGGGAGAGGATACAACGCGGTAGAAGGAGGAGGCTGGAGGAGAGGATCCAGTGCGACGGAAGGAGGGGTGGGGGGGAGGGCAGGCGGCGGTAAGGATACAGTTTGATGGCTCCGGAGCGGGTCCCGATGGCCATGAGGCGCAGGGTAGGGCTGTAGCCCAGGGCACTGGGCTGGTGAGGAAACCCATGCTCCACCGTCTTCAAAACAAACACAGCCCCCCCACCCCATCAACAGCCCATCAGCCGGCGGTCCCAGGGAATACTCCCGGATGCTGGACCCTCATGGATGTCACCTGGGTCAGGAGAGTCCCAGGCTCAGTCTGCCCAGCCCCATCACAGACCCTCCTGGGTGGGGGGATGGAGTTATGCTATGTATGGCCAGTCCTAAGGTCACCCGTGCCCTCCCCAGGGACTCCTGCCACTTGCCACGATGGCCCAGAGCGAGACACGGGGCAGCTGGTCTTGGCGGGGATCTCGATGTGCGCCTCTCTCCTGGGCACCTTGTTGTGGGCAGCGGGGGCCCCCAATTCCACCGCCCCATCACTACCAAGGATAGCAGCCCAGAGACGAGAGTGTGGGGCTGGGGGGTCAAGAGACCCAGGTTCTCAGCTTGGTTGTGTGGCCTGGGGCAAGTCTCTGGGCTTCAATTTGCTCCTCCGTAAACTAGAGAGGAGAGGCCGGCTCTCTCACCCCATTACACTGTGAGCCTCAGGTAGGACAGGGACCACGTTGGACCTGACTCTCTTGTTTCCGCTCTAGTGCTCGGCACAGAGTACACACTGAATGGGGCGTTGTAACCAGGGTGGGTAGTGGCCTCCCAGCCAGCGAGGGCTTTGCCGGTTGGTCTCCTAAAGGTTCCCTGATAGAGCCCTCCCCCCCAAGTCCAACCCAGCCCAGCCCCTGCATGGGGGGGATTCAGAGGCAGATGGGTTCTGTGACCTCTGACCTCCCAGGCCAGTTATGGCAAAAATTTCAGGAGTCTGGAGAAGCTGAGATTAGGTAGCTGAGTATCAGGAATGTAAACAGACCTGGGGCAAGGGGGTGGGGGAGGGTCCATGCCGTGACAGCCCCAGGCCAAAACCCAGACCTGAAGCTTGGGGTGGGGGGTGGTGGGGGGCAAACCCAGCATCTTCTGCTGAAGCGTTCCCTAGAGAACACCAGACACATGCCCCTGCCTCGGGGGCTGGGCAGCCAGCCAACCCTCCTAGGTGACAGTCTAACTTTCATCCCTCCCGCTGCAAGGCCAGCCTTTCTGATTCCCGGTGTGACCTTTTTTTGCCTGCTCGCTCCCAGACAGGCCCACACTTTCAGCCCCACTGTCTGGCTGGGGGTTGGGTGAAGCTGGGGGGACGGGGAGGGGTCCCTCCCCAGCCCCTCCGGCCGGTGGCAATGCAGGATCAGAGAGCATGATTGGTGCGGGAGGGGAGGCATAGCCTAGTGGGTAGAGTGAGGGGTTGGGAGTTCAGAGACCTGGGTTCTAGTCCCAGCTCTATGCCAAGTTCCCTTGAACGAGACATTGGACGACTCTGGGCTTCAGTCTCTTCATCGGTAAAATGGGGATTTTTAACAAATATCCACCTCTCCCTCCTTCCCTCTTAGGCAGCCCCACGCGGGACAGGGATTGTCTGATGATTACCTCGCGCCCATCTCAGCGCTTAGCACTAAGCGCGTCCTTCAAAATAACCGTAAAGGAGGCAGTGGCCTGGGTTTTGGTTTGAGCCCCCTCGGTGGGGGGAAGGGTAGTTCCCGGGAGGCCTCTGAGGGGGGCCTAGGAGGTGTGGAGTAAGTAGAGGATCTCCTTTACCATTGCACTGCCCCAGTAGACACATGCCTGTACGCGTGCAGGTGAGACCGTGTGCTGAGGGGTGCCCTGCACTGTCACGGAGTCGTGAGAGAGGGGGCAGGGGGCTGGACCGGATGACCTCTCTGGCTGAGACGGCCAGAGTGGGAGCTGGGGTGTGGGTGACCGCACGGGAGAGAGCCCCAGGAGGTCCAAGGTCCAGGGCCGGCGGTCCTGGAGAGTTATTGGCAGGCAGGAGCCCCCCAGGGTCGGTGGGAACGGTCCGGTGGTGGCCCGGACAGGAGGCGGGGGAGAGAGGTGTCCGGGGCTGGGCTTGGGGGAGGGGGAACAGGGAAGCGGTGGCAGCTGCTGGAATGTGACTCTGTGCACGGAGCCTGTTTTGCTGGTTTCTGTCTGGGACGTTCCGCGTCCCGGGAGAACCTGGAACCTCGCCCTGCCCCTCCCCGCCGGATTCCTGCCATTCTCCTGCCCAAGGGGGCCGGGGTCACTCGGGGAGGAGGAGGAGGCTGGAGGAGGGGGAGGACGACGGGGACCGGACCCTCAGTCTGGCTGCTTCGTTAAGAGGTTCTGGCCCCATATAACTTTCTGACTTCTGCCCAGCAATAGAGGTGTGAGATGCCCATGCTGGGCTGGGGTGTTCCCTGAGGGCCAGGACCGTGGCTTTCACTCGCACGGTTTGTGCCCTAGTGCCCAGGCCGGCGACAAGCCCACCACGAGGGTGCAGGGAATGTGGCGGCTGCCAGCGTTGTAGGCGTCGAGGCAGACATTTCCACAGCAGTCCCGCCGGCCGACCCCGACCCCTCGGGATCCCCCCCGGCCACGGCCGGCCCAGGCAGCGCTCTGCGGGGAGCTGAGGACCGGGCCGGAACTTGAAGTCCCCGAGACTGGACCCCCCGTTCTAGGGCCCTGCCTCAAAAAGGCCCTACCCCCCGGTCCCCGGAACCCGCCATCCCACCGCGCCTACCTTGTTGAACTGGAACAGGTCCCGTTTGAGCCTCTCCCGGGCCGGGTCAGGGCCCGACCTGAGAAACCTCCTCATCCTCCTGCCCCACCTGGAAGTCAAATGCACGGGTGAGTTCCCGATCGGCCTGGGGGCAGAACCCCGCCCCCGTGGGCCCGCGGGGTCGCTCCCTGACGCCGGCCGAGGACGCCAGCCGGGCCCCATGGCCAAGCGGAGGAGGCGGCGTGGCCCCGCGGCAGCGACTGGTAGGCCGGAGACCTGAGTTCTAGTGCTTGCTGTGCCCCTGGCCTGCTGTTTGACCTCGGGCGAGTAAGCGACCTCTCTGAACCCCCATATTCTCTTATCTAAAATGGGGAGGAGAGAGACCCCTGCTGAACCCCATGTGGAAAGTGATCCCCTGGGGGGCAGGGACCGGTGCTGATCCGATCAGCCCGTGTCTGCCCCATCAACGCCGTCCGTGACCACGGACCACTTCCCAGGGCCGGTGACTGGCCCGGGAGACCCCCACCTCCTTGACCCCGCCTCAGCCCCTCCACCTGGGCAGGAAAGGGCTTCCGGCTCACGGGTGGGAGCGTGGGGGAAGGCGTGAAGCCCTGTCTTTACTTCCCGAGTCGATGAGGCTCAGTGAGACTGAAGGTTCATCGGCTAGTTATTAGCCAGAGTTAGAAAAACCTGGAGAGTCAGGCCTCGGGAGATGCAAGAGAAAAGGGTCCCAAGTCTCCCTGGGGCAGCAGGGTACGGGGCCCCGGTGTCGAGGTGTCCACTCTCTGGGAGTGAGGGTCATCATCATCATCATCAATCGTATTTATTGAGCACTTACTGTGTGCAAAGCACTGTACTAAGCGCTTGGGAAGTACAAGTTGGCAACATATAGAGACAGTCCCTACCCAACAGTGGGCTCACGGTCTAGAAGGGGGAGACAGAGAACAAAACCAAACATACTAACAAAATAAAATAAATAGAATAGATATGTACAAGTAAAATAGAGTAATAAATATGTACAAACATATATACATATAAACAGGTGCAACCGTGCAAGCCAGACACCCCAGCCACTCTCCATCTCTAACCACAACAAACAGAGAGTTTCCCTAACCCAAAGCAGGAGCTTTCTGGCCCACTGTCCCTGCCCCCAAAGTGGGCAGTTGCCCTGGAGCCGTGCTCCCAACCCCCAGAGACCCCCTCTCCCAGATCCAGCAGTGAGCCCAGGCCCCAGACAGGCCCCTCTTGGACAGTCTCCCCCCCGCTCCCAACCCAGCAGAAGGGAGCCCAGGGTGTCTAAGCCCCTAGGAACATCACAGGGTCACAGGCAGCATCCTCCAGGCAGCTCCGGGGTTTCCGCGAGGCAGGGGCGAGGCCCCTGGCTGCCCAGCCCCTCAGTCTCCTCTGCACTGGTGCCAAAACCCAGAAGGAGAAAGCGAGGGAGAGGAAGACTCCTCCCCGAGCTAATGGCTGCCCAGCCGGCTGGGGCGGCACCGTGGGCATCTTCTGCCTTGGTGACCTTGATCCCAAGGAAGGGTCCGGCCCCAGGGTGATGGGCACCATGGCAACTCTGGAGCCCCAGAGGTGGGATGAGGAACCCAGTGGCTTGCCTGGGTGGCCCACACCTACACCCAGTGGGCACGTGGCCTCCACCTTCTCCTGCCCGCTGTGTGACCTCGGGTAAGCCGCTTAACCTCTCTGAGCCCCGGCGTAGGGTGTGGAGTTTCCCCTCGGGCACTAAAGACAAGCTACGCCCCAGTCATGGCTTCAGTCCCCAGGGGTTTGCCCCCAGCCCCTGCTTGCCCGCAAAGCAACACCCGCAGGGGCATGCCAGGCTCCACGGGTGTGCTCTGGACCGTAAGCTCATTGGGAGAAGGGAACATACCTACAAACTCTGCTATACCGTACTCTCCTCAAGCGCTTAGTACAGTGCTCTGCGCACAGTAAGTGCTCAATAAGAACGATTGATAGTAATTGAGTAGATTGGGAGCCCGTTCGGAATGAGGCCTGGACCCAGCACACAGTTAGCGTTCAACTGGTGGCAGAGCAAACGGGGGTCGACCCCCGGGAGCCCTCGCTCGACCCTGCTGCCGCCTCCATCGTCCCCGGGGATGTCCAAGCCAACCCGTCAATGCTATTTATTGAGCGCTTACTGTGTACAGAGCCCAGGACTTAAGCGCTCGGGACAGACCAATATAACAAGGTTGGCAGACACCTTCCCTGCCAACAAGGAGCACGCAGTCCTAGGTGGGGAGACAGACATTCAAATGGACCAGGGAGGGGGAAATTGTCACGATGACCCTGGGCCCAGGCAGGCCAGATGGGAGCAGCTCTGGTGCCTCAGTGCCCCCGGACTCATCGTCTGGATTTGCCCCGAAGAGGCCTGGCAGACAACCGAGTCGCAGAGCTGAGGCCGGGCCCGCCACCTCTGAGAAACCTTCCCTGCTTAACTCCAGCCTCTACTCACCCAGCCCAGTCGCCGCTGGCTGCCGGCCTTAAAGGCTGGTCCAAACCACTCTCCCTTGCCTGCCCAGACCCTGAATTTGTGCCGGGCTTGCTGCTCTCTGGGAAGCCCCCCTGCAATCCCAGCCCAGGACCCCTCAAGATGCCCACCCTCCGGCCCCGCGCATGAGTCCAGCCGTGCCAGGGAGGGCAGGACAGCGTCTTTTCTGCGCCCTGACCTCCCTGCCCGCTGGGCCATGTGCCCGGAGGAGCCAGAGGGAGGGGGCGGCTCGTTGGGAGGGAAACAGGCCATATTGGATTCCCAGCCCCCTTGGGGAAATGCATCCACTCTTAGGGAGATGCCTCACACCTGCAGGGGGGAGGGGGAGGGTAGGAAGGTGACAGGTGGTGAGAGAGGGGAGGAGTGAGGGAGGAGGAAGAGAGAAAGAGAGGGGACAGGTGGCAGATGGAAGGGGGGCAGGTGGTAGTGGTGGGAGGAGGGGACAGGTGGCAGGAGGAGGGGTCAGGTGACGGGATGAGGAAAGGAGGAGGGGACAGGTAATGGAAGGAGGAATGAAGGAGGAGGAGGGGAAGTGGAAGGAGGGAAAGGAAGATGAGGAGGGCTGGAGAACAGAATCAACTGTCTACTTGTTTTGTCACCTGTCTGTCTCCCCCTTCTAGACTGTGAGCCCGTTGTTGGGCAGGGACTGTCTCTATCTGTAGCCGAACTGCACTTTCCAAGCGCTTAGTACAGTGCTCCGCCCACACCAAGTGCTCAATAAATAGGACTGAACGAAGTGCTGGGAGAAGAGGGTGGTGGCGGGTGACGGGAGGGGGAGAGAAGGGGACGGTGGCAGGAGGAGGGGGCCGGTGTGACGGTGGGAGGGATGAGGGCCAGGTGACGGGGCACGAAAGGAAAAGGACGGTGGCAGGAAGTGGAGGGGAGGGATGGGGGCGGAGGGCAGGTAAGGGGACAACGTATATATATATATATATCATCATCATCAATCGTGTTGAGCGCTTACCGTGTGCAGAGCACTGTACTAAGCGCTTGGGAAGTCCAAGTTGGTAACATATAGAGACAGTCCCCTACCCAGCAGTGGGCTTATATGTATATATGTTTGTACATATTTATTACTCTATTTATTTTACTTGTACATATCTATTCTATTTATTTTCTTTTCTTAATATGTTTGGTTTTGTTGTCTGTCTCCCCCTTCTAGACTGTGAGCCCGCCGTTGGGTAGGGACCGTCTCTAGATGTTGCCAACTTGGACTTCCCAAGCGCTTAGTCCAGTGCTCTCTGCACACAGCAAGCGCTCAATAAATCCGATTGATTGATTGACGGAGGAAGGGACGGTGACAAGGGGAGGGAGCCGAGTGGCGGGGCGACCCCCGCCCCCTCCCCCCTCCCGTGCCAAGGCGGCGCGGCTCAGTGGCAAGAGCCCGGGCTTTGGAGTCAGAAGTCCTGGGTTCCAATCCCGACCCCGCCAGCTGTCCGCTGGGTGACTCGGGCAAGTCACTTCACTGGGCCTCAGTTCCCTCAGCTGGAAAATGGGGATTAATTAAGACAGTGAGCCCCCCGTGGGGCAACCTAATCACCTTGTATCCCCCCTCCCAGCGCTTAGAGCAGTGCTTCGCACGTAGTAAGCGCTTAATAAACGCCGTTATTATTATTCAGGCTGCAACCCGACCTCGGGCCCCGCGGCCCGCTTAGGCGGGGCCAACTTTGGCAGCCCAAGGACGGCGCCTGCTACAGGTGTCCTCGGGGCCTCGGGGCCGCCGCCGCTCCCCGCCGGAGGGGCTGCCCCCGGGACCCCCGGGACCCCCGGGACCCCCGCCCCCTCCTCACCTCAGGCCTCGGCTCCCCTCCCCTCCCCGTTCCGCTCCGCTCCGGCCGCCGCCGCCGCCGCCTCCTCCTCCTTCCTGGTCACCTCCACAGCGGGAAGGCGGGGGCGGGGCGGGGCGCGCGTCCTACATTTACATAAGCGCGCGCGCTCGCGGGGGGGCCTCATGAATAATGAAGCAGGGTCCGCTCGGCCCCGCCCCCCCCATTTATATAAGCTCGCGCTCGGGGGAGGGGGGGGGGGTCCCATGAATACTGAAGCAGGGCCCGCTCGGCCGCGCACCTCCCACTTCTTCCTGGTTACCTCCACGGCGGGGCGGGGCGGGGCGCGCGCCCCTATTTACATAAACTCGCGCTGGGGGGGGGGCTTATGAATAATGAAGCTGGGCCCGCATGCGCACCTCCCACTTCTTCCTGGTTACCTCCACAGTGGGGCGGGGCGGGGCGCGCGCCCCTATTTACATAAACTCGCGCTGGGGGGTGCTTATGGATAATGAAGCTGGGCCCGCGCGCGCGCACCTCCCACTTCTTCCTGGTTACCTCCGGGGCGGGGCGGGGCGGGGCGGGGCGGGCGTCCCCTATTTACACAGACGCGCCGGGGGGGTGTTTCATGAATAATAATGAAGCAGGTCCCGCTCGGCCCCGCCCCCTCCCCCCGCTCGCCCCCCTATTTACGTAAACTCGCGCTGGGGGGTTCTTATGAATAATGAAGCAGGGCCCGCTCGGCCGCGCACCTCCCACTTCTTCCTGGTTACCTCCGGGGCGGGGCGGGCGTCCCCTACTTACACAGACGCGCCAGGGGGGGTGTTTCATGAATAATAATGAAGCAGGGCCCGCTAGGCCCCGCTCTCCAACCCTATTTACATAAACTCGCGCTGGGGCGACCTTATGAATAATGAAGCTGGGCCCTAGCGCGCACCTCCCACTTCTTCCTGGTTACCTCCACGGCAAGGCGGGGCGGGAGTCCCCTATTTACATAAGCGCGAGGGGGAGGGGGGTGTTTCATGAATAATAATGACGCAGGGCCCGCTCGGCCCCGCCCCCCGCCCCCCGCACGCCCCCCTATTTACATAAACTCTCGCTGGGGGGGCCTTATGAATAATGAAGCAGGGCCCGCGCGCGCACCTCCCACTTTTTCCTGGTTACCTCCACGGGGGGGAGCGGGGCGCGCGTCCCCTATGTACATAAGCGCGCGGGGGGGGGGTCTCATGAATAACAATGAAGCAGGGCTCGCTCCGCCGCTTACCTCCCACTTCTTCCAGGTTACCTCCACAGCGGGGCGGGGCGGGCGTCCCTTATTTACATAAACGCGCGCGCGGGGGGGTGCCTCATGAATAATAATGAAGCAGGGCCCGCTCGGCCGCGCACCTTCCACTTCTTCCTGGTTACCTCCACAGCGGGGCGGGGCTTGCGTCCCCTATTTACATAAGCGCGCGGGGAGCTCATGAATAATAATGAAGCAGACCCCGCTCGGCCCCGCCCCCCGCTCGCACCTCCCACTCCTTCCAGGTTACCTCCACAGCGGGGCGGGCCGGGCGCCCCCTATTTACATAAGCATGCGCGAGGGGGTGCCTCATGAATAATAATGAAGCGGGGCCTGCTCTCCCCCCCACGCACCTCCCACTTCTTCCAGGTTACCTCCACAGCGGGGCGGGGCGGGCGCCCCCTATTTACATAAGCGCGCCCGAGGGGGTGCCTCATGAATAATAATGAAGCAGGGCCCGCTCGGCCCCGCCCCCCGCGCGCACGCACCGCCCACATCTTCCTGAGGCGGGGCGCGCGCCCCCTATTTACATAAACGAGCGCAGGGGGGGGCCTCGTGAATAATAAAGAGGGGCCCAATCGGCCCCGCCCCCTTCCCCGTGCGCGCGCCGCGCGGAATGAGTCGGAGCGCTGAGGACTAAGGGGGATGGGGGGGGGAAGGGAAACGACACTCTAGCCAATCGGAGAGCCGCCAGGAGCCAGAGGGGCGGGGCTTATGTGAATATTCATGAGTTCCCCTCTCACCTGGTCGCACCTGGGGGCCGCACCACCGCTTCCGCCGCGGGCGCGGAAGGAAGTAGTCCCCCTGGTGGGGCCTCTGGGGGGACTTCCTGGGCGGCTCCGAGCAGCCCCTTCCCGCGGGGGCGCTCACTACAGGCCACACAGCGCTCGGTGAGTGCGATTGAATGAATGAATGAATGAATTAATTAATTAATTGTCAGCTGGGTAACTTTGGGCAAGTCACTTCACTTCTCTGGGCCTCAGTTACCTCATCTGTAAAAGGGGGATGAAGACTGTGAGCCCCCCGTGGGACAACCTGATCACCTTGTAATAATAATAATAATGATGGCATTTGTTAAGCTATTACTATGTGCAAAGCACTGCTCTAAGCGCTGGGGAGGGGAAACAAGGTAATGAGGTCTTTTAGACTGTGAGCCCACTGTTGGGTAGGGACTGTCTCTATATGTTGCCAGTTTGTACTTCCCAAGCGCTTAGTACAGTGCTCTGCACATAGTAAGCGCTCAATAAATACGATTGATGATGATGATGATGAGGTTGTCCCATGTGGGGCTCCCAGTCTTAACCCCCATTTTACAGATGAGGTCACTGAGGCTCAGAGAAATTAAGTGACTTACCCAAGGTCACACAGCAGACATGGGGCGGAGCCGGGATTCGAACCTATGATCTCTGACTCCAAAGCCCGGGCTCTTTCCACTGAGCCACGAGGTGAACCTTGTAACCTCCCCAGCGCTTAGAACAGTGCTTTGCACATAGTAAGCGCTTAATAAATGCCATCATTATTATTATTACAGGTGCTCCCCCACAGAACGAGCCCTAACTTCCGGGCAGCCAGGCCCTCTGCCTTCCTGGAGCAGCAGCGGCCCCCCAGGTATAAACTTTTATAATAATAAAATGATGATAGCATTTATTAACCGCTCACTATAATAATAATGACATTTATTAAGCGCTTACTATTGTCAAAGCACTGTTCTAAGCGCTGGGGAGGTTACAAGGTGATCAGGTTGTCCCACGGAGGGCTCACAGTCTTAATCCCCATTTTACAGATGAGGGAACTGAGGCACAGAGAAGTGAAATCGAGTCTTCTAGACTGTGAGCCCACTGTTGGGTAGGGACCGTCTCTATATGTTGCCAACTTGTACGTCCCAAGCGCTTAGTACAGTGCTCTGCACACAGTAAGCGCTCAATAAATACGATTGAATGAATATTACAGTGAACCTTAAGTGGGACAGGGTCTGTGTCCTACCTGCTGGATTTGTATCTACCCCAGCGCTTGGAACAGTACTTAACACATAGTAAGCGCTAGGGCAAATCATTTAACATGTAAAATGGGGATTAAGACTGTGAGTCCCTCATGGGACAACCTGATCACCTCGTATCCCCCCCAGCTCTTAGAACAGTGCTTTGCACATAGTAAGCGCTTAACAAATGCCTTTATTATCTGTTGCCGAATTGTACTTTCCAAGCACGTAGTACAGTGCTGTGCACACAGTAAGCACTCAATAAATACGATTGAATGAATGAAATGACTTGCCCAAAGTCACACAGCTGACAATTGGCAGAGCTGGGATTTGAACCCATGACCTCTGACTCCAAAGCCCGGGCTCTTTCCACTGAGCCACGCTGCTTTATTCATTCTGCTCCCAGTTTGGAAATCATGCCCGTTGTTGGCTAGGGATTGTCTCGTATCTTTTCTGTGCCTCAGTGACCTCATCTGTAAAATGGGGATTAAGACTGTGAGCCCCTCGTGGGACAATCTGATCACCTCGTATCCCCCCCAGCGCTTAGAACAGTGCTTTGCATATAGTAAGCACTTAACAAATGCCTTTATTATCTGCTGCCGAATGGTTTTGTTCTCTTTCTCCCCGTTTTAGACTGTGAGCCCAATGTTGGGTAGGGACTGTCTCTATGTTGCCAATTTGTACTTCCCAAGCACTTAGTACAGTGCTCTGCACATAGTAAGCGCTCAATAAATGATTGATGATGATGAATTGTACTATCCAAGTGCTTAGTACAGTGCTCTGCACACAGTAAGCGCTCAATAAATACGATTGAACGAATGGATGAGAACCCAGCTCCTCTGACTCCGGGTCCTGGGCTCTTTATTTGCTTGCAGTAGGGACTCAGGAGATACCACTGCCTCGTTAACTGCAGCCCCTCTCCCAAGACTAGCCACCCCCAACCACCACCCCATCAGGGAGTAAATCCAGGATGAGAGAAAGCCTTCAGCTGATTCTTGGAAGTCCCGGAAGCTGGTCTGCAAAACAGGGACTTGTTCGCTTCTCATCCGTGGAATTTCCACTTAAGCACTGACCCCGGAAGGGGAAAACTTCCCCATTTCTGAGGGGCGGGAGTGAGAGTCGGCCCTTTGGCCGTCCTCAGGACCGCCGATCCCTCCCCGTGGAAGGTTGCTCTGTGCCGAGCTCCTCTCTTTGGAGCATAGTCTTTTAGACTGTGAGCCCACTGGTGGGTAGGGACTGTCTCTGTATGTTGCCAATTTGTACTTCCCAAGCGCTTAGTACAGTGCTCTGCACACAGTAAGCGCTCAATAAATACGATTGATGATAGATGGAGGGCCAAGAGGTGCAGAGGTGCTGAGGCCGAGCCCGACTCCGGCCGGCTTGTCTAGGGAGTAGGGGGGAGAGGCCGAGCTGCCCAGAAGAGCTGGATGGAGGGGAGCCCGACGGGGTCACGGAGCTCGGCTCTGGGCCGTGCCAGAAAGAGGGCATACCGTGGGGCAGTGATCAAGGTGCGGTGGTGCTACCGGCCTGGGCAGCCTGCCCACCCACCCCCCCGAGGCACACAGGTAGCCGCAGGGGTGTGAAAGTGGTTTCGTGGCTTTAATCTCCTCCCTGACCCAAAGCAGCCCTCTCCAGGACTCATGCCACCAGTCTAATGGAAGGTCCTGGGTGAGCAGGGGTTAAAGTCCCCCGCTGGGCAACGGTGGGCAGGGTCCACTGCAGCAAAGCCCAGGGAGAATGGTGGTCCTGGGCAACCCTCTCCCGCGCTGTCCTGGGTGCAAGGTCCCCGGCAGAGCACAGGCATCCCGTTTGGCGGGGCCCTCGGTGAGTCGGGAAGGCTGTCCGGTCAGTGGGCCAGGTCTGTGGGCAGCGCGAAGTCCCGGAAGCTGTAGAAGGCGATTTCTCCGTGCTCCACCACGGCGAACACCAAGGGCACATTCCCGCTCTGGTAAGACAGCTGCTTGATGGCGCGCAGGTCTGGGAGGGCCTCGTCAAAGCTGCAGAGGGATGGCGGTGACAGAGTGGCCCCTCAGCCTGGGGCCGGAGGGGTGCCAACTCCACCCACTGGGGTCCCCTCTCTCTGTCCCCCCCCTCACCCAGCCCTCGCCAGGTTCACTATGCTTTAGACCGTAAGCTCCTGGAAGACAGGCCTTGTATCTTCTACTCTTACCATAGAATAATCGTGGCATTAGGTATGTTGTCATCATCATCATCAATCGTATTTATTGAGCGCTTCCTATGTGCAGAGCACTGTACTAAGCGCTTGGGAAGTACAAATTGGCAACATATAGGGACAGTCCCTGCCCAACAATGGGCTCACAGTCTAAAAGGGGGAGACAGAGAACAAACCCAAACATACTAACAAAATAAAATAAATAGAATAGATATGTACAAGTAAAATAAATAAATAAATAGAGTAATAAATATGTACAAACATATATACATATATACAGGTGCCAAGCAATGTAATAAATTTCAGGGCAGGTTGGACACGGTCCCTGTCTTACCAGGGTTTGACAGACTAAGGAGGAGGGAGAACAGTCTTCTAGACTGTGAGCCCACTGTTGGGTAGGGACCGTCTCTATATGTTGCCAACTTGTACTTCCCAAGCGCTTAGTCCAGTGCTCTGCACACAGTAAGCGCTCAATAAATACGATTGAATGAATGAATGAACGGACAGGTATTAAACTCCATTTTACAGATGGGGAAACTGAAGCCCAGTGAGGTGACTTGCCTTCAGGGCACACAGCAAGGCTAGTGGCAGAGCCTGGATCATCACCATCAGTCGTATTTATTGAGCGCTTACTGTGTGCACAGCACTGTACTAAGCGCTTGGGAAGTACAAGTTGGCAACATCTAGAGACAGTCCCTACCCAACAGTGGGCTCACAGTCTAGAAGGGGGAGACAGACAACAAAACCAAACATACTAACAAAATAGAATAGATATGTACAAGCAAAATAAATAACAAATTTATTTGTAACAAATATGTACAACAAATAACAAATATGTACAAACATATATACATATATACAGGTATATATATATATATATACAGGTATATATACAGGTATACAGGTACAAATATGTACAACAAATAACAAATATGTACAAATAACAAAAATGTACAAACATATATACATATATACAGGTATATATATATATATATATATATATACACACAGGTATAAGCCTGGATGAGAACTCAGGTCCCCTGGCTCCCAGGCCCGGGGTCTTTCCACTAGGCTGCACTGCTTCTCTTTAAGTACAGAGTAAGTGGCCCGGCCAGTAAGAGAACGGGGTCTGTTCCTACCTGCAGACACACATCCTAGCGTAGGGCAGGCCTGGGGAGTTCTTCCGGAAGCCGGCCACGGCGTCCGCCTGGTAGACGTCAAAGCTGATCGCCAGGTCCCGCGGGCTGTCCAGCCTGTTGGCCGGCAAAACCCCCCCCACCCCGTGAGACCAGCAGGGTAGCCCCCGGCCAGCGGGAACGGGCCTGCTCCTGGCTGCTCCTCTCGGCATCTGTGCTGGCACCCCACCCCCAGAAATTTACGTCTGCCTGCTCCCGCCCGAGACTGGCAGTCCGCGGAGGGCAGGGGCCTCGTCCCTCGCTTCTGTGGTCCTCTCCCCATCGCCCGGCCCCCACCACCCGACCCACATTCCCGCTCACCGGGCTGCTCCGTCAGCAAGGCGAGAGGGCCGCAGCACAGCGATCTGCTGGAGGACGGCTTCTGGTTGGGGATGGGGGAGAGACGAGAAGCAGGTAAACGGGGCGTCGTCTAGCGACTTGGGGTTTGGGGGGATCCTCTGAGCCTCCTACGCTGGCTAGTTTGGCTGCCCCCTTCATACCACGTGACCCCGGGTAGGCCTCTCCTATGCCCCCAGTATCCAGGGCAGTGCCCACAACCTACGACCCTGGCCCACGTCCGAGCCCTGGGGGAAGGGATGGCCTGGGCTACGTTAGAGGTCAGACATCATCATCATCATCAATTGTATTTATTGAGCGCTTACTGTGTGCAGAGCACTGTACTAAGCGCTTGGGAAGTACAAATTGGCAAAATATAGAGACAGTCCCTACCCAACAGTGGGCTCACAGTCTAAAAGGGGGAGACAAAACCAAACATACTAACAAAATAAAATGAATAGAATAGATATGTACAAGTAAAATAAATAGAGTAATAAATATGTACAAACATATATACGTATATACAGGTGCTGTGGGGAAGGGAAGGAGGTAAGATGGGGGGGATGGAGAGGGGGACGAGGGGGAGAGGAAGGAAGGGGCTCAGTCTGGGAAGGCCTCCTGGAGGGTGGCCTTCACCTGGGCAATCACCTGGGGTGGTTGCCCGTCCTGGCTCCGAAAGAGGGGTGATGGGCTGCTCCCACAGGTGAGGCGGACGGCTCTGGTCAGCCTGCAGCTGCTGCCTCCGCAGCAGCAGCGCCTTATAGTCCCGCCAGCCGGGACAGCGCCGCACCTCAGGGTCCGCGTTGACGCTGCTCCGGAAGCAGCCGGCCGGCTCCCGCCGTTCCCGCCGGGAGCCCTTGTCCTCCCGCTGGTTCAGCCGCTGGCGCCAGGGGCCCACGTCCACCTCACGCCCAGCCACGCGCGGGGGCAGCAGCTCCGAGGCGGGGGCCGGCAGGAGGGCGCGGGCGCAGTCCGGAGCCACGTTCGGGAAGGGGATCTGCCGGAAGCGCCCGCTCGGTGGGCAGGCGTCCTCCCCAGCACGGTCCCCTGGCGTCGGCCCTTGGGGCTCACGGGGTTGGGAGAGACCCCTCGGTCCCTCCCCACAGGTCTCCCGGGGGTCCCCGCCCTTCTCCTTTTCTGCCTGAGGGCAGCTCTGCCCGGGGCTGGCACCATCCGGGCGTGGAGCCGTCGTTTCCTCAAGGACTTCAGCGGGGGTCCCAGCCACTTTGGGGCAAAGGATGCCAACGGCCTGGGGATTCCTGCCGTCTGACCTGGTGGAAGAGCGAGACCCCGGGCTGTTTGGTCCCCAGAGCAGGATGGTGCTGCCCCAGCCCACCCTGCCAGCCCTGGGCCGCGGAGGGGAACATCCCGGGTGCCCAAAGGGCGACGTCTCTCTTCCAAAGACCAAGCCAGGGGCCTGGCCCACTAGAGCCCCCATCACTCCCATGCTCTCTCCCCGCTCCGCCGCATTTTACTGAGGGCTGGAGCTCCTCCTCCTCTTCCTCTTGCTTCGCTGCTTCTCCGAACTCTGGCCGCCTCCGCCCAGGTTCAGCTGCCTCTCGTAGGGGGACAGGGCGGCACTGCAGATCGGGGGAGAGGAGGGCTGTGAGCGGCCGGTCCTCAGCCTGGAACTCCACCATTTGGGCCCGGTGCTGGTGGGCAGTGGGAGTGGGGTTGGGGGACGAGGAGGAGGAGGAAGAGGAGGCCTTGCCGACCCGCGGCTCGGCTCAGAAAGGTGCTCGGATTGAAGATGGGAAAGGGAGAGAGGGAGGGGCCTGGTTTTACCTGGGTTGGAATCGCCGCACCACGAAGCCCAGTCTCTTCAGGTGGCTAAAAACCTCCAAAGGAAACGGAGAGGTCAGTCTTCCTCACCCAGCCCCTGGCCGGCTCCGTTCCCTGGCTCCACCCCAAGGGTGACTTTGACCGAGGCCCCGCGGACACTACTTCCATTCCTCTGGCCAGGCCTCCCTTACCCCGTAGAGAACGGATCGGTCAATCCCCATCGCTCGGGGTCATCTGAGGAGGTTGGGAGAGGGGAAATGGCTCCGGCCCCGGGGCAGGGGGCTGCCGGGACTGGTGTCCCAGCTAGGCAGAATCCAGGCAGTTGGAGTGTGCTCCGTGGGCCCCAACCCACGATGGCATGGTACCTGGTATTGCAAGAAGCTTGCTGGCCCAGGGGCCAGCAGGGTCTCGTAGGCTTCCTGGATGGACAGGGGCAGGTCCCTGTAGAACAACTGGATGGAGCCCTGTGCACGGGAGGAGCAGGTGGGAGAGAAGACGGAGCTGCAAGGTGGGCCCCGATGAAGGGGAGTGGGAGAGAAGGAAGAAGAGAACCGATCCCCCCCCCCCCATCCCTGCCACCCAACTCCAGCCCCTCTGGGCATCATGAGAAAGGAAGCAGCATAGCCTAGTGGAAAGAGCCTATTACTCTATTTATTTAACTTGTACATATCTATTCTATTTATTTTATTTTGTTAGTATGTTTGGTTTTGTTCTCTGTCTCTCCCCTTTTAGACTGTGAGCCCACTGTTGGGTAGGGACCGTCTCTATATGTTGCCAACTTGGACTTCCCAAGCGTTAGTACAGTGCTCTGCACACAATAAGCACTCAATAAATACGATTGATTGACTGATTGAAAGAGCACAGGCTTGGGAGTCGGAGGATGTGAGTTCTAATCCTGCCCCCGCCACTTCTCTGCTGTGAGACCTTGGGCAAATCACTTCTCTGGGCCTCGGTCACCTCATCTGTAGAATGGGGATTAAGACTGTGAGCCCCACATGGGACAACCTGATTACCTCGTATCTGCCCCAGTGCTTAGAACAGATAGCGCTTGACAAACACCATAATTATTACGATTATGAGAAGGGGGGGGGGGGCTGGAGGAGGGAAAGACAAACTCCCCCTGCTCCTCCCTCACCGGCTTTGGGGGGCCCCGGGCCCCTCTCCCCTACGTACACATTCCAGCAAGTACAAGGCCTCTTCGGGGTGCAGACGCTGGCGGCCCTGTTCCGAGAAACCCATGGTCTGCCAGAATTTACCCTGCGCGGGCGGGACAAAACATGGGGTCAGAGGAAGGGGGCAAGCAACTGTTTAGGGGGATTAAATATGTGATTTTCCTCCTTAGAGTATGTTTGAGCTGACCCAACTCCACCTCCCACCTGCCCTGCCGGGGGCTCTATCCCGGGCCACTCATTCATTCATTCATTGTCGTATTGACTGCGTGCGATGCACTGTACTAAGCATTATGTACGAAGCGCTTAGTACAGTGCTCTGCACATAGTAAGTGCTCAATAAATACGATTGATGATTATGGGATAACAATAAAGGGACACCTTCCCTGCCCAGAAGTTTATAATCCAGAGAGGGAGACAGACAATCCAAC
This sequence comes from Tachyglossus aculeatus, assembly GCF_015852505.1. Classification (NCBI taxonomy): domain Eukaryota; kingdom Metazoa; phylum Chordata; class Mammalia; order Monotremata; family Tachyglossidae; genus Tachyglossus; species Tachyglossus aculeatus. The sequence continues at coordinate 831,298 of NW_024044839.1, read as the reverse complement.
TAAATTATAGCATGCATTATATGTAAAATTGGAGAACAGCGTGGCTTAGTGGAAAGAGCACGGGCTTGGGAGTCACAGGTTGTGGGTTCTAATCCCGCCTCCGCCACTGGTCAGCTGGGTGACTTTGGGCAACTCGCTTCACTTCTCTGGGCCTCAGTTCCCTCATCTGTAAAACGGGGGTGAAGACTGTGAGCCCCGCGTGGGGCAGCCCGATTACCTTGTAAATATCCCAGCGCTTAGGGTGGTGCTTGGCACATAGTAAGCGCTTACCAAACGCCATTATCATCGTGAATAAATCAATTACACTTACGGCGGCCGACTTCAGCTCCACCACATCCTCTTCGGGCCTCCACTCGGCCATCACCAAACTGCCCCTGGGGAGTAGGAGGTGGTGGGGTGATCAAATGGGGTTCGGAAGTCCAGGACCCAACCCCTCGGGCCTCCCTCCGCAGCCCACCATCGCTGCCCGCCCCCCTGGGCCGGCCCCTTTTGGTAATAGTAATGATAATGGTACTTGTTAAGTGCTCACTATGTGCCAAGCACTGGGGTAGATACAAGGTAAGCAGGTTGCCCCACATGGGGCTCATAGTCTTCACCCCCATTTTGCAGATAATAATAATTTTGGTATTTGTTAAGCGCTTACTATGTGCCAAGCACTGGGGTAGATACAAGGTAAGCAGGTTGCCCCACGTGGGGCTCATAGTCTTCACCCCCATTTTGCAGATAATAATAATTTTGGTGTTTGTTAAGCGCTTACTATGTGCCAAGCACTGTTCTAAGCGCTGGGGTAGGTACAAGGTAAGCAGGTTGTCCCACGTGGGGCTCATAGTCTTCACCCCCATTTTGCAGATAATAATAATTTTGGTGTTTGTTAAGCGCTTACTATGTGCCAAGCACTGTTCTAAGCGCTGGGGTAGGTACAGGGTAAGCAGGTTGTCCCACGTGGGGCTCATGGTCTTCACCCGCATTTTGCAGATAATAATTTTAGTATTTGTTAAGCGCTTGCTATGTGCCTCGCACTGTGCTAAGCGCTGGGGTGATACAAGGTGATCAGGTTGTCCCACGTGGGGCTCACAGTCTTCATCCCCATTTTACAGATGAGACCACTGAGGCCCACAGATGTGAAATGGCTTGCCCAAGGTCACACAGCTGATAAGTGGCGGGGGGGGGGGGGGGGGGGGGGGGGCGGGTTAGAGAAGCCGCGTGACTCGGTGGAAAGAGCCCGGGCTTTGGAGTCAGAGGTCAGGGGTTCGAATCCCGCCTCCGCCACTTGTCAGCTGGGTGGCTTTGGGCGAGTCACTTCACTTCTCTGGGCCTCAGTTCCCTCCTCTGTAAAATGGGGATGAAGACTGTGAGGCCCCCGTGGGACAACTTGATCACTTCGTAACCTCCCCAGCGCTTAGAACAGTGCTTTGCACCTAGTAAGCGCTTAATAAATGATGCCATGATGATGTGTGACTTCGGGCAAGTCACTTCACTGGGCCTCAGTTCCCTCATCTGGAAAATGGGGATGAAGACTGTGGGCCCCCCGTGGGACAACCCGATCACTCTGTAACCTCCCCAGCGCTGAGAACAGTGCGTGGCACCTAGTAAGCGCTTAATAAATGATGCCATGATGATGATGATGATGTGTGACTTTGGGCAAGTCACTTGACTTCTCCGGGCCTCAGTTCCCTCATCTGTAAAATGGGGATCATCATCATCATCAATCGTATTTATTGAGCGCTTGCTATATGCAGAGCGCTGTACTAAGCGCTTGGGAAGTACAAATTGGCAACACCTAGAGACAGTCCCTCCCCAACAGTGGGCTCACAGTCTAGAAGGGGGAGACAGAGAACAAAACCAAACACACTAACAAAATAAATAGGATAGACATGTACAAGTAAAATAAATAGAGTAATAAATATGTATAAACATATATACATATATACAGGATGAAGACTGTGAGCCCCCCGTGGGACAACCCGATCACTCTGTAACCTCCCCAGCGCTGAGAACAGTGCTTTGCACCTAGTAAGCGCTTAATCAATGATGCCATGATGATGATGAGGAGGATGCCGATGAGGGTCGGGGCCCCCCGTGCCCCCGCTCCGGGCCGTTTCCCGCCGTTTCCCGTACAGGCGCTGCACCGTGTGCTGGGCCAGGAGCCTCCAGTGCTGGGCCCGGCAGCGCCGCAGCCGCTCGCCCTGCGCCTCCGACCCGTCCGGGAGGAAGTCCTTCTGGCCGCGGGCCCCATCCCCGGCCCGATCCCGATCCCGATCCCGATCCCGATGCCGGGCCCGGCTCGCCAACAGCTCCGCGGCGCTGCCGGGGGGGAAACACACGGTCGGCGGGGGGGAGGAAGGGGGGGTCCCCTTCCCCATCCCCCTTCCCCCGTCCCCGTCCCCCCCGGCGGGTCGGGGGGCTCCCGCCAGCTCCGGCGGCCCCCACCTCAGCACCGGCCCGGCGGGAACCTCCACCTCCACCGCCTCCGCCTCCGCCTCGGGCCCTGCGCGGGGCTCGGCCCGCCGCTCGGTCCGCGGCTCCATGGGGGCCGAGCCGCCTACGCTCGGGAACTGCCGGCGGAGCGCGGTCCTAGCGCCGCCTCATTCCCCGCTCCCCGCCAGGTCCTAGCCCCGCCCCATTCCCCGCTTCCCGCCCTCTCCCGGCGGGTCCTAGCACCGCCCCATTCTCTGCTCCCCGCTAGGTCCTAGCGCCGCCACATTCCCTGCTCCCGGCGGGTCCTAGCACCGCCCCATTCCCTGCTCCCCGCCAGGTCCTATCTCCGCCTCATTCCCTGCTCCCGCCGGGTCCTAGCGCCGCCACATTCCGTGCTCCCGGCGGGTCCTAGCACCGCCCCATTGCCTTTTCCCCGGCCTCTCCCCGGCGGGTCCTAGCGCCGGCCCATTCCCTGCTTCCCGCCCTCTCCCGGCGGGTCCTAGCGCCGCCCGATTGCCTACTCCCCGGCCTCTCCCCGGCGGGTCCTAGCACCGCCCCATTCCCTGCTTCCCGCCCTCTCCCGGCGGGTCCTAGCACCGCCCCATTCCCCGATTCCCGCCCTCTCCCAGCGGGTCCTAGCGCCGCCACATTCCCCGATTCCCGCCCTCTCCCAGCGGGTCCTAGCGCCGCCACATTCCCCGATTCCCGCCCTCTCCCAGCGGGTCCTAGCGCAACCACATTCCCTGCTCCCCGCCCGGTCCCCGGCCTCTCCCGGCGGGTCCTAGCACCGCCCCATTCCCTGCTTCCCGCCCTCTCCCGGCGGGTCCTAGCGCCGCCCCACTCCCTGCTCCCCGCCCTCTCCCAGCGGGTCCTAGCGCCGCCACATTCCCTGATCCCGGCGGGTCCTAGCACAGCCCCATTCCCCGCTCCCCTCCCGGTCCCCGGCGGGTCCTAGCACAGCCCCATTCCCCGCTCCCCTCCCGGTCCCCGGCGGGTCCTAGCGCCGCCCCATTCCCCGCTGCCCTCCCGGTCCCCGGCGGGTCCTAGCGCCGCCCCATTCCCCGCTCCCCTCCCGCTCCCCGGCGGGTCCTAGCACCGCCCCATTCCCTGCTCCCGGCGGGTCCTAGCGCCGCCAAATTATCAACCTCTACGTGAGGTATTTTTTTCAATGGCATTTTTTTTATGGTATCTATTAAGCGCTTACTATTTGCCAAGCACTGTCCTAAGAACTGGGGTAGACATAAGGTAATCAAATTGTCCCACGCGTAGTTCGCAGTCTTAATCCCCATTTTACAGATGAGGTAAATGAGGCCCAGAGAAGTTAAGTGGCTTGCCCATGGTCACACAGCAGACAAGCGGCAGAGGCGGGATTAGAACCCACGTCCTCTGACTCCCAAGCCCACACTGTTTACACTAAGCCATGCTGCTTCTCGGTTAAGCGCCAGTGTGTCAGGCACTGTACTAATCAGGTAGGACACAGTCCATGTCCCACATGGGCCTTGCAGTCTTAATCCCCATTTCACAGTTGAGGCAACTGAGGCTCAGAGAAGTTAAATAATAATAATGGCATTTATTAAGCGCTTACTATGTGCAAAGCACTGTTCTAAGCACTGGGGAGGCTACAAGATTATAAGGTTGTCCCTCATGGGGCTCACAGTCTCAATCCCCATTTTACAGATGAGGTAACTGAGGCCCAGAGAAGTCGCACAGCTTGCCCGAAGTCACACAGCTGACAATTGGCAGAGCTGAGATTTGAACCCATGACCTCTGACTCCAAAGCCCAGGCTCTTTCCTACTGAGCCACGCTGCTTCTGTGTGATTTGCCCTAGCGCTTACTATGTGTTAAGTACTGTTCCAAGCGCTGGGGTAGATACAAATCCATCAGGTAGGACACGGACCCCATCCCACTTAAGGTTCACTGTAATAATAATCACAATCGATAAGCATGGTATTAAGTATTTATTAGATGCCAAACCCCCGGATAGACACAGTACAAATAGATCAGACAGAGTTCCTGTCCCACATGGCTCACAATCTAAGAGGGAGCGAGAGGGCAAGTATTTTTTAATCCCCATTTTACAGCAGAGGAAACTGGGGCACAGAGAAGTGAAGCAACTTTCCCAAGGTCACCCAGCACGTAGGCGAGGCCACTAGTGGCGGCTCCTGAGCTTCCAAGTGACCCGAGAGGGTGTCCAGGTCCGCTGAAGCTGAACCCCTTGGTCTCCCCGCCCCGGCCGGAGGGCAACCTCTCCCGCTCAGACCCGCCGATCCATAGAGAAGCAGCGTGGCTCCGTGGACGGGCTTTGGAGTCAGAGGTCATGGGTTCAAATCCCGGCTCCGCCACCTATCAGCTGTGTGACTTTGGGCAAGTCACTTCACTTCTCTGGGCCTCAGTTCCCTCATCTGTAAAATGGGGATTAAAACTGTGAGCCCCCCGGGGGACAACCTGATCACCTTGTCACTGTCAGCTGTGTGACTTTGGGCAAGTCACTTCACTTCTCTGGGCCTCAGTTCCCTCATCTGTAAAATGGGGATTAAGACTGTGAGCCCCACATGGGACAACCTCATCGCCTTGTATCGCCCCCCAGAGCTTAGAACAGTGCTTTGCACATAGTAAGCGCTTAACAAATACCATCATTATTATTATTATTATTGGGAAGTACATGTCGGCAACATATAGGGACGGTCCCTACCCAACAACGGGCTCACAGTCTAGAAGGGGGAAAAAAGCACTACGGCGGCGGCCGTCAAGAAAGGATGCCTTAGCGCTTAAGACAGTGCTTGGCACATATTAAGTGCTTAATAAATACCATTTTTATTATTATAATTATTCTTAAAGTAGGAGACTGTGAGCCCGTTGTTGGATAGGGACCGTCTCTATGTTTTGCTAACTTGTACTTCCCAAGCGCTTAGTACAGTGCTCTGCACACAGTAAGTGCTCAGTAAATACGATTGAATGAATGAATATGTATGTATGTTTGTACGTATTTATTACTCTATTTATTTTATTTGTACATATTTATTCTATTTATTTTATTTTCTTAATATGCTTTGTTTTGTTCTCTGTCTCCCCCTTCTAGACTGTGAGCCCGCTGTTGGGTAGGGACTGTCTCTCTATGTTGCCAACTTGGACTGCCCAAGCGCTTAGTACAGTGCTCTGCACACAGTAAGCGCTCAATAAATACGATTGAATGAATGAATGAATAAATACTACTGAATGAAGAATGAATGAATGAGGCAGGCGGAGTCGAGCGAAGGAGAGCGCTGCGCGGTTCCCGGGGCCGCCGCTAGATGGTGCTGTTATTCCTCCGGCGGGAGAGGCATGCGGGGGGGGGCGGCCGTCCCAAATAATAATAATAATAATAATAACAATAATAACAATAATAATAATAATAATAATAGCATTTGTTAAGCGCTTATTATGTGCAAAGCACTGTTCTAAGCGCTGGGGCGGATACAAGGTGATCGGATTGTCCCACGTGGGGCTCACAGTCTTCATCCCCATTTTACAGATGAGGTAATAATAATAATTACAATATAATTATTATATTACTATATAATATTATTATTGTTATTAATAATTATTATTATTGTGTTTGTTAAGCTCTTACTATGTGCCAAGCACTGTTCTAAGCGCTGGGGGGGCAATACAAAGAAATCAGGTTGTCCCACGTGGGGCTCACAGTCTTCATCCCCATTTTCCAGATGAGATAATAATAATAGTTATTATTATGGTATTTGTTAATCAATCAATCAATCAATCAATCGTATTTATTGAGCGCTTACTATGTGCAGAGCACTGTACTAAGCGCTTGGGAAGTACAAATTGGCATCACATAGAGACAGTCCCTACCCGATAGTGGGCTCACAGTCTAAAAGGGGGAGACAGAGAACAGAACCAAACATACCAACAAAATAAAATAAGTAGGATAGAAATGTACAAGTAAAATAAATAAATAAATAAATAAACAGAGTAATAAATATGTACAACCATATATACATATATACAGGTGCTGTGGGGAGGGGAAGGCGGTAAGGCGGGGGGATGGAGAGGGGGACGAGGGGGAGAGGAAAGAAGGGGCTCAATCTGGGAAGGCCTCCTGGAGGAGGTGAGCTCTCAGCAGGGCCTTGAAGGGAGGAAGAGAGCTAGCTTGGCGGATGGGCAGAGGGAGGGCATTCCAGGCCCGGGGGATGACGTGGGCCGGGGGTCGATGGCGGGACAGGCGAGAGCGAGGTACAGTGAGGAGATTAGTGGTGGAGGAGCGGAGGGTGCGGGCTGGGCTGGAGAAGGAGAGAAGGGAGGTGAGGTAGGAGGGGGCGAGGTGATGGAGAGCCTTGAAGCCCAGGGTGAGGAGTTTCTGCCTGATGCGCAGATTGATCGGTAGCCATTGGAGGTTTTTGAGGAGGGGAGTGGTATGTCCAGAGCGTTTCTGGACAAAGATAATCCGGGCAGCAGCATGAAGTATGGATTGAAGTGGAGAGAGACACGAGGATGGGAGATCAGAGAGAAGGCTAGTGCAGTAGTCCAGACGGGATAGGATGAGAGCTTAAATTAGCAGGGTAGCGGTTTGGATGGAGAGGAAAGGGCGGATCTTGGCAATGTTGCGGAGCGACATTGTTAAGCGCTTACTATGTGCCAAGCACTGTTCTAAGCGCTGGGGGGGCAATACAAAGAAATCAGGTTGTCCCACGTGGGGCTCACATCTTCATCCCCATTTTCTAGATGAGATAATAATAATAGTTATTATTATTATGGTATTTGTTAAGCGCTTACTATGTGCCAAGCACTGTTCTAAGCGCTGGGGGGGGGGGGGCAATGCAAAGAAGTCAGATTGCCCTACGTGGGGCTCACAGTCTTCATCCCCATTTTCTAGATGAGATAATAATAATAGTTATTATTACTCTGTCTCCCCCTTCTAGACTGTGAGCCCGTTGTTGGGTAGGGACCGTCTCTCTTTGTTGCCAACTTGTACCTCCCAAGCGCTTAATACAGTGCTCTGCACACAGTAAACGCTCAATAAATGCGATTGATTGATTGATTGATTGATTGATTGATTCCAGGCCAGGGGGAGGACGTGGGCCGGGGGTCGATGGCGGGACAGGCGAGAACGAGGCCCAGTGAGGAGGTTAGAGGCGGCAGAGGAGCGGAGGGTGCGGGCTGGGCTGGAGAAGGAGAGAAGGGCAGCGTGGCTCAGTGGAAAGAGCAGGGGCTTGGGAGTCAAAGGTCATGGGTTCTAATTCCAGCTCCGCCACATGTCTGATGTGTGACCTCGGGCAAGTCACTTCACCTCTCTGAGCCTCAGTGACCTCATCTGTCAAATGGGGATTAATCAATCAATCAATCAATTGTATTTATTGAGCGCTTACTGTGTGCAGAGCACTGCACTAGGCGCTTGGGAAGTCCAAGTTGGCAACACAGAGAGACGGTCCCTACCCAACAGCAGGCTCACAGTCTAGAAGGGGGAGACAGAGAGTGTGTGAGACAGAGAGATTAATCAATCAATCAATCAATCGTATTTATTGAGCGCTTACTGTGTGCAGAGCACTGTACTAAGCGCTTGGGAAGTACAAGTTGGCAACATATAGAGACAGTCTCTACCCAACAGTGGGCTCACAGTCTAAAAGGGGGAGACAGAGAACAAAACCAAACATACTAACAAAATAAAATAAATAGAATAGATATGTACAAGTAAAATAAATAAATAAATAGAGTAATAAATATGTACAAACATATATACATATATACAGGTGCTGTGGGGAAGGGAAGGAGGTAAGATGGAGGGGATGGAGAGGGGGACGAGGGGGAGAGGAAGGAAGGGCCTCAGTCTGGGAAGGCCTCCTGGAGGAGGTGATTAAGAGTGTGAGCCCCACGTGGGACAACCTGATCACCTTGTATCCCCCCCACCGCTTGGAACAGTGCTTGGCACATAGTAAGCGCTTAGCAAATCAATCAATCAATCGTATTTATTGAGCACTTACTGTGTGCAGAGCACTGTACTAAGCCCTTGGGAAGTACAAGTCGGCAACACAGAGACAGTCCCTACCCAACAGGGGGCTCACGGTCTAAAAGGGGGAGACAGAGAACAAAACCAAACATACTAACAAAATAAAATAAATAGAATAGATAGGTACAAGTAAAATAAATAGAGTAATAAATATGTACAAACATATATACAGGTGCTGTGGGGAAGGGAAGGAGGTAAGATGGGGGGATGGAGAGGGGGACGAGGGGGAGAGGAAGGAAGGGGCTCAGTCTGGGAAGGCCTCCTGGAGGAGGTGATTAAGACGTGGGACAACCTGATCACCTTGTATCCCCACCAGCACTTGGAACAGTGCTTGGCACATAGTAAGCGCTTAACAAATGCCATCATCATCATGATTATTATTATTAGAAGGGAGGTGAGGTAGGAGGGGGCGAGGGGATGGCGAGCCTTGAAGCCCAGGGTGAGGAGTTTTTGCCTGATGCGTAGGCAGCGTGACTCAGTAGGAAAAAGCCCGGGCTTTGGAGTCAGAGGTCATGGGTTCAAATCCCGCCTCCGCCAATTGTCACCTGGGTGACTTTGGGCAAGTCACTTCACTTCTCTGGGCCTCAGTTCCCTCATCTGGAAAATGGGGATTAAATCTGTGAGCCCCACGAGGGACAACCTGATCACCTTGTAACCTCCCCAGCGCACATAGTAAGCGCCTAATAAATGCCATCATTATTACTATTATGATGATGATCGGTAGCCACTGGAGATTTTTGAGGAGGGGAGGCTGAGTGGCGGGCGGGGCGGGGCGGGCTCCCGGCTTCCCAATCCGGCGGGATTGATGGGGGGAAGGGCGGGATTTCCTGCGGGAGGCTCCAGCCCGTCCCATCTCGTCCCGGCCCGTCCCCACCCCCTAGGCAGAGCCGAAGGACACCCACTGGGAGGGAGGAGGAGGAGGCGGGAGCCGGACGAGGTGAGGTGCGGGGCGGTGCGGGGCTGGGATGGGGGGCCACAAGCTAACTTTGTTTGCGGGATCCCTCTCCCCCTTTTCCCCCTTTTCCCCCTTCCCTTTCCCTCCCCTTTCCCTTCCCTTCCCGCCGGTCCGGTCCTTGTTTCCCGCGGCTCTGCCCTGGGCCCCGGGCGGCCCGCTTTGTTCCCCGGGCCGGGGAACTGGGGAACTGTACTTCCCAAGCGCTTAGTACAGTGCCCTGCACACAGTAAGCGCTCAATAAATACGATTGATTGATTGATTGATTGGCAGGGAGTGGTGGGCCGTCCGGGGTCCGGGTCCCTCCCTCCTCCGTCCCCGCGCTTCGTTGGGGGGCGAGGTGGGCCAAGCACGGGGAGGGCGAGCTGGGGCTCCAATCAATCAATCAATCGTATTTATTGAGCGCTCACCGTGTGTACTGAGCGCTTGGGAAGTCCAAGTTGGCAGCGTCTAGAAACGGTCCCTACCCAACAGCGGGCTCACAGTCTAGAAGGGGGAGACAGAGAACAAAACCAAACATAGTAACAAAATAAAATAAATAGAGTAGCTATGTACCAGTAAAATAAATAGAGGAAATCAATCAATCGAATTTACTGAGCGCTTACCGTGTGCAGAGCACTGGACTAAGCGCTTGGGAAGTCCAAGTTGGCAACGTCTAGGGACGGTCCCTACCCAACAGTGGGCTCACAGTCTAGAAGGGGAGACAGACGACAAAACATATAAACCAAATAAAATAAATAGAATAGTTATGTACAAGTAAAATAGAGGAAATTAATCAATCGTATTTATTGAGCGCTTACCGTGTGCAGAGCACTGGACTAAGCGCTTGGGAAGTCCAAGTTGGCAACATAGAGAGACGGTCCCTACCCAACAGTGGGCTCACAGTCTAGAAGGGGGAGACAGAGAACAAAACCAAACATATTCACAAAATAAAATAAATAGAATAGCTCTGTACAAGTAAAATAAATAGAATATTAAAAACGTACTCTCTTGCCAGGGGAGGAGGAGGTTGAGGGGGGCAGAGTCCAGTCCAGCGACAGGTGTCCACCGCTCGCCAAGTCCCGGGGCTTCCGCGGGCCGGGGGCGGACAGGCCCCCGCCGTGCCCCCCGTCCGTCCGTGGGTGCCCGTGGGCCGCTGCCAGCAGGGCCAACCCCTGACCCCGTCCGTGGCGCCGCCAGATGCCCCGTGGGCACGCGTGACTCAACCTCCCCTTCCCAGAACAACACCGCCCCGTGCCTCCTCCTGCAGGCCCCAAAGCCTCCGGACCGGCCTCCATCCCCCACCCCCCAATTCCCGCAGGCCCCCCCGGACCCTTCCAGCAGACCCCCATCCTCCAATTCCCCCTTCAAGACTGTGAGCCCCTTGTTGGGCTCTGTAGGTTGCCAACTTGTACTACCCAAGTCCGTAATACAGTGCTCTGCACTCAGTAAGCGGTCAATAATAAGAATAATAATTATGGCATTTATTAAGCGCTTACTACGTGCAATGCACTGTTCTGATCAATCAATCAATCGTATTTATTGAGCGCTTACTGTGTGCAGAGCACTGAACTAAGCGCCTGAGCACTGGGGAGGTTACAAGGTGATCGGGTTGTCCCATGGCGGGCTCACAGTCTTAATCCCCATTTTACAGATGAGATCACTGGGGCATAGAGAAGTTAAGTGCCCAGAGTCACACTGCTGACAATTGGCAGAGCCGGGATTTGAACCCATGACCTCTGACTCCAAAGCCCGGGCTCTTTCCACCGAGCCACGCTGCTTCTCTTCAATAAGTACAATTGAATGAATCATCAATTGTATTTATTGAGCGCTTACTATGTGCAGAGCACTGTACTAAGCGCTTGAATGAATGAATGAATGAATGAACTCCCTCACGGGCCAGAGCCGGATGGCTGGGCCTCCAACCGCCGCCCCCGGCTGTCCCTCCATGCCCCCCGGCCGTGCCCACCTCCACCCCCCAATTCCCACAGGTCCCGCACCCCCAGACCCGGCCGGCCGGACCTCCTTGGCCTCTCATCCCTCTGTCCCACTGTGACCTTGCAGGGGCTGCAGCTGCTGCGGCGACCCCGGCCTCCGCTGGCCTCCGGAGGAGCTGAGGACCGGGATTGCTCCCTGCGCCCATGTGAAGGGGAATTGCCTGGCCTGCCCGGCAGGAGCCAGCGAGACCTCTCCTCCCCCCAACCACCACCACACGCCTGTGGCCTGGGCAGCGTCCAGCGCGGAGCAGGGTGGGCGTCCCAACCCGGAGCCGTTTAATACTTCCAAACTGATTCCCACCCCGGCGTCCCGCCACCTCTGAGAGGTTGGTGCCACGGCGGCCGAACCCCGGGCACCCGGGCCGAGAGCCGGGCCGCCTACGGGAGTCAGGCCCCTTCCTCATCATCATCAATCGTATTTATTGAGCGCTTACTGTGTGCAGAGCACTGTACTAAGCGCTTGGGAAGTACAAGTTGGCAACATATAGAGACCCTTCCTCCTCGCCGGCCTGCCCCGGGCCCAGGCTCTCTGTGGCCTCCGGACCGACGCCTCGAGGCTGACCCGACGATCATGGCTCCGTGACACCTGGGACTCCCTGGCCGCCCCCACCCCTGTTCTCCACCCACCAGTCCACTGACTTCCGACTCCGCGGCCGGGATGGGGCGGGAGCAGGATCTGATCCTGGCTGTGAAGAACGGGGATGTAGCCGGCGTGCAGAAACTGGTGGCCAAGATCAAGGCGGCCAAAAGCAGTGAGTGTGACTACCTGTCCTGGGAAGAGGTGGCCCTCGGAGGGCTGAGGGAGGGAGGGTGGGAAGGTGAGCTGGGGGCAGGAGCAGCAGTGGCATTTACTAAGTGCAGGGCACTGTACTAAGCCCCTGGGAAAATACAAGGGAAGCAGCATTCATTCATTCAATCGTATTTATTGAGTGCTTACTCTGTGCAGAGCACTGAACTAAGCGCTTGGGAAGTACAAGTTGGCAACATTCAGAGACGGTCCCTACCCAACAACGGGCTCACAGTCTAGAAGACTGGTGGATAGAGCCCGGGCCTGTGAGTCAGAAGGACTTGGGTTCTAATCCCAGCTCCGCCACTTGTCTGCTGTGTGACCTTGGGCAAATCACTTCACTTCCCTGTGTCTCAGTTTCCTCACCTGCAAATTGGGGATTGAGACTGTGAGCCCCGTGCAGGGTAGGGACTGCGCCCAACCCGATTTGCTAAGTGCTAAGCGCTTAGTACAGTGCTCTGCACATAGTAAGCGCTCAATAAATACGATTGATTGATTTGCTTGTATCCACCCAAGCGTTTAGTACAGTGCCTGCCACACAGTAAGTACCTTACAGATGCCAGAATTATTATTATCATCGCCATTACAACAGAAGCACACAGAGCTACTTAAATAGCCTTTCACGTGGGGAAGGATATGTGTCTTGCCTTTCTCCCCTCAAACCGGGATGTTCTTATTCTTTAGTCACGCTGTAGGCTATCCTTAAAGGGGGCTCCCTGACTGGGCAGGGAAACTGAGGCCTTATGGGAGGTTGAAGCTAGTCTGTGTCTGGGCCTCGCACTCAGATCCCCCTACCTCGTTTTATGGGGGCCAAAAGCTCTGAGCCCCGCCACCCCTCCACTTCATTGTGTCCTTGGCTCCCTTCAATACTCTGAGGTCACTTCCCACCTGAGCTGTGAGGTCATTTCCTATCTGAGTTGTGAGGTTCCTTCTGGTCAGGATGTGAGGGCACTTCCTAAGAGGATGGGTGGGGGAGGGAAGGACTGAGTGTTCCTCGGCTTGCACGCGTGTGCACATGCCCATCCGTTCCCGCGCTCCTTGGGTGACTTGGGGTGGTGGGTGAGGAGCCCCCCTGGGTCCAGGTTGGGCTGTGATGGGCGGGACCCCCGGGGAGGTAGGGGGGTGTGAGTGTGTGTGCATCGGGCCTGGCCCAGGACCCCCTCCCCATCCGTCCGTCTGTCCTTCCCCTCCCTGCTTCCCCCTGGGGTGGTTCTCGGCCCCGTGCCTGGCCCCGCTTGGCTGGCCGCTGCCACCTGCCCTCTGCCCGAATCCCCCGGGGGCAAGAATTGGGACACCCCCCGGGGAAGCAGGAGGTGGAGAGCTGAGGTCCTCACCTCATCCCCATCATCGCTCAGCCCCGGGGCCGGTGGATCTGAGCATCCCGGGACAAGGGGCCTTTTAGACTGTGAGCCCACTGTTGGGTAGGGACCGTCTCTATATGTTGCCAACTTGTACTTCCCAAGCGCTTAGTACAGTGCTCTGCACACGGTAAGCGCTCAATAAATACGATTGATGATTGATGATGATGATGAAGGGGCCGTTAGGCGGGGAGAAGGCTGACCGCCCCGACCACTCTGGGTGGCCGGAGTGGTGTTCCTTCTTAGCCACCCCGCCCAGCGTGGCTCCCTCCTTGATGGGAGCGGGCAAGGCTGGCTGCCTGTGCCCCGTTCCTTTTCCCGGCCCACACTGAACCACCCTTCCGCCGTCCCAGCCGTGCGCGGTGGGGTCAGTCCGGGAGCAAGTGGCCTCCGTCTCCCTCCCTGGCCCGCAGCCTTTCCTGCCATTGTTCTGGCCCCGGCCGGGCCCTCCCTGGTCCCCCGCCCCCCCACCGCCACTTCCACCCTTCCCCAGAGTAAACCGCTTTTGAACATGGCTGGAGCCCGGGGCAGACCCTTTCTCCCCATCAGATGTGCGGCAAGGAGCCCCGTCTTATGCCTGGCCGGAACGGCAGAGAAACCGAGGCCTGGAGTAATAATAATAATCATAATGATGGCATTTGTTACATATCTATCCTATTTATTTACATATCTATCCTATTTATTTTATTTTGTTAGTATGTTTGGTTTTGTTCTCTGTCTCCCCCTTTTAGACTGTGAGCCCACTGTTGGGTAGGGACTGTCTCTATATGTTGCCAACTTGTACTTCCCAAGCGCTTAGTACAGTGCTCTGCACATAGTAAGCGCTCAATAAGTACGATTGATGATGATGCTTACTATGTGCAAAGCACCGTTCTAAGCGCTGGGGAGGATACAAGTTGATCAGGTTGTCCCACGGGGGGCTCACAGTTTTAGTCCCCATTTTACAGATGGGATAGCTGAGGCCCAGAGAGGTTAAGTGACTTGCCCAGAGTCACACAGCAGACAAGTGTCGGAGCCAGGATTTGAACCCGTGACCTCTGACTCCAAAGCCCAGGCTCCTTCCAGTGAGCCACGCTGCTTCTCTAAGTAGTGACCTTGATGTCCAGCCCAGACCGGTCCCTGGCCTCCCCGCCCGGGCTTACTCTGGTGGTTCCTTAATTCCGACTTCAAGGGTCAGATCTCTCTCTGGGAAGGGAGGAGGCGGGTGTAAGTGGTAAGAGCCCCCCCTTTCCCCCCCGCCCTTCAGTGTCCCCGTAGCGTACACCCTGCCCGCCCAGCATGTTCTGTGGGCCGGGGAGAGGAACGCCTCTTGAGGGGAGGGAGCCAAGTGGTCTTGCCCCTTCCCAGGATACCATCTTGGCTGTGCTTGGGCCCGGGCCCAGCCTGGTCCTGTCAGAATTGCCAAGCATTTGGTGTGTGTGTGAGCGGGGGCGGGGAGCGTTCGGGGCTGTGGGCAGGCCTGGGCCAACTAGCCTGGCACCCTGCCCAGCCTGGAGCGGGCCGGGCCTCCTTCCCAGCAGAGGCGGGCCCAGAGCGAGGAAAGAAGCCTGGCGTTGGACACCCCCTACGGGCCCCACGCTCATTCCCTTGGGTCGTCCCCCCTTCCCGTCCCCTCAACTGCACTCAGGCCAAGGCCGGGGGTCGGCCCTCTCTTGGGTACTCACACTGAGCCACTGTCCGGCCGCCATCAGCGAGCTGGCACAGGCCCTGCCCCTTGCGTATGTCGAGTTGCCCGGTGACCAGCTCTCTGCCCTCCCTGTTGCCATGCCTGGCTTTGAACGGGAGGTATTCTGAGGGTTGGGGTGTGTCCTTTGACACCCACCCGCCCCCCATGGTTTCTGGTCTCTTCTGAGGCTGTGGACCGAGGGGGCTTTGGGTCTCTGGAGGTGGGCTTGGGAATGCCATCCATGTGCTCCGTCTGCCCTGTGGGCAGCGGTTCCCTGACCCTAGAAACCGAAGCCAAGCCGGGCGGCAGTGAGGAAGCCAGATGGAAGGGAGGGGTTCTCTGCTCCCGGGAGTGGGCTGCGGGCCCCAGGTGGGCTTGCAGGCAGGGGATGAAGCTGATGCCGTCTGGCACCGAGGGTGGTCGGGGACAGGCTCTTGGGGACAAGGTTCTGACCCTCAGCTCCTCAACCAACCCACCCACCCACCCCGTCTCTTCCCAGAACTGCTCGGCTCCTCCAAGAGGCTCAACGTGAACTACCAGGATGCCGACGGGTGAGCGGCACCTCTTGGACCCCCGGCCTCCTCCCCTGTCCCTGGCATCCCGATGGCTGAGACGGGGAGACTGAGGGGTTCAGCTGCAATGGGCAGAGCCAGGCCCCCTCCCCCAGGCTCCTGCCCTGGGCTGACACTCAGTCTGTCCCCTGGGCGGGTCTTGGAATAGGGGAGACGTGGGGTCCCGTCTTCAGTGCTGAGGGCAGGGCAGGGTGTCTGCTGCTTAGTGGGAGAATGTTGCTCTCTGTACCGTTCCCCCCCGCCCCACCAACCCCAGAGGCAGCGCCCTGATTCTGTCGCGCCCGAGACCCACGGGGTAAGGGATGGCAAACAAAAGGGTCTCTGATCGCAGACACTGGGCACTTTCATGGCCACAGCCCACATCATGCTCCCATGGGGCGGCGGTGGGGTGGGGAGGAGGCAGAAGGAGGGGTGAGGGGAAGGGGCCGGGGGCGGGGGGGGGCACTCGGTCAGGGCAGGGGTCCTGAGACCAGGCCGCCCCGCCCCAGGTTCTCGGCCCTGCACCACGCGGCCCTGGGGGGCAGCCTGGACTTGCTGGCGCTGCTGCTAGAAGCACAGGCCACTGTTGACATCAAGGACAGCAACGGTGAGTGTCTCCATCGGATCGAGGGGTTCACCCTCTTCTCCCCTTACACTTGACCTAGGGGGTCATGCTCCCCTCCCCCACTGGACCTAGGAGCTCACTCTCCTCCCTGGACCTAGAGGTCGCAGGGGCTCACCTCCCCCCCCCCACCACCCAGTGGGCCCGCCTCGTGCCCCCCGAGCGGACCGGCCGCTCACCATCCCCTGCGCTCCCAGGGATGCGGCCCCTGCACTACGCGGCCTGGCAGGGCCGGCTGGAGCCGGTGCGGCTGCTGCTGCGGGCGGCCGCGGCCGTGAACGCCGCCTCGCTGGACGGGCAGATCCCCCTGCACCTGGCCGCCCAGTACGGGCACTACGAGGTGGTGAGTGGGCGGGGCCTCGGAGGGAGCAGGCCGCCGGGGGCGGGTCCGGGGCCACCGGAACGGGCGGCCAAGGGGGCCCTCGCTGCCCCCCCGGCGGGTCTGAGACCCCTCCTCTCGGCCCTGCCCGCCCTCCAGTCCGAGATGCTGCTGCAACACCAGTCCAATCCCTGCCTGCTGAACAAGGCCAAGAAGACCCCTCTGGACCTGGCCTGTGAGTTTGGGAGGCTCCAGGTGAGGCTGCCCACCGCCTCCACGGACTCCCGGATCCCTCCCAAGTCTTCCCCTGAGGCTGGGGGGGCCTTCCGGGCACTAGGAAGCAAGGGGATCCCCAGTCCCCCCGGCACTGGGGAGCTAGCCAGCCCAGGTGTCCATTAAATTGTCGCGTCGTACTCTTTCAAGCGCTCAGTACGGTGTTCTGCGCGCAGTAAGTGTTTGATAAATATGATTGACGGGTCCGGGCCCACACCCCCAGGTGGCCCAGCTGCTCCTGAACAGCCACCTGTGCGTGGCCCTGTTGGAGGGAGAGGCCAAGGACGCCAACGACCCCAGCTACACAACCCCCCTGCACCTGGCCGCCAAGAACGGCCATAAGGAGGTCATCAGGTACACGCTGCCCGCTCCCTCCTCCGCGTCGGCATTCTCCCACACCAGCCCCTTCTCCCCCGCGCCCCAGCCCAGTCCCGCCTGCCCCCACCCCGGGGTCACAGGCCCTGCCCCTGCAGGCAGCTGCTGAGAGCCGGGATTGAGGTCAACCGCCAGTCCAAGACGGGCACGGCCCTGCACGAGGCGGCGCTGTACGGGAAGACCGAGGTGGTGCGACTGCTGCTGCAGGTGGGCGTGGGGTGGGTGGGGGTCCCTGCCCGAGCTGGCGCTGTACGGGGAGACCGAGGGAGTGCGGGGCGGGAGCGGGCGTCTAGCCACCCGGGCCGGGCGGGGCGGCGCTGACCTGCAGGTGCCCACAGAGCGGAGTGGACGTGGCCATCCGGAACACGTACAACCAGACGGCCCTGGACATCGTGAACCAGTTCACCACGTCTCAGGCCAGCCGTGAGATTAAACAGATGCTGCGGGGTGAGCGGTCGGGGCCGGGGATTGGGGGGTGGGGCGCGGGATGGCCGGGGTGGGGGCCGGCTGCCAGCTACCTCTGCTCTTGCTCTCTTCCCCTGCCAGAAGCCTCAGGGATCCTGCAGGTGCGAGCGCTGAAGGATTTCTGGAACCTCCACGACCCCACGGCCCTAAATGTCCGGGCCGGGGCCGTCATCACGGTGAGGAGCCACGGGGCTGGGCACCGCGGGTGGGTGAGGGGCCTCGGGGCTGAGCACCGCGGGCTGCTGGGGGGCGTGGAGTGGACCTCCTCCGTCCCGCCGGACTCCCCACAGCTGGCCCCGCTCCCTCCCGTCTCTCCACCTGGTTCCCTAGACTGTGAGCCCACTGTTGGGTAGGGACCGTCTCTATATGTTGCCGACTTGGACTTCCCAAGCGCTTAGTACGGTGCTCTGCACACAGTAAGCGCTCAATAAATACGATTGATTGCCCCTCCACCCTGCCCCGCCCCCTGAGCTAGCCGGCACCGCCCACAGGTGCTGGAGCAGCACCCTGACGGGCGCTGGAAAGGGCACATACACGAGGGCCAGCGGGGCACGGACCGGGTGGGCTACTTCCCACCGGGAATCGTCGAGGTGGTCAGCAAGCGGGCGGCGGGGGCTTCCCCTCTGCCCCGCCCACCAGCCGGACCCTCCCCCCTGGCCCCGGGCCTCCCTCGGACCCTGCAGCTCCCGGCCGACGACCCCCAGCGCCCGCGGGTGGGCGTCGGTCCTGACAGCCCAGGTGAGCCACCCCCCCACCCCTGCCTGCCCTCCTTCCTCTCTTCCTCCTGAAATGCCCCCCTCCCGCAGCATAAGGGTCAACAGGACCCACCATCCCGTCCCCCCCCGCCCCTCGCCCGTCCCCCCACTGCACCGTCCTTCGCCCCCCCACAAACCCACACTTCCGCATCCCTTGTCCCCTTGCAGCCGGTGACAGGAACAGCGTGGGCAGCGAGGGCAGCTTGGGCAGCGTCCGGAGCGCGGGCAGCGGCCAGAGCTCAGAGGGCACCAATGGGCACATCCCGGGTCTCCTAATTGAGAACGCCCAGGTACCGCGGCCGGCATAGGCGGGTGGGCAGGGGGCTACAGCCCCCAACCGTAGGTACCTTCCCCTCCATACCCGCCTATGAACTCTGCCTCTCCCCGCAGCCGCTGTCCCCCGCCGGAGAGGATCCGCAACCCTCAGGGCTTCACTCCTCACCCCTGCCAGGTGAATGGAAGCGGGCAGGGTGATGCCAGGGTCGGGGGTGCGAAGGCGGGAGCGAGCATGCCCCCCTCACCCCACCTCCCCGCCCCCTGTGCCCCCCGCAGTGAGCTCGAGCCCCGCCCCCTCGGCCGTCGGCCGCCTCGGGGAGCCCGTCTTCATCCGGGACGTGAGGCCCGAGCAGCTGCTGGAGGGGAAGGTGGGTCCGGCCGGGGGCGGGGGTCTCCGGGGGCCGGGCTGGTGTGGGGGGCGGGGTATGTCTGGTTTTGTTCTCTGTCTCCCCCTTTTAGACTGTGAGCCCACTGTTGGGTAGGGACCTTCTCTATACGTTGCCAATTTGTAATTCCCAAGCGCTTAGTACAGTGCTCTGCACATAGTAAGCGCTCAGTAAATACGATTGATGATGATGATGATGAGGCTGCCTTCTCAGGACGCTCAGGCCATCTACAACTGGCTGAGGGAGTTCCAGCTGGAGAGCTACACGGCCCACTTCCTGCAGGCCGGCTACGACGTGCCGACCATCAGCCGGATGACGCCCGAGGTGGGGGCCGGGTGGGGCACGGGGGCCGGGGACCTGGGCCGGGTGGGGCCGGGGCCGTGGGACCCGACGGGCACCGCCCTGTGTGCCCAGGACCTGACGGCCATCGGAGTGACCAAGCCCGGGCACCGGAAGAAGATCGCCATGGAGATCGCCCAGCTCCACATTGCCGAGTGGCTCCCCGGCTACATTCCGGTGAGGGCTCCCCTGGTCTCCCCCGGCCTCCACGGGGCCGTGCTGGGCTCCTGCCACGGGCGAGGCGCTTACAGTCCACCCGGGGTGGTCGGGGTACCGTACTGAGGTTGGGAGAGCACGGTGCGGTTGGTAGCCACGATCCCTGCCCTCCCAGAGTCTGGAGCCTAACCATCAGTCTTGCCCTTGGCACCCCGGGCCTCACCGCCGGTGGCCCAGTCTGGACACCGGATCCCTTCCCCTCCAGGTCTCAGAGCTGGGGTCCCGCCCGGGGAGGGGATGGGCGGGGAGGTGACGCATCCGCGACACCCCATCCCGCAGGCCGACCTCCTGGAGTGGCTGGGTGCCCTGGGCCTGCCGCAGTACCACAAGCAGCTGGTGAACAGCGGCTACGACTCGATGGGGCTGGTGGCCAACCTCACCTGGGAGGAGCTGCAGGAGATCGGGGTCAACAAGCTCGGTGAGGGGCCGGCCCGGGGCCGCCGCCGCCGCGGGGGCCGGGCCGGGCCGGGGGCGGCCCCCTGCCCCGGACCACCCCCAGCCCACGCCCCCTCCTTCCCTCCGTCCCCGCAGGCCACCAGAAGAAGCTGATGCTGGGCGTCCGGCGGTTGGTGGAGCTGAACCGGAGCCTGCTGCAGGCCGAGGGGCCCGCGGGGGGCGGCCGGCGCCCAGCGGGGCGACCGGAGCTGATGGCCATCGAGGCCCTGGAGAACGGGGACGGCCCGGCCGGACCGCGGCTCGTCACCTTCCGGGCCAGCGAGCTGAGCCCCGAGCTGCAGGCGGCCTTGGTAGGGGGCCCGGCCCCCCTGCTGCTGCCGCCGCCGCCCCCGACCCGCTCGCCCAGCCTCGAGAGCATCGGTGCCCGCTCCCGGGGCTCCGGACGCTCCCAGGAGGCGCTGCCGGTCCGGCCCAGCGGCGGGCCCGGGAGGCAGCCCAGCCCCCCGCGGGAGCGAAACCTGCCCGAGGGCACCGAGCGCCCCCCCGGCTCGCCCCCCACCCCCTCCCCGGCCTCCTCCTACGGGCCCGGCCCTGCGCCCCCCGACCCCCCGCGCCCCAAGCGACGCTCCCACAGCCTGAGCCGGCCGGGCCCCGCCGAGGGGGAGGCCGAGGCGCCGGTGGCCAGCGCCCTGGGCAGCTACGCCACCCTGACCCGGCGGCCGGGCCGCAGCGCCCTGCCTCGGCCCGCCCCCGTCCGGGGGACCCCCCGCAGCCAGTCCTTCGCCCTGCGGACCCGGCGCAAGGGACCGCCCCCGCCGCCCCCCAAGCGCCTCAGCTCCGTCCCCGGCCCTGAGGGGTCCCTCCCCTCCCCCGAGCCCCCAGCCCCCGGGGCGGGAGCCGGGGGGCCCCGGAGACGCACGCTGAGTGAGCCCGCCGGCCCGTCCGGGCCCCCGAGCCCCCCCCGCCCCCCTGGGCCCTTCCTCCGACACGGAGGGGGAGGAGGAGCCGGGGCGAGGGGTGGAGGGCACGGCCCCCTCCCGGGGCAGCTCCGGAGAGGGCCTGCCCTTCGCCGAGGAGGGGAACCTGACCATCAAGCAGCGGCCCAAGCCGGCCGCTCCCCCGGCCCCCGTTCTCGACTTCAACCTGACCGAGTCGGACACGGTCAAGCGACGGCCCCGGTGGCGGGAGCGGGAGCCTCTGCAGACGGCGCTGCTGGCGTTCGGGGCTGCCGGCGCGCCCCCGGAGCCCCACGGGCCCCCGGCCTCTCCCCCGCAGAGTCCCGCCCACGGCCCACCTGGCTCGGAGGAGCGGGGAGCGGGTCGGTGGGCCACGGAGACGGGCGGCCCCGGGACCACCCTCAAGGTGCCGGCGGCAGGTATGAGGCGCTGGGGTGGAGTGGGGGGCGTGGGGCCGGGTGTAGGGGGCCTGCCCGCGATCGCTGACGCCCCCCATTCCCGGCCTCTCAGGCGCAGCCCCCCAGCCCGTGTCGGTGGCCTGCACCCAGCTGGTGTTCTCGGGCCCCCGCCCCACCCCGGCCCCCAAGCCCCAGGGCCTCTCGAAGCCCGCTAACGCCCAGGCCCGGCCCAGGCCCGAACCGGGGCCGAGGCCGGAGCGGAGGCCGGGATCGGGACCGGAGCCAAGCCTGGAGCAGAGGCTGGAGCTGACCAGTTCGGCCCTGGTGGCCACCCTGAAGGCGGCTGAGCAGAGCGTCGGCACCGCCCGGGGAGACGGGTGAGGGGGCCGCCGGGCTGTCCTGGACAGCGAGGAAGGAGCGGGCAGGGGCAGGACTCCGGGTGGCCTGGGGGACACGGGGGGTGGGCGGAGAGAGGGATGGGGGTGAAGCCCTGCTTTCCTACATCTTCTCCTGGTAGGGTCCCCGAGACAGGAAACAGGCAGGAAAGCCACCTCGCCCCATCCTGTTGCTGCAGGCCGAGTGGGGCTGAAGGAACCGAGCGCCGCTTCCTGGCCCGTCCCCCGCCCCCTCCCCCTCAGCCCCGGCCGGGCCTCCTCTCCTTGACCTCCCCCTTCCCTCCCGCCAGCTCCGGCCCGCCCGCCGCCTCCGCCACGCACATCCTGGCCGACATCAGCACCATGTTCGACGCGCTGGCCGATCAGCTGGATGCCATGCTGGACTGAGCCCTGGTACCCACCTGACCACCAGCATCATCGTCCCGACAGCAGAGGGGTCCGACCCCGCCCCGCCCCCAGCACGGCCTGGCCCTGAGAGAGCGGCTGGAGGAGCTGGGCCCTGGCCCTGGTAGAACCGGGCCGGGCTCCCATGCTAGCGGGGGGCATGCTCTTTCCCCAGCTCTCCCCATCCCCCGGGCACTGCCAACAGCTGCCCCGGAGCTGCTGTGGGGAGGAGACCGAGGGGCTTGGTATCCCTTTACCCTCCCCCCCAACCCTTCCACCTCCGAGTCCAGTTCCTTTCAACTGTAAATGTTATTTTTTAAGCAGAGAGAATTGTATATATTTTAAATGGAATTTATTCTATATTAACTAACCTGGGGGGGCAGGGGGAGCAGCCCCGCCCCCGCCCCCCCATAAACCCTCCCCCACCGAGGCCCATCTGGGCCGCCTCCCACCTATGAGACCGTTCATGCCAGCGTCAGTTGCGTCTGTCCGCCTGGGCAGGGGTCACTGGCACTTCCCCCGCCCCCCAACCCTTAACTTCCTCACAGCAGCCACTGCCAATAGGCAACTTTAAGGAGATTTAATACAAATCAGTCTTTACATTCTGCCCTGAGAGGCTTGTGTCTGGTATAAAATCTAGAGTGGTAAAAACCCCGCTGAACCCTGCTCTCCTGCCGCGTGCGTGCACTCTTGTGTGTCGGGGGGGGGGGGGGGGTGTTGGGGTTCGTGGGCAGTGGGGTGGGCAAGGCCAGGGTTGTGGCGTTTGCCCAGCCAGGCTGAAGTTTACCGCTCCGGTCCCAGCCCGAAGCCTGCGGAGGAGGCAGGGGTCGGGGCTGGAGGCCACACAACAGACCAGGGGTAGGGCCCACGCCCAGGGCCCCGCTCGGGTAACTGGACGGAAAGGCCAGGGCCGTGCCCCTCAGCGGGGCCAGCGCGGCGGCTCAGAAAGGAGAGTTCATGCCCAGCTTGGTTTCAAACTGCAGCTTCTGCCTCTTCTGATAGCGGACGCGCACTCTGTGGGAGGGGGGAGGGCGGGGGTCAGGACGGCCAGCGCGCAAGGGAGGGGATGAGGCTGGGCCCAGGGGCCCCCCCGCTCACCGAATCTCGTGCAGCTTGACGATCTCGTTGGCGACGACCACGAGGAGGAGGGAGAGGGAGCCCAGCAGCCAGGTGAGGGGCGGCACGTCGCCCAGGCCGAAGGTGGCCCCGCCGTCCTGCCCTCTGTGTGTCCACAGCTGCAGGTCCACGGCCGTCTGGGCCACCTGTCCCAGCAGACTGGCCGCCCCAACCGGGCCGGGCCCGTGAGGCGGGACTCGGCCGGGACCCTCCCGGCTCTGACCCCGACGGCCCCCCGCCTCCGCCCAGACCCCGGCTCTCCCCCTTACACCACGGGCAGGGTCAGGGTCCACCACACGTTGGAGAAGGGGCTCTTCCTCCACAGGGGCTGGGTGCGGTGCACGTGGGTGATGGAGATGAACACTGGGGGGGGGGGCAGAAGGGGAGCCTGTCAGCGGAGGAGGGGAGGAGTGAAGATCCCCCAGGGGTCAGGGTCTAGGGGGGCTTACAAGCTTACCCGTGTGCAGGACGATGAGGGCTGCTGTGAGCTTCTGTGCCAGGAGCAGCCCGTTGGGGAAGCCACGAACCCAGTCGGGGGCACCGGATGCGTTACTGTGGGCGGATGGGAGAGGGAACGGGATTAGCGGGCCAGGCCGGGCCGAGGAGGGGGCAGCCTCATCGGTGGGGATCGGCGCACCTGGGCAGCAGGATGGAGGTGCAGTTGGAGGCGCCGCGGCTGTGAGCGACGTCACAGAAATTCTGCAGCGTGAAGCCGAAGCAGATGAGGACGGAGCCGATGGTCAGGCTGAACTTGAGCAGGAAGCAGAGCAGGAAGTAGTGCTGGGTCTGGGGAGGAGGAACAGGAGGGCACAGGGCACTCCGGAGGACGCCCCGGCCCTCACCCGGCTGCTCTACGGGGTCTGTCCCCATCCCTCGTCCGCTGGGGCTGGACACCTGTGCTGCCGGCAGGCGTTGTTTGGGGTCCCCGCCCCCACCACGGGCCCTATTCTTACCTTCTTGGGGATGGACAAGAGGTTCTTGCCCGTGGCCACAGACATGATGGAGCTGTGGGGGGGCTTCCCAAGCAGAGAGATGCTGGAAGGCAGAGGAAGAGGGGGGCGGTGGCAGCCACCGAGGCAGTAGAGAAGCGGGGGGACACGGCCGGAGTGGGATGCTCACCTCAGCAAGGGGTAGCAGAAGCAGGAGAGCCACAGGATGTCAGTGGTGCTCAGGACTGCAGGCAACTGTACTAGGCAAGACAAGAACTGCACCCACGGGGCGGGGAAAGGTTGGGGTTGGCCGGGGGCAGGACGCCCACGAGGTGCCCGAGGGCTCCCCTCCTCTCCCGGTGCCCACGGGGCTCCTTCCCGGGGGCAGAGACCCAGCCGGGCCTCTGCCCATCCCCACCGTCTCCTACCCACCCCACAACTCGGCTTCCCCATCGGGGAAGCCCGCGTTTCCCCCGACCTGTATGACCACGAGAGCCAGCTGGCACTGCAACAGGAACAGGAAGCATTTCCGGATGCCATAGGTGGCGTGGCGAGCCTGGGGAGACGAGGTCGGCGTGAGGGAGACCCAGAGGCCCAGCCCATAGCCCGGCCCCCGGTCCGGTGCCCGTCCGCCTCCCACCTGCTCGATGAGCCGGATGATGCTACAGCTCTCCTCCTGGCTGAGGGCCATGGAGCAGGCCAGGCTGTTGAGCTGCCCAGACAGCTGCAGGGGCGAGAGGCCGTCGGAGGCCTGGGCCATGCTGGTGCTGGTGGCGTAGCCAAAAGTCTCCCAGGAGCAGCGGGACGGGTACAGGGGGTCCAGGGCGATGCTGCGGAGGAGGGGAGAGACGCCGCCTCAGGGCCACTTCCCTTCTGGCCGCGCTCCCTTCCCCGAAGGCCCTCGCCCCCAGCGAGTCTGACCGCCCCCAAAGGAACCTGATTCCGGGCCACCCCACCCAATTCGTCTCCCCGGCCTGTCGAGGCCGGGACCTTCACCCCCACCTGATGTCGCTCTGCAGGAAGAGGCAGCTGTTGTGCAGGCTGGCCGAGCTGCCCAGGCAGCACGTCACCTCGCCGAACTCCTGCATGATCTTGATCATCTCACACATGGCTGGCCAAGGCGGGGCGGGGGAAGAGACGAAAAATAAGAAAAGGGGGGGAAGGGGGCACGCCGAGGGGGCAGAGGTTCCAGGGACGCTGTCCCTCCCACGGCGCCCATCCCCGCGGGACTCACTCGCGGGGGTGCAGTCGGTGAAGAGGGGCACCAGCAGGGGCACGTTGTCAATGTTCTGCAGGTGTGGCCGGACCTGGTGGATGCCCCGGGGTAGTTTGGCCTGCAGGGATGGGGCGGGGGCAGCGAGATGAGCCCCCACCTCGGCTCGAGCCCCAGCCCGGATCCCCCGCCCCCCAGCCCCGCTGCCCCGCACCCGGTTGCAGTCCTCCAGGAAGCTGGGGATGTCGCTGTCGGTGGGCTGGAAGCTGACGAGGTCCGAGTGTCCCTCCTCCTCGGCGAGCAGCAGCCCCTCGGCGTCGTCCCGGGACACTGCGCGGCGTGAGGGGGAGACGCCCCGTGGGGTCGGCCCCTGCTCCTGCGGCTCGGGGCCCCTCCTCCCCACCCCCCGAGATCCGTCCGCACCCCCGGCTCCCGGCCCACCTCTCCCCGCCGCCCCCCTGGGGTGGGCCTGACCCTGGTTGAGGTCATCGTGCAGGGAGCCCGCCTGGCTGGGGCTGGAGGGGGGGACGTCAGAGCCGGGGAGCGCCCCGTTGGGCGTCAGCGAGATGTGGCAATTCCAGCCCGTCTCCAGGCCCATCTTCTCCGCGAACACCTGCAAGAGGGAGGGCGGGCGGGCCCCCTGAGCGCAGGGGGTCTCCGGGGAGCGGGGTGGGAGCAGGGCCTGGAGCCCGGGGCGGGGGTATGCGGTGAGGGGGTGGAGCTGAGGCCGCTGAGCACGGTTGCCCTGGCCCCGGACGGAGCAGGGAGTGGGAGTGGGGGTCTGGGGCCTGGAGGTGGGAAGCGCAGGCAGGGACGGGGATCCCGGAGGCGGGGAGCGGGGGCCGGGATGCGGGGAGTGGGGCCTGGCGGCACGGCCACCTTGCTCTTGAGCTCGTCCTCCAGGGAGAAGTAGACGAAGCGGATGCAGGCGTTGACGAGCGCATCGATGAGACGCACGATGTCCAGCCTGGCCTGGTACTGGGACGACACCAGCCCCATGAAGATCTGGCCGCTCAGCGCCTGCACGCAGTCCTCCGGCTCCAGAGTCTCCCCGATCCCTTCTTCACGCCGCAACGCACGTAGCCCCAGCGCACGCGGGCCCAGATGTACACAAGCACACAGAGATCCCGAATGGATGGCGGGGGGTGCACACGCACACACACAAACACACCCCAGTCACCCGTGTGGGAGGACAGAGTCACACAAAAACCCCACACATGCGCAGGCCAGACCGGACAGGCGGATGGACAGACATACAGGAGAGAAGAAACAAGGCCAGCATCAGCTGGGAACGGGTCATGCAGGAATAAAGTGAGGACGGGCAGGTCGGGCACCTGATTCCTTGGAGACGGCCCCCTGGAGCTGGGGGACAGGCCGGGTCCAAGCCCGGAGGCCCGCCCCACTGGGCGGGCAGGACCCCATCCCCTCTCCCGGCCCACGGCCTGACCCGCCCGGCGGCCCCCCGGCGTACCATCTGAGCTGCAGCTGCTGCGGCGGGAGCTGTGCTTGATGGGGGTGGTGCCGGGCAGCTCACAGGAAGTGAAGATGGCACTGTGCCCGGGCACCTGGGTCAGCTCGACGCATTTGCCATTCAGCTGGGTGGACAGAGCACAGTGCATGGGCTTGTAGGCGAAGGCGGAGCAGTAGCCGGACAGGCAGGTCCGCTGGTAGAAGTCCAGAACCTTCTTCCTACCGGGTGGGGGGCGGGGGGCAGGCTGAGCAGGTCCGAGGGAGCCGCCCGTCCCACCGTCCACGCCCGCCTCGCATCCCTCTCCCCCCCCCCGACCCACCTGTCTGAGCCGGAGAGCGGATAGATGTCGGTGCCGTCCCAGAAGTCCGTGCAGGCCTCCAGGACCACGTCAGCCGTGCCGTGAGACAGCATCTGCTCTGTGCCTGGCGTGCAACGGGGGAAGGGCGGGTGGATCCCCGGGCCTGTGACCCCCGCAAACCCGCTCTGCACCATGGGCTGGGGGATCTGGGGCTCTGGGCCTAGCTGGGGCCAAGTGAGCCACCCCGGGGGCCAGGTCCGAGGAGAGAATACACGGGCCGGCTGCAGCCTGGTCTGGCCCCGTAACTGAACCCCGGGGACCGCCGAGCCTGGGGAGGGTGAAGGAGGTCGGGAAATGGGGGGGCTCACTGGTGCCGGTATCCTTGATGAAGAGGCTGATCATGTGACTGAGCGGGGGGCGCCGCTTGGTGACACAGGTCAGCTTCCCCAGAGCCGTCTCCTTGACCATCTCGGCACTGGGCAGCCGGTACAGGGCCAGATGCTTCTCCTGCCGGAACAGCTCCTTGGCCCCAGGGGTGAACCCTGCGGCAAGACCGGGGGGAAAGGGGGATGTCACGGGGTCAGGGACCACCCACCCCCCTTCCCACTCCCGAGACCCAAGACCATCAGACTAAGAGGTTGCTCCCACCCCCCTGGCCGCCGCTGCTCCAGGTCTGACACGGCCCCAGAGGGGCGGTGGCCCGGGATGCCGAAGTCGGGGAGGGCCCCTGGCGTTTATGACAAAAGTACAATTAGGCCAGCTGGCGTCTCATTCAGAGCCGAGGGGCAAGTGCCTCTTTTGTCCTTCTTTTTTTTAAAGATACAGGTTGGCACCGGCGGTGTGACCCTCCCATCCCGCCGGAGACGGACCGGTCCCAGGCGTACCGATGAGGCGGGCCAGCTCGCAGAGCCCCCAGGGCACGTGGACGGGCAGCACGGCGCCGTGGCTGTCCTGGAGCGCGATGCCGCAGAGGTGATCGGAGAAGCGGCACAGGCGGTCGGTGCCGCTGGCGTCGCACAGGGTGAGCAGCACGCTGAGCCCCAGGGGTTTGAGCGAGGCCAGGTGCAGCTGCCAGTTGGAGTCGTCGAACTGGATGCAGGAGGGGTTCTGCTGGTCCTGCGACAGGCTGAGCATCTCCAGGTGGTAGTCGCACACCAGGTCCTCGGCCTCCACCTCCACGGCGCCGCTCTCCCCGGGACCGACGGCCTGGCCGCAGTGGTGGTGGGGGGGTTGCCGGGGAGAGGTCACCGGGGGCCACTGAGGACCAGACACTGAGGTCCCGCCCGCCCCCCGAGCTGGCCCCGTTCCGGTCCGGGGCGGGGAGCGGGCGGAGGTCTGGCCCTGCTCTCCCCGCCGCCGGACTCACCTTTCTAGACTCCTCATCCTCGCCGTCCCTGCCGAAGCTCACATTGGAGCCGGAGGGGTGCTTGCTGCGCCCCGGGGGCCTGCGGTGGCTGGGAGGCTCGGGGGGCTTGGGCCCGTCCCCCAGCCAGCCGCCACGCTCCTGCTCGCTGACCAGCTGCAGGGTGTCGCCAAGGGGGCCGGAGAGCAGGGCGTCGCGCTCGTGGGGCTGGGGAGGCCGGGGGAGGGTGCCGTCAGGCCGGGGGCTGGGGCCGGGGTGGGGTCCCGCTCCCGGCTCCCAGGCCCCTCCCGGGCCGAGCCGTGGGAGCCGGCCGTACCTCCTCCTCCTCCTCCTCTACCTCAGGGTGGCCGAAGGGGCGGGCGGACAGGGCCTCGTCGTCCTCCTCGGCCAGGTCTTCGTGGCTCCCTGCCGGCAGCTCCACCTTCCCGCTGAAGAAGAGGACGGTCTCAGGGCTGGGGTTGGGCCAGGATAGAACTCCCTGCTTGTCCACGCAGCACAGCACCTGGGTGGAGGCAGGGGCCGGAGCGAGAGGTGAGGGCCGGCCTGTCCCCCGAGGGTCACCTAAATCCGGTCGGGAGAGGGGCTGGGCGCCTCGCCGACGGAGAGCGGGCGGTCTGTCTGCTGGATCCCAGCACCGGAAGCTTCTGCCACCCAGAAAGTGGAAGGGGCCCCCGGGGCCCACCCGTCATCATCATCATCATCATCAATCGTATTTATTGAGCGCTTACTATGTGCAGAGCACTGTACTAGCGCTTGGGAAGTACAAATTGGCAACATGTAGAGACAGTCCCGACCCAACAGTGGGCTCACAGTCTAAAAGAGTCCGTCCCGGGGAGTCGGCCAGGTTCTCTCCCCGCCGTGGGTGGGAGTTCTCCCTCTCTCCCAGGGAGGCGGCGGGGCCGGGCTCTCACCGTGACGGAGCCCAGGCTATGCAGCAGGCTGGAGGTGTAACTCAGGGTGGGCGACTTGCCCTGGATGACCAGCAGGAAGTGACCCCAGATGCAGCGCAGCATTTCCTGTGGGGCGAGGGGAGAGAGAGAGGGTGGGGTAGAGGACCCTCCCTCCCCCTCCCTCCCCATCACCCCTGGAAGTTGTTCGGCCCAGGAGCTGTGCCACCTCACCACGCTGCTGGCCCTCGGCGACCCCGTCGGCGCTCCGTAAACAGCGCTGATGGCAGGAGGGCCGGGAGGCGGGGAGAGAGAGTGAGCGTCCCCAAGAGGGACCTGACCCCGACTACGACTGGAGGCGGGGGGGCGCAGGGAGTGGAAGGAAGCAGCAGGGAAGGCGGCATGAGAGAGGAGCCGCAGACAAACGCTACCTGAGGGGAGACGGCGTCAGTGTAGCTGCTGAGTGTATCCTCTGAGAATTTGGCCAGCTGCAGCAAGGGAGAAGCAGCACTGTCCCCGGCAGCCCTGGGCCCGGGTCGCTGGGCACCGCTCCCCCAAGGTAGGAGCCTCCGGGATGGAAGACCCTCCCAACCCGCCCCCCCCTACCCCGGATGAGCAGGGGCCCCGCCCACCTCCCTGGGGTCTCCCCCCTTCGCCCCCCAAACCGGGGCCGGGGTGCCCACCAGGGAGCTGGGCGGGGCCTTGCTCCGCTGGGCCAGGACGCGGGCCTCGCCGCAGGCTGTGGCCAGAACCCACAGGACAGGGAAGAGCAGCGGGAGGATGGGGAGGACGCCGTTCACCTGCGGGCAGAGGTGGAAGGGATGGCAGGGGGCACAGGGGAATCCAGAAGGCCGCTCCAGAGGCCCCTGTCAGCCCAGCTTCGGGCCTCTGACGGTGGGGCTGAGAGGGGGAATGGGATGGGGGAGGAGGGGGTGCAGGGGAAAGAACCACCCCTAAACCCCTCCACTTGGAGCGGGGGAGATGGAAGGGAGCCGAGGGGGTCGCGTACCTGCAGCTGGAGCAAGGTGTGCTGCCAGGAAGTGACGCCGGGGGCCGAGAAGATGAAGCGCAAGGCGTTGGTGACCAGGAAGCCGGCCTGCGGGCACAGCGGCCGAGGCCCCCGGTTCAGCAGCCCAGCCAGTCCGACCTCCGCCCCACCCCTGGGCCCAGGGCTCCCCGTCCCCAGCACCAACCAGGAGCACGGGCACCGCGTAACGCAGCATCACGGCCTGCACCGTGAACCTCTCGTTGTCCAGCGCCGTCACTGGCCGCGACAGGGCCATGTCCAGGCACCACCTGGGGAAGGAGGGCAGGTCCGTCCCAGCAGGACGGGGTTGAGCTGCCCTACCCCTCGATGTCAATCACAGAGGGAGGGGCGGAAAGGGGAGGAGGAAGGTTCTCCCTACCTAACGTTGTCAATCACTGGCGTCTTGAGGACGCGGAAGAGCCGATGCTGCTGGGGGTCCTGGGGCCCTTTCTTCTCCTCTCCTCGCGGGGATGGGGGTGGGGAGAAGGGCGGGAACAGGTCCCCAGGCTCCAGGACAATATGCTCGTCATCCTGACGGTAATTGGGGAGTGCGGGGAAGGGACGGGGGCGAAGACAGGCTTGGTCAGCCAACCCACTCGCCCCTTCTCAGTGGTCACACGTGCCCAGGCCAGGCCACTCGGCCTGGGGGCACCCCCAAAGGTGCATTTGGTACCTTGATGCCCCTCAGAGAGGCGAAGGACTCTTGGCCAGGCCGCAGGGCGATCACGTCCCCCTCCACCAACAGGCTGACGGGCAAGTTGACCAGGTGTCCGTCGCGGTATGCCCAGTGTAAGGACCAGGATGGGGCAAAGGGCATGTGCAGGTCAGGATACATGGCATCAGACCACTTGAGCTCTTGGCCGTCCCTGAGAGCGTCTGGGGGGTGCGAAGCGTGGGGAACGGGTGACTCGCACGGGTCCCGGGTCCAAGGCGGTCCCCTGGCCCCTTCAGGGTAAGTGTGGGATCATCGGATCGGGCCCAGTCACTCATCCCACCCAGGGTTCACAGGTTCGGAGGGAAGGCGAGTGGGGAATCTCATCCTCATTTTTGCAGGAGGGGAAATGGAGGCCCAAAGAGGTGTAGACTGTGAGCCCACTGTTGGGTAGGGACTGTCTCTATATGTTGCCAACTTGTACTTCCCAAGCGCTTAGTACAGTGCTCTGCACACAGTAAGCGCTCAATAAATACGATTGACTGATTGATTGATAGTGACCTGCCCGAGGTCACAGGGCAGCGGGCCGGTGGCAGAGCCGGGACTAGAACCTGGGTCTCCTGTCTTCTCCCCAGGCCACACCGGCCTCCTGCGTGGTCCGGGATGCCCACGACCCAGGGAGCCGCCACCACCTGAGCCAGCGGTGCCCGGCCCAGCTGTATCTGGCCTCGGGGCGGGGCCTCACCCTGGATGCCGTCGATGATGCCCTGCAGCCGCCTCGCCACCTCACAGCGCTTCAGCCGCTCCTGCCGCCCGACCACCAGGAGGTTGAGGAGCAGCAGCAGGACTATGGCCGCCGCGTTCACCACCTCCACGCCCTCGCTGACGGGAAACACACGGGACGGCCGGTGAGGGGACCGGTGCCGACTCCCTCGTGCCCCCTGCCCACAGCCCGCCCCACCTCCCCAGGCCTTCTGGGCTCTGGTGGGCCCTCACTATCCACGCGAGGGAAGGGCCTCGCGTCAGTCCCCGCGGAGCCTGGTGGGAGGGATTTAGGTGGGGCGGGGGGTAGGGCAGGACGGGCTATGGGGCGAACACCCCCGGGTACCTCCCCAGTGGCTGGCTCCGGCGACAGCAAAGCAGCAGCAGCGCGGCTAGCAGCATGAGCAGCGCTCCCGGCCAGTGGAAGCAGGAGCGCCGGTTCCCGTGGTACAGGAAACTGCTCGTCCACGCCTCCTGTTCCAGGACGACACGCCGGGGGATCAGCAGGACTTCCGCAGCCCTCCCGGACGGGGCAGAGCCGGGCCTGAAACCGAGGGCCGCCAGGGTCTCTCCTTGCGCCCTCCCCCTCCCTTCCCCAGGTGAGGGTCCCGGGGGATGAGACTGTCAGCCCCTTGACGGCAAGGGACAGAAGCCTGGTTTTTGTTGGGGGTGGGGAGGGGGAAGGGGAACTGACCTTCCAGGTGACAGCGTTGTTGCGTTCTTTCAGGTGGGCCTGGAGCACGGCGCTCAGCTGCTCTTTCAGGATGGTCAGGGCTCTCCTCGTGGACAGGCCCAGGGCCAAAGGGGGCTCGGGCTGGAGGGGTGGGGAGGACGGGGCTCGAAGTCTCTCAGCAGCTGTCCCCGTAAGCTCATCCCTCCCTGGTTATCCCTCCTCTTTCTTCTCGTCCTCCTCCTCCTCCTCCTGCAGAGGAGGGGGATTCCCCAGCCCTTGAGCCCAAGCCTCCCTAAGTAAAGGGAGTAAACCCCCCTACCAAATCCCACAGTCTGGGGGGCCATCCGGGGGCCTTGCAGGGAGATCCTGGAGAGAGCCTCCACCTTTGGGGAAGACCCTGGGGACCAGTAGGGTATGTCCCACCCTCTGCCCTGGCAAGCAGGGCTGCATTCCACCTTGGCCTCCCCAGATCTGCTCCTCTCTGTGGTAGGGGGGCTCCCCAGAGTCAGTGGGACCAGACTGGGGCTAGAGGCATTCAGCTCAGCCAAAACCTTTCCCTCCTGATTTTTTGGGGGGAAGATGTGGGTAGTGTTGGGTGGAGGCAATGAAGGAAGGAGAGGGCAAGAGAGCAGGGAGCAGGGGGGCAGTAAGGGCACTCAATGGGGCATGGCCGCCTCTAGTCACGGGGGGCTGGGCCCCGGAAACCCCCTCCCTCCTTCTCAGTCTGGGGTCACAGCAAGGGGCCCGGAGCCCAGTGTGAGCAGACACTGCCACCTCCACCTGCCACCACCTGGGTGGGCGGTCTGCGTTCTGCCCAGGCTGGGGCTCTCCGGGCTAGTGTGGGCGGGGGAGACAGTGGGGCTGACCAGTGGCCGCCCCCTCACCCCCAGTGTTGTGTCTGGCCACTCCTGGCTAGACTCTCCAGACTAGCAATTACAGAATCACCAGCCTGGGGGGGAGGCACAGCCCTCAGCACCGACCCCTCCCCCAGGAGAACCAGCTGGCGTGTGGGAACACACTGCCTGCCCGGCTTTCCCCTACCCCAACCTGGACAGCTTAGTCGCCCACCGCCACCCACCCACTTGGGTCCTTGTCGTCCCAGGGACCCAAGAAAACCTGATTTCTCCTGTCGATAGCCAGCACCGGGGCCTGGGTCCAAGTCAGGCTGCCCAGTGACCCCCATGGATCCCACCGTGGGGCTGACCCGGGGGCCGGGATGAGGGAGGCGGCAGGCTCTGCCGGGGTTTCTAAGCGCCAACAGCAAGGCCGGGCTCCCGGGAACAGTTGGTGGCCCCCAGGGACGCGGTTTGTTTTGGCAATCAGAACCCGGTCTTGATCTCGGTCCGACAAGCTTCCGGGACCTTCCTTCTCTATGGAAGCAGTGAGGCCCTTGGCAAACCCACCCAGGTCTCTCCCCTGTTCTGAGCCTCCCACCCCGAACTGGGCCCTGCAAACCCTCTGGCTTGAGGGGGGACACATCCGGGGGGTGGGGAGGGGACAGGGGGCGAATGAGGTCTTAGAGGGAGGTGTCCAGGGGTGCCCCAGCTGGAGCCCCCAGAGACCGGGATCCAAGTCTAATTCCCACCTGTATACTCTTCCCAGCACTCAGTACAGTGCTCTGCACAGAATAGGTGCTTAATAAATATTATTACTATACTACTACACCTTGCCAAGGCTCGGCCTGGGCCTTACTGGGAACGGGAGGCAGGCAGGAGCAGGCTCAGAGGGCTCAGCTGAACCCCGGGCATCAGGCTGCTGCCTTGGTTTCTCCCCTCCTTCCCTCCCTGCCCCACTGTTGTTGACCCCCAGATCCGGGCCAGGCCCAGGCCGGCTCTGCCGTCAATCCCCTTTCTCCCCCATCTTCCAGGGCCCCCTCATTCCTCTCAGCTCTGGGGCCCCCTCCCCACCAAATCCCTAGGGCTCCATCCCCGGCTATTCCTGCCCCTCACCTCACTCAGCCCTGGGGCCCCAGATTCCCAACCCCAGGCATTCACTCCATCTCCCCGGATCCCAGCTGCCAACTTGACATCAGGAGTCTCACTCAGGTACCCTGGACCCTTCCTCCTCCTTCTCCTTCTCCCGGGGGGAGCCCCTGCGGGTACAGACACGAGCTCCCCGCCAGGTGCCTCCGGTGACCAGGCCCCCCAGTCTCTCTGACTCCAGACCCGGGCCCTCCCTCCGCCGGCACTCGCCTCTCTGGGCCCCTGCCCGGGCCCCAGGACCCCCTGAATCAAGCCCGGTGGCTCCGGGGGTCCCCGGGGGCGGGGAGAGCAGGTTTGGCATACTCACTCTGGTGCCCTTGCCCTGTGGGGGCAGCCACAGCTCGGCCCACTTAATGCCCATCGGGGAGAACCGCTGAGCCCCACGAGTCCCCTAGACCAACTGCCGAACCTGCCCGCAGACACGGGGTCAGAGACACGGAGACAGAGCAGAGACAGACTCAGGGAGATAGAGAGTAAGAAGGGAGGAAGAAGGGGAGAACGAGGAGGAGGACAGAGAGAACAGGAGAGCGCCAGTCTGGGACTGCAGAGGGAGGGAGGGAGGGAGGAGCGTTGGAGTGAGACTCTGCTCTGCTGATGAATTCAGCCTATTTCCAGTCATGCTGCAGATTTGCTGAGGGAGGAGGCGGGGATGGCAACGGGCAGGGAGGGAGGAGGGAAGCGGTGGCAGGGAGCAGGGAGGGAGGGAGAGAGGCAGAGAGAAGGGAGACAGAGGCTCTCCCTGCCAGCCGATGGATTCATCGATCCAGCGCCCCGAGAAAGATCCTGTTAGATGGAGCAATGCAGCCACCTTGAGCCCCACAGCAGTTCGGGACTCTGGGCCTCCTTGGGAGTTTCCGGGAGCACTGAGTGGTCAGCGAGGGAGCAGAGGCTCTGGGAGCACTGAGCGGTCAGTGAGGGAGCAAAGCCAGCAGGACTGGGAATGGAAGGGATAGAGGGGATGGGGAGCAGGGAGGGGGCAAGGAGGAGGGATCAGAGAGGAAGAAGACCTGTTTCTCCAGGACCAAGTTCGGAAGTCCAAGCCCCTCTTCCTCCCTATGAATGCAGAGGGAGCAGAGAGGTGAGGGCCGACCCGCGGGAAGGCCGGACAGAGGGCCAGGGGATGAATGGGGGGCCCGCCACTGTTTCCCAGATGACCCCATCTGGTGTGGCGGGAGTTCAGGCGGGAGCAGCAGCGGAGCAGCAGCCTCAGACTCTCCCCACCCACTCCGGTAGCTCAGCTCCCAGTGGGGTCCCAGCCGAGCCAAGGGAAGCAACACGGCAGTACGTGACAAACGGGCAGGAGTCCATGCATTTCCAAAGTCGAGGCCAGGGTGTTTCTGGCACTGGCCCCCTCCTCCCTCTACCTCCCACTCCCAAGCCTGACACCTGCCCTCCTGCCATCCTCCGCACCCCCGACCGCCTGCCCGGCCTGGTTAAACACGGAACTGAGCCTGCTGGTGGCCCCCTGGGGTTCTCCAGCATAGCAGGGCAGCCAGCCTGGGCCCCGAGGAGGTCTAACACACATGCCCACAGGCCCCTTCCACGGGATCAGTTAGAGACCTTGCCACCAACTTCCCGACATCTCCTCCAGAACAAAACCTTCCAGGGATGCCTGCCCCAGGTTACCCGCTGCCACACCGGGCACCAGAGGAAGGCAGCAGTCTGAGAAGGGGCCGGGGCCGGCTGGCATCTGGGCAAGCGGCCTCTGGGTCTCCTGGGCACAGACGTACCCAGTAGGAGAGGGATGAGGGCCGGGACCCCGGGGACCTTACCTGACGCTTCTCTACGCGGTCCATGGCCCCAGCGCGTAGCGGGCATTGCTCGGCGGGACCCAATCACCCCCAGGGGGACGGCTCCTCCCTGACCCGGACGGGCTCCGACGGCCTGATCATGGCAGCAGCCGCCACACCTACGGAGGCACGGGGTAGAAGTCATGAATAGGGGAGGGTCACTGACGTCTGGCATTCTCCACCGGGCCCCGGGTCAGCTTGGCTGCTCCATCCTGGGTCGAGGTCCCGGGAGGATGGGCAGGACCCCATCTCTCGTGCCCCCACCCCTGCT
The DNA here is from genome assembly GCF_015852505.1 of Tachyglossus aculeatus. Taxonomy (NCBI): domain Eukaryota; kingdom Metazoa; phylum Chordata; class Mammalia; order Monotremata; family Tachyglossidae; genus Tachyglossus; species Tachyglossus aculeatus. The sequence continues at coordinate 794,596 of NW_024044839.1, read as the reverse complement.
CCCGCTGGCCGACTCACAGTCTTTCATCTGAGATGCCCCCCGGGCTGCTGGCCCTCAGGAGCCAGAGGGCCACCCCCCGAGGCCCCCAAGGAGCCGGTGACCTGGATGAAAACTGCTCAGGAGTCCCAACGCCCTGCTCTCTGAGCCCCAACCCGGAGCAGGGGAAGGAGGGAGTCGCTCCCCGGGTCGACCGAAGGGGTTGGGGGCAGGTGAAGGGGGCAGTCCGAGACTGGATCAGAGGCTGGAGCTAGTCAGCCCATCGGGAGACACAAAAGCCATATCCACAAGCCCTAGCCAGGGGCGTTCTGGAGTCCGGGACGGGGACCAGGAGCGGCCAGTCCCTTTCAGAATCCTCCCAAGCCTGGCTGGGGGCCCAGGCAATTCAGTCCAGGTCTGAGAGCTCCAGAGCCCATCACGCCCTGCCATCCTGCCCCTCTCCTAGCCAGCCAGTCCTCGCCCCTCGCCTCTCCCCACCTCACACAGGCTGGGCTCCTGGGGTTGGGGGTGGTTCCCGCCCCTCCCTCTGGTGATGGCAGAAGCTGCTTGGGGGTGGGGTGGGGCTTCCATTCATTCAATCATATTTATTGAGCGCTTACTGTGTGCAGAACACTGTACTAAGCGCTTGGGAAGTACAAGTTGGCAACATATAGAGACGGTCCCTACCCAACAGTGGGCTCACAGTCTAGAAAGTCTTCCAGTCTTCCAGTGCCAGGTGCCTCCTCTGTCTCCTCTCCTCTCACCCTGTAAGTGACTCTCCCCCTTCGCCCAGCCCCTGTGGGACAGGATGTCATGGGGACGTTGCGGCCCCTGCGGCCCCGCTCGCAAGCATTCCATTTCCCCCCACCGCCGCCGGTCTTCTTCATCCATCCCCCAGCCAACCACGGACACAGCTAAGAGGGGAGCCGGGGAAGGAGTGGCTTTAACTTCCCCCCAGGATTCTCCAGCTCCAGATGGGATGGCTCGTGGAGATGGGCGTTTGTCCTTCGGGGGAAGGGATGAAGAGGTCACCCTGGAAAGCTGTGCAGCCTCGCCTTGTGCTCTGACAGAGTGGAGGTCCTCTCAGATGGACTCAGTACAGTGCTCGGCACACGGTAAGCGCTCAATAAATACGACTGAATGAATGAATGAACTTGTGCTCTCGCTGACTCAGAGACACTTCCCCATCACAGCAGACCCTCCTTGGAGGCGGGGAGCACAGCCATGGTACTCCCCACCAGGGCTGACCACAGGGAAGCATTCCTGAGGGGAGGAGGGAATGCAGCCACGGTATTCCCAACAGCACTGACCACAGGACAGCATGGCCAAGGGGAGGCAGAGAGCCGCTCATAAAGCCCCATTCCTGCTCCCACCCTGGCTACTACTGTAGGCCCAGTGGTCACTCAGGGGTCCAAGTCCAGAACCAGAGTAGCAGTAGTATGGGATGGACAGATGTGTCAGCAATCAGATTTCTGCCAGGACATCAACCTAGGAATATGCTCGCTGATGGCTGCCCTCCTAGCCCCCTGGCATGCATGCATCCATCCACACACACACGAAAAACTTGCATAGTCACAAACTCAGTTACATTCACACACTCACATAGACAATGGTTAAGCACACATACACTCAAAGAGTCTACACAACACACACAAATAAGTGTAGTCACATGCACTTACACCCTCACACACATACAGACACACACTTAAATAGACACACAGTCAAAGGAGACACACACAAACATACACATACAGTTCCCTCATCTGTAAAATGGGGACTGAGACTGGGAGCCCCATGTGGGACAACCTGATCACCTTGTATCTACCCCAGCGCTTGGAACAGTGCTTTGCACATAGTAAGCGCTTAATAAATGCCATCATTATTATTTCAGACTGAGCCCCCTCCTTCCTCTCCCCCTCCTCCCCCTCCCCATCCCCCGCGCTTTACCTCCTTCTCCTCCCCACAGCACCTGTAGATATGTTTGTCCAGATTTATTACTCTATTTATTTTATTTGTACATATTTACTATTCTATTCCTTTTATTTTGTTAATATGTTTCGTTTTGCTGTCTGTCTCCCCCTTCTAGACTGTGAGCCCACTGTTGGGTAGGGACCGTCTCTAGATGTTGCCAACTTGTACTTCCCAAGCGCTTAGTACAGTGCTCTGCACACGGTAAGCGCTCAATAAATACGATTGAATGAATGAACGAATGAATACACACAGTCTGTCAGTAACAGGGGACCACAGCGATGGAAGAATCATTATTCCATTCGCCACTGGCTTGGCTCTCAGGATGGGAATCTCAAGGATCTGAGCTGGCACTCCCCCGCCCTCACCCCGCTCCCCCGGCAAGTCCTCAGAATAGAACTGAAAAGTATTTTCTTCCCTCTCCTCTTCCGCTGCCTGCCCACCCCCATCCCCCTCGCCCCAGCTCTTTTTCCTCCCCCTTGTCCCAAAGTCCTGGTCATCCCGGGCCCAGAGAAAGCCAAAGGCTGGAACTGCAGCTCTCAGTGATCTTTCTCTGGGCTGGTTGCCTTCGCTCCCTGAATGCTCTCCTTTCCAGGCCCCCTCTCCGTGCCAGAGGCCTTTGGGAAAGGGATGGTCAGGAAACAAAGTCTGCCGATTTGCTCCCTGCTCAAGTCGAGAGATTAAGGGGAAGGAACTAAAGGGGCTGGCCAAAGTGGGCTCGGATTATGTGCCTACTGCAGGTGTCCGGTTTAGATCGCCTGTGAGTTTCAGGCATCCACGCCACTGGCAGTCTTGGGTTGGCCACTGCTCTAACTTCCAAAGAGGTTTAGCCTAGCAGACAAAATGGCAGTTAGGAGGACCCAAGCTGGACCAAATTCTCTTGGCCTTCCTAGGCCTGGGTTTCCTAGCCCCCTGGACCAATATCTCCTGGTCTTTCTGGGCCTCGGTTTCCCTGAGCAGTAAAATGGGAAAGCAGTCCATCTTAAGGAGCTAAAGTAGTTGAAAACTCAAGACTTCTTCTCCTCTGAGTGTCTACCTGGGACTGGGAATCATGTGCACCCAGTAATTGGCTCATAACGGTGATGATGATAATAATACACATAATAATAATAATGATGATGGAGCAAAGAGGCAGCCCCAGAATCATACAAGGACCAAGAAGTGGCCCGGGTTTTTCTGGAGAGACCACTTTGGGGTGAGGAGGGTTAACTTCCGATATCTCCTGTTTGAATTTCTTTCCCAATGCTTAGTACTGTATGTTGCACACAGATCTAAATCAACCCTATTACTACTAGTGTCCCCATCCAGGAGAAAGAGGAAGGCTAAAGCCGAGGGCACAGTGTGGCTATGAAAAGGGAGGTAGAGGGAGTGGAAAGGAACAGGAAATAGGGAAATTGGGTGGGGCCCGGGGCCTTGTCTGACCTACTGTCTTTGTCTCCTTTCTCCAGCCCTGGGAAAGGTGTTTGGAGCCCACGGGCCGGACGACTTCCGAGTAAGGAAGAGGAAGAGGATAACGATAAGATGAGCTTGGGCAACAAGGGGGCACAGCGAGATCAAGGGTGGGGAGGGACTACAAGTGCAGATGACCACATCAGAGTGATAATAATGGTATTCCTTAAGCGTTCACTATGTGCAAGGCACTGTACTAAGAGTAGAAACCTACCAGATCAGATAGAGCCCATGCTGGGGATGGGGGGAAGTATGCGAAGGACCTGTGCCTGGGAGTCAGAGGATCAGGGTTCTAATCCTGGCTCTGCCACTTGCCTGCTGCGTGACCTTGGGTGAGTAATTTCACTTCTCCAGCTCTCCACCTGCAAGATGGGGATTGGATACCCAATCTCCCTCTTACTTAGACTGTAAGCCTCATGTGGGACAGGGACCGTGTCTGACCTGATTAGCTTGCATCTACCCCAGCGGCTGGGACAGTGCTTGATGCATAGTGAGTGCTCAAAGGATGACACGATAATTATAACTATTATTATTTATTGAACACTCACTTGGTGTACACTGTATTCTGAGCAGTACAAAACAAAGAAGTGTCTTGTTCCCTGACCACGAGGAGTTTGTATTCTGAGGGTGGGGGAGACAGGTACAAGTGTGGTCAAAATAAATGATGAATATATATATATATATATATATATAAGTGTGCTGAGTTGGGTATAGCTAGGTACATAAATAAGTGGTAATGATGAATGGTGGGTTTATTCCACTTAGGGTGCTGGGAATCAATTGAGGAAGGCTGGTTGGAGGAGGTGGGATTCCAGTAGGGACGTGGATATGGGGAAGGTTGTCATCTGAAGGGATTTGCAGGGCGAGGGGAGCATTCTAGGCTGGGAGGAAACAATAGCAGTTTCCTTGGTAGTTGTGGGGGCGGGCAGGAGAGTGAGGAATGGTTGGATGGCTGGCTTGGGAGCATCGCCCACAGAGAGTTGGGGGATAGGAGGTGAAAATCAACCAATCAATCAATCAATCGTATTTATTGAGTGCTTACTGCGTGCAGAGCACTGTACTAAGCGCTTGGGAAGTACAAGTTGGCAACATAAGATTAGATATGTGAGGTGGGGCCCGATGGCAGAGAGCCTCAAAGCTGATTGTGAGGTTTTGTGTGATGCGTAGAGGCACAAAAAGCCGGAGGACATCTATGAGGAGAGATGAGTGGCGGATGATGCTTTGGGGAGGAGAGAAGGGCAAGGAGAGGAGAATGGAAGGGAAGGGAAGGTAGCAGTGTGGCTCAGTGGAAAGAACACAGCCTTGGGAGTCAGTGGACGTGAGTTGTAATCCTGGGTCCACCGCTTGTCTGCTGTGTGACCTTGGGAAAGCCACTTAACTTTTCATTCATTCATTCAATCATATTTACTGAGCGCTTACTGTGTGCAGAGCACCGTACTAAGCGCTTGGGAAGTACAAGTTGACAACATATAGAGCCGGTCCCTACCCAACAGTGGGCTCACAATCTAGAAGAAGAAGCAGCAGCGTGGCTCAATGGAAAGAGCCCGGGCTTTGGAGTCGGAGGTCAGTGGTTCAAATCCCGGCTCTTGTCAGCTGTGTGACTTTGGGCAAGTCACTTAACTTCTCTGGGCCTCAGTTACCTCATCTGTAAAATGGGGATTAAGACTGTGCGCCCCTTGGGACAACCTGATCACCTTGTAACCTCCCCAGCGCTTAGAACAGTGCTTTGCACATAGTAAGCGCTTAATAAATGCCATTATTATTATTAGAAGACTTCTCTGGGCCTCAGGCACCTCATCTGAAAAATGGGGATGAAGACTGTGAGCCCCATGTGGGACAACCTGATTACCTAGTATCTACCCCAGGGCTTGGAACAATGCTTGGCACATAGTAAGCGCTTAACCAATACCAACATTATGATGATTAATGGAAGGAAAGGAGGAGGAGGGAAGGACAGGAAGGAAAAGAGAGAGTGAAGGAGGAAAGGATAAGGGACAAGAGGGCCTTCCCGTACTCACCGGGCTTCACTTGAGCGGCGCCCGGCCGAGGGCCGCCGCCATTTCCAGTGCTGGCAGCCTGAGGGCCACCTCCCCGCCCGGCCAACGAGGAGAAGGGCGTGCCCCGGGATCCCGGGCTCCTATTGGCCAGAGAGCAGAATCCCGAGTTGCCATTGGCTCCTGCGGCCTAGGGGCTGAAGCTGCATCCGCCCTTCCTCGGCCCTACACCTGAGGGGGCAGGATTTGGCGCGGGAGACGGAGCCTGCTGATGGAGGGAGCGGCTTGGGCCTTGCCTGGCTTGGCATCAATCAATCAATCAATCAGTCAATCAATCAATCAATCAGTCGTCTTTATTGAGAGCTTACTGTGTGCAGAGCACTGTACTAAGCGCTTGGGAAGTACAAGTTGGAAACACATAGAGACGGTCCCTACCCAACAACGAGCTCACGGTCTAGACAGCAAAGACCACCGCGGCGACCCTGGCAAAGGCCCGCCCGGTCACGGCACTCTGACACAGTGGAGGCAGAGTGCTTCGGTCACTTCAGCCATATAACGGGTCCGGCAAGGAAAATGCCACCGTGGGCACTTGGCAATATGCTGCCTGCCTACTTAATAAGCCAATGGCATTTATTGAGCACTTATTGCGTGCAGAGCACTTGACTAAGCCCCTGAGCGAGACTATACAACAGGACTGTGCTCTTTGTGCTTCGTAACCTGGCGGTCAGGGACGAGAGAGTGCAAGTGGCACTGCACATAATAATAATGGATAATAATGGCATTTATTAAGCACTTATTATGTGCAAAGCACTGTTCTAAGCGCTGGGGAGGTTACAAGGTGATCAGGTTGTCCCTCGGGGGGCTCACAGTCTTAATCCCCATTTTACAGATGAGGGAACTGAGGCACAGAGAAGTTAAGTGACTAGCCCAATGTCATACAGCTGGCAATTGGCAGAGCCGGAATTTGAACCCATGACCTCTGACTCCAGAGCCCGGGCTCTTTCCACTGAGCCATGCTGCTTCCCCGACACAACCATTAATGTCACCAACACAACCATGTCACCATGTCACCAACACAACCGTCATCATCATCATCATCAATCGTATTTATTGAGCGCTTACTGTGTGCAGAGCACGGTACTAAGCGCTTGGGAAGTACAAGTTGGCAACATATAGAGATGGTCCCTACCCAACAGTGGGCTCACAGTCTAAAAGGGGGAGACAGAGAACAAAACCAAACATACTAACAAAATAAAATAAATAGAATAGATATGTCCAAGTAAAATAAATAGAGTAACAAATATGTACAACCACAACACAGCACAGCACATGTCACCAACACAACCATTAATTTCTCCACACAGGTTCCGGATCCTGCCCGTGACCTCTCCAGGACAGCCAGGAACCCGGTTCCCTCCGCCTCCTCCCAAATCCCAGAAGATTTCTGGACCGTTCTGGAGTGTAGCGGCCAAGATAACCCCTGGAGAGGAGACAGGGCCTTGGTCCTTGAGGAGATTGTCTCCAGAGAAAAACCGCACAGGTTGGGTTTTGTTTAGATTTCGGTTTGAGGCGTGGTATGTGGCAGCAATTATTTCAGGTTCATGAACTTTGTCACACCCAGGATGGATTTATTAGCCTGTAGCTCAGTTCGGCAGTCAGCCACTCTGGTGAACCTTGGATCTGGAAAACATTTGCAGCCCATCACCTCTTACCCCCTTCATTCGCACAATATTCCCCGGAGATAAGTGGGCAGATAAAGAATGGTTTTCTCCTACTGTTCTGGATGGGGAAATTGAAATAAAAGGCTGCGAAGGAGTGGGGAGGTTTGGCGATGAGCCAGCTAATCACTCAATCAATCAATCGTATTTATTGAGCACCTTCTGTGTGCAGAGCACTGTACTAAGCGCTTGGGAAGTACAAGTTGGCAACATATAGAGACAGTCCCTACCCAACAGTGGGCTCACAGTCTAGAAATGCATCAAGAGAACCAAAAATATCACGCCTGGCCCAAAGTTGTTTTTGTGGCTGGAATAATCAGTTTAATTTGGTGGCTTCCATTCTGGCAATCAGTGGTATGTAATTGAGAGCTTTTTGTGTGCAGAGCCCTGTGCTAAGTGCTTGGGAGACTACAACAGAGGCGGGAGCTTACAGTCTGTTGAATAAATTGCTCAGATACTTGGACATTTCCACTTGACTTTGGGCTGTGGGAGCGAGGCGCAGCGCAACCCCCTCCCTGATTGTGCGTCAGATCAGGGAAAATTGGGATCTTCCTCTTCCTCCCTTCAAGGCCCTACTGAGAGCTCACCTCCTCCAGGAGGCCTTCCCAGACTGAGCCCCTTCCTTCCTCTCCCCCTCGTCCCCATCTCCACCCCCCATCTTACCTCCTTCCCTTCCCCACAGCACCTGTATATCTGTATATATGTTTGTACATATTTATTACTCTATTTATTTATTTATCTTACTTGTACATATCTATTCTATTTATTTTATTTTGTTAGTATGTTTGGTTTTGTTCTCTGTCTCCCCCTTCTAGACTGTGAGCCCACTGTTGGGTAGGGACCGTCTCTAGATGTTGTCAACTTGTACTTCCCAAGCGCTTAGTACAGTGCTCTGCACACAGTAAGCGTTCAATAAATACAATTGATTGATTGATTGATTTTTATAAATGTCTGTCTCCCCCTCTGGACTGTAAGCTGTTGCAGACTGTGGAATGTATCTGTTTATTGTTATATTGTACTCTCCCAAGAGCTTAGTACAGTGCTTGGCACATGGTAAGCGCTCAATAAATACAACCAAATGAATGAATGACTTATGGTATTTATTAAGCCCTTACCATGGGCTAGGCACTGGACTTAGTGCAGAGGTAGATGGAGTATAAACAGATCAAACACGGTTTCTGTCCCACCTGGGACTCACAGTCGAAGTGGGAACAAGTAGACTCGTGTATCCATTATTTTTCTGCAGGCAGAGGTATTATCTGGGCTTTTCAATATGAGAGCATAATCGATCGGTCGTATTTAATGAGCACTGTACCAGGCGTTTGGGAGAGTACAATATAACTGAGTTGGTAGAAGCATTCCCTGCCCACAATGAATTCACGGTCTAGAGGGGAGTAATCGATCTATCCATTGTATTCATTAAGCACCTACTATGTGCAGAGCACTGCACTAAACAATTGAAAGATTTACTAATAATAGTAATAATAATAATGGCATTTATTAAGCACTTATTATTTGCAAAGCACTGTTCTAAGCCCTGGGGAGGTTACAAGGTGCTCAGGTTGTCCCACGTGGGGCTCACAGTCGGCACAGAGAAGTTAAGTGACTTGCCCAAAGTCACACAGCTGACAAGTGGCAGAGCTGGGATTTGAACCCATGACCCCGACGCCAAAGCCCGGGCTCTTTCCACTGAGCCATGCTGCTTCTCAATAGGGTTCTAGACATGAACCCTAGCTTAGTACAGTGCTCTGCACATAGTAAGCGCTCAATAAATACGATTGATGATGAACCCTATTCTCCAGGAGCTTACAGTGGAACTGGGGAGACAGACACTGAAGTAAATTACAGGTAGGAGGAAGAGGGAAAAGAAGATAATAAGGGTATTTATTAAGTGCTTACTGTGTGCCAGATGTTGGGGTAGATATAAGATAATCAGATCGGACTCCGTCCCAGTCTCCCCAAGGTGCACTATCTAGGAGAGAGGGAAAGAAGGCATCTCTGCATTTTACAAGTGAGGACACTGAAGCCCTGCAAGGTTAAGCAACTTGCCAGAAGGCACACAGCGGGCCGGTGATGCCTCCCGGTTGCCATTTCCATAATAATAATAATAATAATGATGGCATTTATTAAGCACTTACTATGTGCAAAGCACTGTGCTAAGCGCTGGGGAGGTGACAAGGTGATGAGGCGGTCCCACGGGGGGCTCACAGTCTTCATCCCCATTTTACCGATGAGGGAATTGAGGCACAGAGAAGTGAAGTGACTTGCCCAAAGTCACACAGCTGACAATTGGCAGAGCCGGAATTTGAACCCATGACCTCTGACTCCAAAGCCCGGGCTCTTTCCACTGAGCTACGCTGCTTCTCTCATAATAATAAAAATAATAATAATAACGATGATGGTTTTTGCTAAGTGCTTGCTATGTGTTGACCGCTGTTCTAAGTGCTGGGGTAGATACAAGCTAATCAGGTTGGATACAGTCCCTGTCCCACATGGGGTTCACAGTCACCATTTTACAGATGAAGTAACTCAGGCCCAGAGAAGTGAAGTGACTTGCCCAAGGTCACACAGCAGACAAGTGGCGGAGCGGGATTAGAATCCACGTCCTCTGACTCCCAAGCCTGTGCTCCTTCTACTAAGCCACGCTGCTTCTCAAATAATAATAATAATGATGGCATTTATTAAGCGCTTACTATGTGCAAAACACTGTTCTAAGCGCTGGGGAGGTTACAAGGTGATCAGCTTGTCCCACGGGGGGCTCACAGTCTTAATCCCCATTTTACAGATGAGGTAAATGAGGCACAGAGAATAATAATAATGTTATTTGTTAAGTGCTTACTATGTGCAAAGCACTGTTCTAAGCGCCGGGGAGCTTACAAGGTGATCAGGTTGTCCCACGGGGGAGCTCACAGTCAATCCCCATTTTACAGATGAGGTAACTGAGGCACAGAGAAGTGACGTGACTTGCCCAAAGTCAGGTTGGACACAGTCCCTGTCCCACATGGGGCTCACAGTCTTAATCCCCATTTTACAGATGAGGGAAGGGAGGCACAGAGAAGTGACGTGACTTGCCCAAAGTCAGGTTGGACACAGTCCCTGTCCCACATGGGGCTCACAGTCAATCCCCATTTTACAGATGAGGTAACTGAGGCACAGAGAAGTGACGTGACTTGCCCAAAGTCAGGTTGGACACAGTCCCTGTCCCACATGGGGCTCACGGTCTTAATCCCCATTTGACAGATAAGGGAAGGGAGGCACAGAGAAGTGAAGTGACTTGCCCACGGCCCCGCAGCAGAGCTGGACTAGAACCCAGGGCCTCCGCGTCCCCGGTCCTCGTGCTTTCCACTGGGCCCCGCTGCTTCTGGATGCCCGAGGCGGTGCTGGGCAGTTGGCTCTTCCCGTTGGCGATCCCGGCCTTCCCGCAGTGGCCATGGGAATGGGCAGGAATGTGGGGTCACCTGTCCCTCCCCGGGGGGGGCGTCCACTATTTGGGGGCATCCACTCCGTCCACAGCCCCGTGGCGCCCCCTGCGGGACAACCGGGCCTGCTGCTGCTGCTGCTGGCAAGAGTCCGGCCTGGGGACCAACAGGGCCTGGGTTCTAATCCCCTCCCCGCCGCTTGTCAGCTGGGTGACCTGATCACCTCGTATCCCTCCCAGCGCTTAGAACAGTGCTTGGCACATAGTAAGCGCTTAACACAAATGCCATCATTATTCTTATTATGTGCCAAGCACTGTTCTAAGCGCTGGGGAATAATAATAATAATGATGGCGTTTGTTAAGCGCTTACTATGTGCAAAGCACTGTTCTAAGCGCTGGGGGGGATACAAGGTGATCAGGTTGTCCCACGTGGGGCTCACACTCTTCATCCCCATTTGGCAGATGAGGTAACTGAGGCTCAGAGAAGTTAAGTGACTTGCCTGAGGTCACACAGCAGACAGGTGGCGGAGCCGGGATTTGAACTTCCCAAGCGCTTAGTACAGTGCTCTGCACATAGTAAGTGCTCAATAAATACGATTGATTGATTGATTGATTGATTGAACCCAAGACCTCTTTCTACTGAGCCACGCTGCTCAGGTTCTAATCCCCTCTCCGCCACTTGTCAGCTGGGTGACTTTGAGAAACCCACTTCACCTCTCTGGGCCTCAGTTACCTCATCTGGAAAATGGGGATGAAGACTGTGAGCCCCGCCTGGGACAACCTGCTTACCTGATATCTTCCCCAGCGCTTAGAACAGTGCTTGGCACATAATAAGAATAATGATGGCGTTTGTGTTAAGCGCTTACTATGTGCCAAGCACTGTTCTAAGCGCTGGGAGGGATACAAGGTGATCGGGTTGTCCCAAGTGGGGCCTGCAGTCTTCATCCCCATTTTACAGATGAGGTAACTGAGGCCCAGAGAAGTTAAGAAGCAGAGGGAGAAGCAGCGTGGCTCAGTGGAAAGAGTCGGAGGTCGTGGGTTCTAATCCCGGCTCTGCCACTTGTCAGCTGTGTGACTTTGGGGAAGTCACTTCACTTCTCTGTGCCTCAGTTACCCCATCTGTAAAATGGGGATTAAGACTGTGAGCCCCACGTGGGACAATCGGATTACTTTGTAGCTACCCAAGTGCTTAACAAATGCCATCATTAAGTGTCCTGCCCAAAGTCACACAGCTGTCTCCCCCTTCTAGACTGTGAGCCCGCTGTCGGGTAGGGAACGTCTCTATACGTTGCCAACTTGTACTTCCCAAGCACTTAGTCCAGTGCTCTGCACACAGTAAGCGCTCAATAAATACAATTGAATGAATGAATGAATGACAAGTGGAGGGGCTGGGATTAGAACCCACGACCTGACTCCCAAACCCATGCTCTTTCCACTGAGCCACGCTGCTTCTCTAAAGCAGCTACTTCACATAGTAAGCGCTTAACAAATACCTTCATTATTATTATTATTATTATCGATCGATCAACAGATCGGGGGTCAGCTGACCAGGCTTTTTTGTCCAGGGGGTCCCCCGGCCTTCAAGGGAAGAGCACGCTCCCGGGAAAGGTAACCAGGCCGGGGACCTGCCAGCTCATCCTAACCCTAGTCAAAAATAAAAAATTTAAAAAATCGTATTTGTTAAGTAATAATGATGGCATTTGTTAAGTACTTACTATGTGCCAAGCACTGTTCTAAGCGCTGGGGGGGGATAAAAGGTAATCAGGCTGTCCCACATGGGGCTCACAGTCTTAATCCCCATTTTACAGATGAGGGAACTGAGGCACAGAGAAGTGGAGTGACTTGCCCAAAGTCACACAGCTGACAAGTGGCGGAGCCGGGATTAGAACCCATGACCGCTGACTCCCAAATCCGTGCTCTTTCCACTGAGCCAACGCTGCATGCCATATGTTAAGGGCTGTATTAAGCACTGGGATCCAATCAGATATATATGTTTGTACACATTTATTACTCTATTTTACTTGTACATATCTATTCTATTTATTTTATTTTGTTAATATGTTTGGTTTTGTTCTCTGCCTCCCCCTTCTAGACTGTGAGCCCACTGTTGGGTAGGGACCGTCTCTATATGTTGCCAACTTGTACTTCCCAAGCACTTAGTACAGTGCTCTGCACACAGTAAGCGCTCAATAAATTCAATTGACTGATTGATTGGACACAGTCCTCGACTTTGGGCAAGTCACTTAACTTCTTTGGGCCTCAGTTACCTCATCCGTAGTCCTCTAGACTGAAAGCTTATTGTGGGCAGGGAATGTGTCTGCTTATTTTTATATCGTACTCTCCCAAGCGCTTCGTACAGTGCTCTGCACACAGTAAGTGCTCAATAAACACGATGGAGTGAATTGAATGAGTGAACGAATGAACCTGTAAAATGAGGATTAAGACCCTGAGCCCCATGTAGGACATGGACTGTGTCCAACTTCATTCATTCATTCAGCTGTATTTATTGCGTGCTTACTATGTGCAGAGCAATCAATCAATCAATCGTATTTATTGAGCGCTTACTGTGTGCAGAGCACTGTACTAAGTGCTTGGAAAGTACAATTCAGCAACAAATAAGCGCTTAGTACAGTGCTCTGCACACAGTAGGCGCTCAATAAATACGATTGATTGAAATAGAGACAATCCCTGCCCAGCAACGGGCTCACAGTCTAGAACTGTGATTGATTAGCTTAGTTTATCTCAACTTGATTAATTTAGTGCTTAGTACAGTGCCTGGCACACAGTAAGCACAAACCGAGGCACGCAACTGGCCCCAGGTCATCCAGCAGCCGGGTGGCAGAGCCAGGATTAGAACCCAGGACTTCTGACACCCAGGCCTGTGCTCTTTCTACTAGGTCACCCTGCTTCTCAACTTAGGTTATTTCCCACTAGGGAAGGGGGCGGAGGGGGCAGCGCCAACGTCCCAGCCTCATTCCAACATTCTCCACTTGCCAAGCCCACATTCCCAGCATTCCCACAGGGACCAGCCCCCTTGGCTGCCGGGGAAGGAGGCACCAGGAGGGCCGGGGAAGGGGCCTGGGGTTGTCACAGAGCTGCACCTTCAGCTGATTCGGCATCAGGGAGACAGATTGGGAGAGAAAACTGACAAGAGGCTAAAAGCGGGGAATCCCACATCCTCCTGGGGGGTGGGGTGGGGAATCGCCTCCGTGTTTTCCAGGAATCCATGGTTATCCAGGGCTGAAAGGGTCCTGTCCCTAAACACACCTGTTCAGTGGATTATTCCAGATGGCTGTCTCCAGGCTGTGAATAGCATGTCTGTACATGTGTATGAGTATATATATATATATATAGATAGATAGATAGATATAGATATAGATAGATATAGATATAGATAGATATAGATATAGATATATATAGATATATAGATATCTATCTATCTATATATATGTGTATTATATATAGAGAGAGAGAGATAAGGCAGGAGAAAGAGAGAGTTAGGGGGTTGGGGGAGGTCCAGATCATCATCAATCGTATTTATTGAGCGCTTACTGTGTGCAGAGCACTGTACAGGTCCAGATCCAGCCTTCTGGCCTCCCTCGACACATACCTGTTTCAGAGAAATGAATATTTCTCAAAGGATGGAACTCGCTCCCACTCTCGCCTTTCCCGTTTCCAGGTCGTGACCCTCCTTACTGCCCAAAAGTCCTCCCTGGAATCTAACATCATCCTCTCCTGCTTCAAACTCCTTTTCTCTCTGGTCAATCCTCAGTCGTAATCAGGGCATGCGCTCAGTGCCAGGGATGATACAAGGGTGGGAAATCTGGCACCGACCCTCACGATCTGTCTTCTCCCCGTTCGACGGATGAGCACGGGCCAGAGAGGTGAAGTGACTTGCCCAAGGTCGCACAGCAGGCAGGTGTGGACCTGGGACTCGAACCCAGTTCTCTCAGTCCCACTCACTTTTCACTGGGCCTCGTCGAGTTGAGAAACAATTGGTCACTGTCTTCCAGGGAATTAAGTAACCCCTTGTAGACACGAAGACACTCTCCCTTCCACCCTTCAAGCTTCAGGAAACAAATTCCAAATCCTATATTGCTAATAATAATAATCATTACTGTGGCATTTAGTAAGCGCTGACTATGTGCCAGCCCTAGGGCACATAGCCCACAAGCACATCGGGTTGGTTACAGTTCCTGTCCCACATGGGGCTTACAGTCTCAGTCCCCATTTTACAGCTGAGGTAGCCGAGGCCCAGAGAAGTGAAGTTACTTGCCCAAGGTCACACAGCAGACAAGAGGCAGAGTCAGGGTTAGAACCCAGGTCCTTCTGAATCCCAAGCCTGTCCTCTATCCACTAGGACACAGTGCTTCTCCTCCTGGTAGCATTTCCCACATTTGTTTCCTTCCCCCCATTGCTCTCCTCCAGATCCATTTCCTCACATTCTCCCTCAGCTGTTGGGCCTCTTATTAATAATAATTATTATTAATAATAATAATAATTGTATCTACCTGGCGCTTAGAACAGTGCTTTGCACATAGTAAGCGCTTAATAAATGCCATTATTGTTATTATTGTTATTATTGTATCTACCCCAAGCACTTAGAACAGTGATTTGCACATAGTAAGTGCTTAATAAATGCCGTCATTATTATTATTATTGTATCTACCCCAGCGCTTAGAACAGTACTTTGCGCATAGTAAGCGCTTAAGTGCCATCATTATTATTATTATTGTATCTACCCCCAGCGCTTAGAACAGTGCTTTGCACATAGTAAGCGCTTAATAAATGCCATCATTATTATGACTGTATCTACCCCAGCGCTTAGAACAGTGCTTGGCATATAGTAAGAGCTTAACAAATGCCGTCAGTATTATTATTATTATTATTAAGAAATACGATTATTATGATTATGATTATTAGCACCACAGGGAGGAAAGGCTCTGGGTCCGCGGGGGTTAATCATTCTGTGGGGGGGGGTCCCCTGCGCGGTGGAGGGGAGGCGCATGCGCAGACGCGAGGAGGCGGGGGCTGGGCGCCTGCGCAGACGCGAGGAGGGAGACGGTGAGAAGGGGAGGGCTTGGCGCCTGCGCAGACGCGAAGAGGGGGGCGGTGGGGGGGCTGGGCGCCTGCGCAGACTCGAGGAGGGGGCGGAGGGAGGGGGAGGGCTTGGCGCCTGCGCAGACGCGAGGAGGGGGGTGGAGGGAGGGAGGGCTGAGCGCCTGCGCAGACGCGAGGAGGGGGGTGGGGGAGAGGGAGTGCTGGGCGCCTGCGCAGTGGAGGGGCGGTGCCAGCGCAGACGCGAGGAGGGGGACGGTGGGAGGGGGAGGGCTTGGCGCCTGCGCAGACGCGAGGAGGGGGGTGGGGGAGAGGGAGTGCTGGGCGCCTGCGCAGACTCGAGGAGGGGGCGGGGGGAGGGCTGGGCGCCTGCGCAGACGCGACGAGGGGGCGGTAGGAGGGGGGAGGGCTGGGCGCCTGCGCAGTGGAGGGGCGGTGCCAGCGCAGACGCGAGGAGGGGGGTGGGTGGGAGGGAGGGAGGGAGGGAGGGAGGGAGGGCTGGGCGCCTGCGCAGACGCGAGGAGGGGGCGGGGGGGGAGAGCTGGGCGCCTGCGCAGACGCGAGGGGGGGGGGATTTGGGCGCCTGCGCGCTGCGCCCCGTCTCCTCCGGCGAGATCTGGCGGAGCGGGGCGGAGGTCTCGCGGGAGTTCGGCCGAGGGGCGGAAGGAAGAGAGACGGCAGTGCTGTGGAGAGCGGGGCGGCGGCGGCCTCGGCGGCGAGCGCTGCCCGGGGTCCGGGGCGGACGGGCCGACTGACCGACCGACCGACCGACGGACCGACCGACCGACCGACCGACTGACGGACCGACCGACCGACGGACCCCGCAGCCCGATCGGCCGCCGCTCGCAGCGTGGTTCGGGGGTCCGGCCGGCCGGCCGGCAGCACGGACGCCCGGGGAACGGAGCCTCGGCCCCACGGTGAGTCGGGGCCGGCGCCAGGCGGGGCCCGGATCGGCCCCCTCAGCCGGGGAGGGGGACGGGGTGGGGGAAGGGTCTCCCGGGAGGAGGAGGATCAATCCATCCATCCATCAATCAATCAATCGTATTTATTGAGCGCTTACCGTGTGCAGTGCACTGTCCATCTGGAGACATGTACAGCATGTCTCATACATCCACAGCACCTGTATATAGGTATATATATTTGTACATATTTATTACTCTATTTATTTTACTTGTACATATCATCAATCGTATTTATTGAGCGCTTACTAAGTGCAGAGCGCTGTACTAAGCGCTTGGGAAGTCCAGGTTGGCAACATATAGAGACAGTCCCTACCCACCAGTGGGCTCACAGTCTAAGAGGGGGAGACAGAGAACAAAACCAAACATATTCATTACTCATTTATTTATTTATTTTACTTGTACCTATCTATTCTATTTATTTTATTTTGTTAGTTTGTTTCGTTTTGTTCTCTGTCTCCCCCTTCTAGACTGTGAGCCCACTGTTGGGTAGGGACTGTCTCTATGTGTTGCCAACTTGGACTTCCCAAGCGCTTAGTGCGGTGCTCCGCACCACAGTAAGCGCTCAATAAATACGATTGATTGATTGATTGATTGGAGACGGTCCCTGCCCAACAGCGGGCTCACAGTCTGGAAGGGGGAGACAGACAACAAAACATATTAGCAAGATAAAATAAATAGAATAAATATGTACGAATAAAATTAAATGTTTACTCCGCACACAGTAAGCGCTCGATAAATACGATTGAATGAATGGATGAATTTGTTGAGCGCTTACTGTGTGCAGGGCACTGGACTAAGCGCTTGGGAAGTCCAAGTTGGCAACATAGAGAGATGGTCCCTACCCAACAGCGGGCTCACAGTCTAGAAGGGGGAGACAGAGAATAAAATAAAACATATTAACAGAATAAAATAAATAGAGTAAATATGTACAAGTAAAATAAATAGAGTAATAAGTACGTACAGACATATATATTCATTCATCCAATCGTATTTATTGAGCGCTTACTGTGTGCCGGAGCAAATTTATTTAATTTTATTTGTACATATTTATTCTATTTACTTTATTTTGTTAATATGTTTTGTTTTGCTGTCTGTCTCCCCCTTCCAGACTGTGAGCCCACTGTTGGGTAGGGACCGTCTCTATATGTTGCCAACTTATACTTCCCAAGCGCTTAGTACAATGCTCTACACACAGTTAGCACTCAATAAATTCATTCATTCATTCAATCGTATTTATTGAGCGCTTACTGTGTGTGGAGTAAATTTATTTAATTTTATTTGTACATATTCTATTCATTTTATTTTGTTAATATGTTTTGTTTTGTTGTCTGTCTCCCCCTTCCAGACTGTGAGCCCGCTGTTGAGTAGGGACTGTCTCTATGTGTTGCCAACTTATACTTCCCAAGCGCTTAGTACAGTGCTCTGCACACAGTAAGCGCTCAATAAATACGATTGAATGAATGAATGCGGAGCACTGGACTGTGACTTTGGGCAAGCCACTTAACTTCTCCATGCCTCAGTTCCCTCATCTGTAAAATGGAGATGAAGACTGTGAGCCCCACATGGGACAACCTGATCACCTTGTATCCCCCCGGCACTTAGAACAGTGCTTTGCACATAGTAAGCGCTTGACAAGTAGCATTAAAACAAACTAAGCGCTTGGGAAGTCCAAGTTGGCAACATATAGAGATGGTCCCCACCCAACAGCGGGCTCACAGTCTAGAAGGGGGAGACAAGACAAAAAAAAAACCATATTAACAAAATAAAATAAATAGAATAAATATGTACAAACATATATACATATATACAGGTCTAACGATGATGATGGCATTTATTACTCATTCAATCGTATTTATTGAGCGCTTACTGTCTGCAGAGCACTGGACTAAGTGCTTCGGAAGTCGAAGTTGGCAACATATAGAGACGGTCCCTACCCAACAGCGGGCTCATAGTCTAGAAGGGGGAGACGGAGAACAAAACCAAACATACTAACAAAATAAAATAAATAGAATAAATATGTACCAATAAAATAGAGTAATAAATATGTACAAACATACATACATGCAAGTCTAATGATGATGGCATTTATTATGCGCTTACTATGTGCAAAGCACTGTTCTAAGCACTGGGGAGGTTACAAGGTGATCAGGTTGTCCCACCTGGGGCCCGCAGTCTTCATTCCCATTTTACAGATTAGGGAAGTGAGGCCCAGAGAAGCTAAGCGACTTGCCCAAAGTCACCCAGCTGACAACTGGCGGAGCCAGGATTTGAACCCATGACCTCTGACTCCAAAGTCTGGGCTCTTTTCCACTGAGCCACGCTGCTTCTCATCTTCTCACACAAATGAGGTCTACTCTCCTGAGCGCCCAGTACAGTGCTCCGCACGCAGTAAGCACGATTGGTCGATTGGTGACTTGACACCCGTCCACGTGTTTTGTTGTCTGTCTCCCCCTTCTAGACCGTGAGCCCATTGTTGGGTGGGGACCGTCTCCATACGTTGCCGAATTGTACTTCCCAAGCACTTAGTACAGTGCCCTGCACATGGGGGGCAAGCAGCATGGCTCAGTGGAAAGAGCCCGGGCTTTGGAGTCAGAGTTCATGGGTTCGAATCCCGGCTCCGCCAGTTGTCAGCTGGGTGACTTTGGGCAAGTCACTTCACTTCTCTGGGCCTCAGTTACCTCATCTGTAAAATGGGGATTAAGATTGTGAGCCCCCCCCCGTGGGATAACCTGATCACCTTGTAACCTCCCCAGCGCTTAGAACAGTGCTTTGCAAATAGTAAGCGCTTAATAAATGCCATTATTATTATTATTGAGAAGCAGCGTGGCTCAGTGGCAAGAGCACGGGCTTTGGAATCAGAGGTCATGGGTTCGAATCCCAACTCCACCACATGTCTGCTGTGTGACCTTGGGCAAATCACTTAACTTCTCAGAGCCTCAGTTCCCTCATCTGTAAAATGGGGATGAAGACTGGAGCCCCATGTGGGACAACTTGATCACCTTCTATCCCCCCAGCGCTTAGAACAGTGCTTTGCACATAGTAAGCGCTTAACAAATACCATTATTATTATTATTATTATTATTAATAAATATGATTGAATGAATGATTGAAGGCGGGTAGCCTCTTCCCTGGCCGGTCCTTTTCCAGCAGCCGGTGCTCGGACCGGCCGGGAAGGAAGAATAATAATAGTAATGTTGGTATTTGTTAATAATAATAATAATAATAATAATAAAGCTGGCATTTGTTAAGTGCTTACTATGTGCAAAGCACTGTTCTAAGCGCTGGGGGGATACAAGGTGATCAGATTGTCCCATGTGGGGCTCACAGTCTTAATCCCCATTTTACAGATGAGGTAACTGAGGCTCAGAGAAGTTAAGTGACTTGCCCAAGGTCACCCAGCTGACATGTGGCAGAGCGTTAAGCACTTACTATGTGGCAAGCACTGTTCTAAGCGCTGGGTTGGATACAAGGTATACAAGGATACGTAGCGCTCAGTCTTATTCCCCATTTTCCAGATGAGGTAACCTAGGCACAGAGAAGTTAAATGACTTGCCCAAGGTCACACAGCAGACAAGTGTGAGCCGGGGTTAGAACCCACGCCCTCTAACTCCCAAGTCGGGGCTCCACGCGTCCACATGCCCCCCAGCCCCGGACACCCACTTATTCCTGACCGTTCATTCATTCGATCGTATTTATTGAACGCTTTCAGCGTGCAGAGCACTGTACTAAGCGTTTGGAAAGTACACTTTGGCAACAGATAGAGAGACAATCCCTAGCCAACAACGGTCTCGGACCGAGGAAATGCTCAGCGTAGAAACGAGTGGCTTTAATGGGAATTTCGTGGTTGTGCGTGGAAAGGCCGGACCCGTTTCCCGCTGGTGGCAGGCAAAGGGAGGCCGATATCGGCTGTGAGGAGAGCCGGGCTTCGGCCTTCTTCCCGCGGGGAGCGGGCTGGAAGCGCTGCCCCAACGCTTTGAGTTGCCCATTTCCGGCCCGGAACAGATTAACGAGGTTAAGGAGGAAATCTAATTTCTGAATTCTCGGTTTTGGGGAAAGTTCCATTACCGTTCGGAGACGGAGGGAAGCTTGGGGTAAGAAGCTAGGACGAAGGAAACATCTTTCCCAAATCGCTGCGGTTTCCTCTCCCATCTTCTGTCCGACTGCCCCCAGGACCTCATCGTTTCTGCTTGGGCGGGGATGTTCTTGCGTCTCCTCGGCCTCTCTCGCCTCACTCTTCCTCTCCCCCCTCCTCAGAGCGTCGAGTATTTGATGGTCCAGCGATTGTCCCTGCTCCTAGGCCCAATGGGCTGCTCTCCATGAGCCTTTCCCTCGCCCCAAGACGTTGCTGTGTCCGGTAGACCCCTCCCCACCCCATCTCTCTGTGTGGAGCTTCTGTGACCCCCTAGGGACTGTTGTTTTATGGCATTTCTTCCATCCTATGTGCCAGACCCTGTGCCGAGTCCTGGGGTAGATTCACAAGGTAATCAGGTTGGTCACAGTCCATGCCCCACGTGGGGCTCACAGTCTGAATCCCATTTCCCAGCTGAAGGAACTGAGGCCCATTCATTCGGCGGGATTTATTGAGCGCTTACTATGTGTAGAGCGCTGTACTAAGTCCTTGGGAAAGTACAATACAACAATAAACAGTGACATTTCCTGCCCACAACGACCCCATAGCCTAGAGTGCGGGAGACAGATAGCAATACAAATAAATAAAATGACAGATAATGTATATAAGTGCTGTGGGGAAGGGAGGGTGGAAGAGCAAATGGATAAATAAAATGACAGGTCTGGGCATAAGTGCCTTGGGGCTGGGAGGGGGAAGAGCAAAGGGAGCAAGTCAGGGCAATGCAGAAGTGAGTGGAAGATGAGGAAAAGTGGGGCTTATCATCATCATCAATCGTATTTATTGAGCGCTTACTGTGTGCAGAGCACTGTACTGAGAAGGTCTCTTGAAGGAGATGGGCCTTCAGTCAGGCTTTGAAGCTTTAGAGAGTGGTTGTCTGGCGGATTCGAGGGGGGAAGGCGTTCCAGGCCAGAGGCAGGACGTGGGCCAGGAGTCGTTGTCCAGACAGGCGAGAGTGAGGCACAGTGAGAAGGCAAGTCACTTGACTTATCTGTGCCTCAGTTGCTTCGTCTGTAAAATGGGGATTAAGACTGTGAGCCCACCGTGAGACAACCTGATCACCTTGTAACCTCCCCAGCGCTTAGAACAGTGCTTTGCACATACTATGTGCTTAATAAATGCCATTTTTATTATTATTATTATTATTAAGGTTAGCACTAGAGGAGCAAAGAGTGTGGGCTGGGTTTTAGAAGGAGAGAAGCGAAGTGAGGTAGGAGGGGGCAAGGTGATGCTGTGTGACTACTTGGCTAAATCAAATAGTTTCTCCTTTGACACTATTGACTGCTCTTCCTGGAAACTTTTTGTAATCTTAGTTTTACCTATATTCATTCATTCATTCAGTCGTATTTATTGAGCGCTTACTGTGTGCAGAGTACTGTACTAAGCGCTTGGGAAGTACAAGTTGGCAACATATAGACAGCCCCTACCCAACAGTGGGCTCACAGTTTAGAAGGACCTATACAACGTGCTTCTGATTCTCTTCCTTCCCTGACCACTTCTCAGTTTGCTTTGCAGGCTCTTCCCTTAATGCAAACTGTGACTTTCCCTCATGGCTCCGTTCTGATCTTCTACACTTCAATGACAAACTCATTAAGGTAGCTCATCCATTCATATGAGGTGCCCACACCTTGGTGTAAATATTTGCAATTCATTTATTTATTCATTTATATTACTGTCTATCTCCCCCTCTAGATTATGAGCTCACTATGAGCAGGAATGTGTCTGTTGTTATACTGTACTCTCCCAAGCGCTTAGTACTTTGCATACAGTAAGCGCTCAATGAGTACGATTGAGTGAATGAAAGCTTTAAAGCTAATGGAGAGGAGTTTTTGTTTGATACGGAGGTGGATGGGCATCCATTGGAGTTTTTTGAGGTGACGTGTCCAGAACGTTTATATAGAAAAATGATCTAGGCAGCAGAGTGAAGTATGGACTGGAGTGGGGAAAGACAGGAGGTCAGCAAGGAGACTGGTGCAGTCCAGGTGGGATAGGATGAGTGATTATTATTAATGTGGTAGCAATATGCATGGAGAGGAAAGGGAGGATTTTAGCAAGAGATTTTAGCCCAGAGAAGTGACTTGCCCAGGGTCACACAGCAGACAAATAACAGAGCCAGTATTAGAACTCAGGTCCTTTGACTCCTGGCCCCTTGCTGTAGCCACTAGGCCACCTTGTTTCTCATGACTTCCACTCTCATTCTGATGGAGAGCGGTGAAGGGGTTGGGATTCTGGGGTCCCATCTCACACACAACCCCCTGATCTCCTTTCCTTTCTCCCCCCTGGGCCCCCAGACCATGGAGAGGCTCCCGGTCGGAGAGGTAATGGAGGGAAACCCGTCCGTCCTGGCCCCGATCAGGAGGCATCCGAGTTTGCACTGTGGGACTGGCACTTGGGGTGTGTCTGTATCTCACCCGGCGTCTTACTGAAGTGTCTGATCCCTGGACCAGTGAAAGGCCAGAAGAGGGAGAGGCTCCTTCCCAACCATCCATCAGTGGGAATTCTCGAGTGCCACTGTGTTTGGAGCCCTGCGCTAAAGCGCTTGGGCAACTCAAGGAGTTTCCGGAGTTCTGCCGGGTTGGTGTGGCCGGGCACCGCTGGTTGGCAGTTCCCGGCTGGGCTTTCGGCGTTATATCGCTCTTTAATGCCAGCCGTATCCAAGGCACCCCAGAGTGTCTGATTCTGGCCCGTCGGCAGCCCAGGAGGGCCCAGAGGGGTGGGCAGAGCCGGAGCAGAGGCCTGCAGCGAAGAGCGGGCCATGCCCGGGGAGCAAAGGTCATCCCGCTCTCGGCTTGACCCCTGGGGATCGATCAGTGTCGACCGTCCGTACTGAGCGCTTACTATGTGCAGATCATTGTACTAAGCACTCGGGAGAGTACAACACAACGATATAACGGACACGTTCCCTGCCCTCAACAAGCTTACAGTGTAGAGAATCGTGTTCCCTGGAGAACCTTCTGCCATCTCTCAGAGCTGTGATGTGGCTTTCCAGTTGTCTGTGTCTCGCTGGCCTTCGTCTTCGAAGTAGAGCCCGCTGATGATCCTCGTTGGAGCCCGCAAACTGAGCTGCCAACTTCACCTTCTCCTTTTTAATACTTAGAGCCGCCGGGCGGGGTTAAAAAGGGAAGACTGAAGCTTGGGGAGCAGAATTAGCTGGCCCAGCTTGTGCATTCTGGACAGAAATCTAGAGTGGCCTGAGTAATTTTAGAACGGGAGTGTGGAATTGGTGGTGTGTTGGCTCTCTGAGCATCTGGAGCCTGTTACTTTTGTGCGTATGAATGTTTTTTACTAGCTGGAAGGTTGCAGTGGTTCGAGCCACATGGGTAGATTTTTTGTTGTGTTTTGTGGGGGGGTTTTTGTTTTGTTTTTTTTGGACGGACCTGGTCCCTGCTCGTCTTTTCCGAAAGGCTCCCACCCGACGGCTCTCTCCCTCGACCCACGGAGCCGCTGTGTTCTGAAAAGGCCCAGGGGAGGGATCCTGTTGACTCATTTGGTTATCCCTTCCCCAGCGCTTAGTAGAGCGCTCTTCTCAAATCAGGCACTCGGACAGTGTGGATTGACTGGTTGGGGTGGGGGCAAGATCCTCAGACTGTACACACACCTCTCCCCCCACCCTGCTACCGCTCCCAATCCCACCCAAGGCTCTTAGTCCAAGAGGAAGGACAGGGGTCTTCTCCCCATTTTACAGATGAGGAAACTGAGGCCCAGAGAGGTGAAGTGTGAGGTCACCTAGAGGGCAGAGCCAGGACTAGAACCCGAGTCGGGTGCCCTTCCCACTAGACCACCCTGTCTCGATAGCGTGGGCTGGACACCCACTTTGTGCTGAACGTCGTCCTAAGCCCTTGCGAGAATACAGTCGGTAATGCCACCATTCCCGCCCGCAAGGAGCTTTCCGCTCTTGCAGCCAGACTTTCCCCGTGTGAAAGTTGGAAAGAAACGCAGGTGCTGGGTCAGGGCCCATCGGAGGGAAGGCAGGGGGCCGCAGAAAGTGACCCAAATCCCATCCCCTGTCCAAGCGTCCACAGTCCATTAGCTCAGTTCCATCGGCCATCCCTCGCTGCTTTAAGGAGTGCGCATTTCCCTGCAAATTTCATACCCTGGGACGTCTACTTAATGTCTCTCCTGCTGAGGGGCAACGACTGGCTTGGTGGGGGTCTGTTATTTAACGAGGCGGACCTGTCCAGGTTTGCCGAGTCCATCGCCGAGATAGGCCCCAAACGGCCTGGCCTAGGAAATGGATGGGAGATGATTTTTCTCTGGAAAGCAGGCAGAAGTGTTCACCGGGAGGCCGTCCGGCTTGAGCTCTTGCATTCATTCAGTCATTCGATCATATTTGTTGAACGCTCACTGTGTACTAAGCTTGCAGGCCACAGCCTTGTGAGGCAGAAACAAGCCTGGCCAAGCCCCAGCTGGTCATTAATCGGGAATTGCGGTAGTAGTTTAATGCTTGCCACGTGCCAAGCACTGTGCCAGAGAGTAGGGTTGACACGTTATGCTCTGATCAGCCATGGAAGGAAAATAGGTCAATTAACGGTATTTATTGAGTGCTTACTGTGTGCAGTGCACTGTACTGAGCTCTTGGGAGAGTACCGTGGCTCAGCGGAAAAGAGCCCGGGCTTTGGAGTCAGAGGTCAGGGGTTCAAATCCCGGCTCCGCCACTTCTCAGCTGTGTGACTTTGGGCAAGTCATTTCACTTCTCTGGGCCTCAGTTACCTCATCCGTAAAATGGGGGTTAAGATTTTGAGCCCCCCCGTGGGACAATCTGATCACCTTGTAACCTCCCCAGCGCTTAGAACAGTGCTTTGCACATAGTAAGCGCTTAATAAATGCCATCATAATTATTATTATTATTATTTCACTTCTCTGGGCCTCAGTTACCTCATCCGTAAAATGGGGGTTAAGACTGTGAGCCCCCCGTGGGACAATCTGGTCACCTTGTAACCTCCCCAGCGCTTAGAACAGTGCTTTGCACATAGTAAGCGCTTAATAAATGCCGTCATTATTATTATTATTACCGTACAGCAGAGTTGGTGGACACGTTCCCTGCTGCCCAAGGAATTTATAGTCCAGACGAGGAGACTGACATTAAAAATAAATTACGGTTCTGTACCTAAGTGCTGTAGGGCCGAGGGTGAGGCAAATGCCGAGTGTTTAAAGGGAACAACTGTGCGGATGCCACCGAAGGGAGAGGGCATCGGGGAGATGCTTAATCGGGGTGTTTAATTCCCATTTTTTCAGAAGGGGAAACTGAGGTACAGGGAAGGTAAGTGACTGGCCTGAGAACTCAGAGCAGGCCGGGGGAGGAGGTGGCCCAGGGCGCAGGCCTCCTGACCCCCTGCTTTTCGCCCTGTCCATGGAGGGCCCCCCACACGAAGCAGATTCAGCAGCCCCAGCCTCTCTGGCGGAGACGTGGAAGGTCTTACTGCTGGAGCTGTTGCTCTTGAGTCCTCTACCGTGGACCCGATGGGGGCCAACCGGGGAGCCTCCGGCCACCGTCAGACCCTGCCGCCCAACCCGGGCGGGCCAGGGTCAACTCCGTCAGTCGGGTGCCCGTGCAGAGGCCTAGCACGGAGGCCTGGCGCAGATGCATCATTATCATCAATCGTATTTATTGAGCGCTTACTATGTGCAGAGCACTGTACGAAGCGCTTGGGAAGTACAAATTGGCAACATATAGAGACAGTCCCTACCCAACAGTGGGCTCACAGTCTAAAAGGGGATAAGTAGAGTAATATGTGCAAGGCACTGTTCTAAGCGCTAGGGGTATACAAGGTGATCAGGTTGTCCCCTGTGGGGCTCACAGTCTTCATCCCCATTTTACAGATGGGGTAACTGAGGCCCAGAGGAGTGAAGTGACTTGCCCAAAGTCACACAGCTGACAAGTGGCAGGGCCAGGATTCGAACCCATGACCTCTGACTCCGAAGACCGTGCTCTTTCCACTGAGCCACGCTGCAGGCACTCGTTACGCGAGCACGGCTATAAATACCTGTCCCCGTTCTGTCGGGCCGGGTGGCGCGGTGGCGGGGTCTGCTCGGGTCCCGGGGACCCCGGCTGTTGGGTGAGGGCATAAGAGCGACTGAGCCTCAGGGACGGGGGCATCCCACACCTGGCCTGCCAGGCTTCCCTGAGTGCCCGGCGTCCGAACCGGGGCAGCTGCGATCATCATTCATTCAATCGTATTTATTGAGCGCCTGCTGTGTGCAGCGCACTGTACTAAGCGCTTGGGAAGTCCAAGTTGGCAACATAGAGAGACGGTCCCTACCCAACAGCGGGCTCACCGTCTAGAAGGGGGAGAACTCGGGGTGTGATGCTGGGCCTCGGGGTGGGCATCAGTCAGTCGACCAATTCATCATCATCATCATCATCAATCGTATTTATTGAGCGCTTACTATGTGCAGAGCACTGTACTAAGCGCTTGGGAAGTACAAGTTGGCAACATATAGAGGCAGTCCCTACCCAACAGTGGGCTCACAGTCTAAAAATCCATCAAAGACCCAGTGCTGAGTGTTTGCTGGGGGCAGGGCACTGTACTGAATGCTTGGGAGAGACCCACTGTTGGGTAGGGACCGTCTCTCTATGTTGCCAACTTGTACTTCCCAAGCGCTTAGTACAGTGCTCTGCACACAGGAAGCGCTCAATAAATACGATTGAATGAATGAATGACCCCCTAGAGTTAGCAGGCCCCCGCCCTGCCCACAGGGCGCTTGCTGTGGCACTGAACTGATTGTGGGCAGACTACCAGCCGTATTATTGTACTTGTGCTGTCCCAGGCGCTTAGTACAGTGCTCTGCGCTGCTGCAGGCGTTCAATTAGTAGGATCGATAGACTAAGTGCGGGGGGGAGTGGGGCCCCGGACGACGTTTCCGGGAGGAGGGGGCGGGGCCGTCCATTCAGTCGCGGCGCCGTCATTGGTAGGCGGGGCTGTCCGTCAGGCGGGGCTCGGCGGCCGCTATTGGTCGGCGGGGCCGTCCGTCAGGCGGGGCTCGGAGGCCGGCGGTGTCAGCTATTGGTCGGTGGAGCCGTCCGTCAGGCGGAGCTCGGAGGCCGGCGGTGTCAGCTATTGGTCGGCGGGGCCGTCCGTCAGGCGGGGCTCGGAGGCCGGCGGCGGCCGCCATTGGTCGGCGGGGCCGTCCGTCAGGCGGGTCTCGGAGGCCGGCGGTGTCAGCTATTGGTCGGCGGGGCCGCCCGTCAGGCGGGGCTCGGAGGCCGGCGGCGGCCGCCATTGGTCGGCGGGGCCGTCCGTCAGGCGGAGCCCCGGGGCGGCGGGGAAAGAGGAAGCGGGGCCGCAGCGGGGAGGAGGGCCGGGCCGGGCCGGGGGGCGCGGGCATCGCTCACCCTCCTCCTCCCTCTCCCTCCGTCCTCCCCATCCCCCTCCCCCTCCTCCTCCAGGGCGGGATCGGGCCCGGCCCGCCGCCGCCGCCGCCGCCGCCGCGGACAGCCGCGCCCCACCGGTCCCGGGAGCGAGGCCGCGCTGAGCCCGCCGCCGCCGCCGCCGCCGCCGCCTCCGGGAGGCCCTCCCTCCCTTCCTCCCTCCCTCCCTCCTTCCCTCCCGCCATGGAAGCCATTGCCAAGTACGACTTCAAAGCCACCGCCGAAGACGAGCTGAGCTTCAAGCGCGGGGACATCCTCAAGGTAAGGACCCGGAACCGCGGCCCGGCCCCCACCTGCCCACACAAAGGG
This sequence comes from Tachyglossus aculeatus, assembly GCF_015852505.1. Lineage (NCBI taxonomy): Eukaryota > Metazoa > Chordata > Mammalia > Monotremata > Tachyglossidae > Tachyglossus > Tachyglossus aculeatus. Next base: position 766,249 of record NW_024044839.1, on the reverse strand, counting down.
GAGCCCCGCCTCCCGGCCCCTGCCTACCTTCAGGGGCTGAAGATTACCCTCCCCCCCCCCCCCCCCCCCCCCCCAACAGTGGGCTGGTGGACTACCTACTAGGGCCCCGGAGGGGAAGGAGATGTGGGTGTGTATATATATATATAGTTATATATATGGGGGTATGTATATATATATATACACACTTATTTATGTATATATTCACATTCAATCGTATTTATTGAGCGCCTACCGTGTGCAGAGCACTGTACTAAGCGCGTGGGACGTCCAAGCTGGCAACGTATAGAGCCGGTCCCTACCCAGCAGCGGGCTCACAGTCTAGAAGGGGGAGACAGACAACAAAACAAAACATATTAACAAAGTAAAATGAATAGAATAAGTATGTACAAATAAAATAAATAGAGTAATGGATACGTATTAACATATATACGTATATGCAGGTGCTGTGGGGAGGGGAAGGTGTGTATATATATGTGTTTATATATATGTGTATATTTAGGTGTGTGTGTATATATAGATAGATATACATATATATGTGTGTGTGTGTGTGGTGTTGTATTACCTTTGTGTGGTCGGCTGTCGGGGGGTACCTCCCTTAGTGGGAGCAGCCGGGCAAGGCCTAGGAGTGGAAGGGTGGACCCGCGGGGGTCCCGGGGGTCTCTGGGCCGGCCGTACCCAACGGGAGGAAGCCCCAGGGGAGGGGGCACCGGGGGCCTTCCCACCCTGGTCAGCGGACTAACCGGCTGCCTCCGGCCGGCCTCACCTCGCCCAAAGCCCAGGCCCATCCCAGCTCCATGGGGAGCAGCCATCCCGGCCTATCCGTCCGTGACGGGGCTGCGCTCACCTCCTCCACCTCCAGGAAGCTTCCTGCCTTCTGGAGAGGACCCAGGGAACCGATTCCCCAGCAGCGGGCTCCTGATTGCCCGCAGGGAACCCGCTGACAGTTGAAAATCCGCCTCTGCCCCCCGCTCTCCTCCGCCGGGCACGTGTTAATTATGCTGTTGGCGCAGTTGACTGGAGCGGCCCTGGCCTTTCGGATATGTAATTTATTTTCACAACCGGGGGTGTGGAGAACACACTGTCAGCTTCAGGCGGGGAGAACAGAGGAGATTATCGGGCTGGTGTGGGGAGGGGGGTGGCGTCACCCGACTTTTAGGAAACGTCGACCAGGTGTCCTGTCGGGGTCTGAGCCGAAGCCCCGAGGCTTGGTTTGGAGCGGGACGGTATCTGTGTCTCGCCTTCTTTCCCCTGGGACCGAGAGATGTTACTAGAAGCTTGTAAAGAGGAAGAGCGTGATCATGCAAAAACACGGTGCGCTGTAAAATGACATGTGATTTTTTTTTTTTTTTCTTTTCTTCCTCCTGTCTATCTTACCGTGGTGGGGGCGGTTGCGGGGAGGCCGGGGAAACGGCCGACCCGTTGGCAGAAACCCCCACCGTTAGGTGGTGGAGCTCAGGTTCGCCCTCACCCAGGCCGGCTCCTTTTTCTCTGTCGGTCCTGCCCACCCTGCCCGGACCCGGGGTCTGGGGGCATAGGGCCATAGCTGAGGCCCAGTCACCGCAGATCCTGCTGGAGGAGGGACCCCTGTCCAAAGGCAGGGCTACTCTGAGTACTCAGGCCGACAGAGGATTGACTGACTGTCTATGTCTCTCTCTTCCTCTCCCTCTCCCTCTCCCTCTCCTTTCTCCCTCCCTCTCCCCCTCTCTCTCTCCCTCCCTCTCTCTCTCTCTCTCTCTCTCCCCCCACCCCCGAATTCTCAGTGGCCACATAGCCCAGATAACTCTGTGGCCCACCAGGTCCCCTGGATGTTTCAGGGCTTCGGTCACTGATGATGATGATGATGATGATGGCATTTATTAAGCGCTTACTATGTGCAAAGCACTGTTCTAAGCGCTAGGGAGGTTACAAGGTGATCAGGTTGTCCCACAGAGGGCTCACAGTCTTAACCCCCATTTTCCAGATGAGGTAACTGAGGCCCGGAGAAGTTAAGTGACTTGCCCAAAGTCACACAGCTGACAATTGGCGGAGCTGGGATATGAACCCATGACCTCTGACTCCGAAGCCCAGGCTCTTTCCACTGAGCCACGCTGCTTCTGCTATTTATGCTATTTATGTCCCCCCCAAAACCCACTGATTTCAGCAAGTGGGTTGGGGGTGAAGTCCCACCATCCCGAGCCACTTTAGACTCACCAAAAAAGATCTTTGGGTTGCAGTTGTGCTTAGTGCCAACTCTTGTGGGTTCCTCAAGTGGGGCCCTTCTCTCCCCTCTCCCACGGGACTGGCGCCTGAATTCCCAGTGGTATAAACCCATGCCTGGCCCGGTCCAGTCTAACAGCAGCGGTAGTTCTTACTGAATGCCCACTGAGTACCTCTCGCTTTACTGAGCCCCTGGGAAGTACTAAGGAAAGAGGCAAGTTCCCTGCCCACAGGGAGAGTCTATTCGAAACTCTCCGTCCAAACTGTTTCCACAATGATCCAGGTACTTATCACATCCTACCTGTACTGCTGCGTCAGTCTCTTTGCTGACCTCCCTGCCTCCTGTTTCTCCCCTTTCTGGCCCATACTTTGCTGCTGGAACTGTTTTTCTACAAAAATGTTTAGTCCACATCTCCCCACTCTTAAAGAACCTCCAGTGGTTGCCCATCCACCTCTGCATCAACTGGAAACGCCTCAGCATTGTCTTTAAAGCACTCAGTCAGCTCGCCCCCTCCTACCTCTTCTCGTAGCTCTCCTACTCCAACCCAGCCCTCACACTTTGCTCCTCGAACGCCAACCTACTCACCGAACCTCGATCTCGTCTATCTCGCCCCCAGCCCTTTGCCCACGTTCTCCTTCTGGCCTCAAACTCCCTTCCCCTTAATATCCGACGGTCCACACCTCTCCCCACCTTTAAAGCCCAACTGAAAACAATTCTCCAAGGGGCCTTCCCTGACTAGGCCCTCATTTCCCTGAGCGGTGGTGGGGTGGTAGAGGCGGTCGCCCGTGCGCATCTCCCTCCACGCGCCCCTCGAGCAGGCGAGGGGCGCCCATCTGGTCTGCCTTGGGCTCGGCGGACGGCCTAGTTCTGAAGTCTCAGGGCCACTCCGGCCGGCCGCAGAGCACGTGAGCTATGGCCATTAGCGGCCGCTTAGTAATCTCATGGCTCTGCTCCAGGAGCGAGTGGAACAGAGTTGCCTTTTGAGTCACCACGCTGTAAAACAGCTGAGCGAAGAGGAAAACTGCCCTCTCCTTCAGGAGCCGAGGGATGCAGCCCAGCTTCCCTCCTTCCTGCTTCCAGGGCACCAGGGGCTCCCCCACTTTTCCTCAACCGAAAGAGGTTTGTCAGGGCCGGGGATTGGTGCGGTGTCTGTAGAAGTGGCCCTGGCTCCCGCAGAGAGATTACAAGAGGCCTGCGGACCTCGTCTCGGCCCCTAGGACCTGTGGCCGGGGGCCTCTGGGCTGCTTCTGTTAGGATTAGGTTTGGGGGGCTTCGAATTCCACGAGGTCCGGGGCCTTCTTCGGACCCTGCCGTTCGCTATCTGGGAGCAGAACGCGGACCCGTCCCTCTTGACCCACGGCCTTGGTTAGGGGACGATCGGGGCTCTGGAAAAGAGGGGTGTCCGCTGCAGTGGAGCAGAGCTGAGCTGGACTGACAGCTCCTCCTCTTCATCCCTCTCCCAGACACCGGTTGGGAAAGCCCCGGGTGGGTGGGAGGTCTGGGGCCTGGTCTGCCAAGCTCCGCTTAATACGGCCCACTCTGTTCCCAGCCTGCCGCTAGTCCAGGAGATGGCTACTGTGTTGACAACCTTAGAGCTCCTGGGAGGAGGAGTCCTGGCAGCGTTGAGGGGGTGATTGCCCCTAGAGCTGCCGGGAGGTGTAGTCCCAGAAGCCCTGTGGGTGGAGGTGATTGCCGCCAGAGCTAAGGGAGACAACTGTCTGTTGTGAAATTTCTCTCTGTAGGGCCTAATGCTTCAGCTGCCTTGTGGTGGGGGGTTGGGGGGGGTCCTGACCCCAAATCAGGAGCAGGGCTGAGCAAATCTGCGCCCGTATCCCAGAGGCCCCACACCGTGTCAAGGCCACCCAGCGTATTTCTCCCGTTCTGCCCTCGTCTAACCTCGTTTCCCTGCCTCAGCCCCTCCTTCTACCACCCACGTCACCTCCTGCCGAGCTCCCTGCTGTGACGTGCCCGGGAACTCCAGGCCGCAGTCTTGGGGCCCCCGGGGCCTGGCACCCACTTGCTGGTCGGGGGGCAGATCGGAGGCGGTGGGAGCTTCCTGGCACGGGGGCGGCCCAGGATCCCGAGGGGCACGCGGACAAGCCGACCGGTAGCAGTTGCGGTGGGGGCTGGAAGGGCGCTGCCCAAGCTAGAACCGAGGCCCGGCCGGGTCACCTTGGTGCTCCTCCGGCCCTTGGCTTGCTTTGTCCCCTTCCACCCCTCAGTGGCCCTCAGTGGCTAAGTTGGTTGGGCCGGCCCGCTGGTGACTGGGTCGGGCCCAAGGTCACTCTAGACCCATCCAGGGCTTCTGGCTGGAGACTCCATCCCTATCAGGAGCATATATGTGTGTGTGTGTGTCTCTTTCTTTCTCTCTCTCTCTCTCCCCCCACCCCCTTCCATCTGGCTGCTGGGAGAGAGAATTTCCCAGCCACCCACTGAAGCGTCACTTTCAGTTCCGCAGCCACCTCATCCCTTGTGTCTTGCTGGGGAGATGGGAACGGGAAGGGGGTTGGGGGAGAGACTGGTAGGGGCGATGGGGAGTGGGTGGGGCAACGCCGATAGAAGAAAAGCGCCTTGGGAGAGAGGAAAGAGTAAATAGGAAAGACAGAACCATCTCTGTGGTTGGTTACTTCCTTCCTGGGGCCTTCTGGAAGGAGAGCGCTCCCGGCCTTAGCAGTGGCCCGGGAGACCTGGAGAAGGCCAGGGAGAAGGGGTGACGGGCCGAGGACAGGCCGCAGTCACCTGCCGGCTCCCAAGACAGCGGGCAGCCGGCGGCTTGGGTCCACACTCCCCCAGATCCAGGGTCCCAAGACAATGGGCAACTGGCAAGAGTGCATTTTTATCATCATCTATGGTATTTATTGAACCCTCACTGTAGGCAGAGTACCGTACTAAGCCCTCGGGGGAATACAGTATGTCAGAGTTGATTGACCAGTTCCCTGCTCACAGTGAGCTTTTAGCATTTTCCAAAGTTTTACAAGTTGGGATAAATTTGGGAGGCTCCAGGGGATGACCAGATGCTTGGTGGGGGGGCGGGGGGCTCTGCCTGGGCCAGGAACGGTGTGTCCGGTTTCTTACATTGTATATTGTCCAGCGCTGAGTATAGACTTTAGGTCTTGCCACGTAGTAGGCACTCGACAAGAGTCAGTTATTGGCAGATGTATTTATTAATAATAATAATGGCATTTATTAAGCACTTACTATGTGCAAAGCACTGTTCTAAGCGCTGGGGAGGTTACAGGGTGACCAGGTTGTCCCACGGGGGGCTCACAGTCTTAATTCCCATTTTACAGATGAGGTAACTGAGGCACAGAGAAGTGAAGTGACTTGCCCAAAGTCACACAGCTGACAATTGGCGGAGCCAGGGTTTGAGCACAAAGCCTGTGCTCTTTCCACTGAGCCATGCTGCTTCTCATTTAGGCATTTACTGAGTGCCTACCATGTGCGAAGCACTGTACTAAGCGCTTGGAAGGGTATAGGAGGCCTGATACCTGCCCTGGAGGAGCTCAGTCCAACATGGGCGAGCCAAGGTGACTCAAGTGATGGGAGCAGGAGGGGAAAAGAGCCTAGGGCCTGGGAGTCCGAGGACCTGGGTTCTAACCCCGGCTCCACTATTCGTCTGCTTGTGTGACCTTGGCGGAGTCACTTCACTTTTCTGGGCCTCAGTTTCCCTAGCTGTACAATGGAGATTCATTTCAGTCCTCTCTCCTACTTAGATTGTGAGCACCACCTGGAACAGGGACTGCCTGTCCCTTCTTATGATCTGCTATCTAGTCCGGGGCCCAGTTCCGTACCTGACACGTAGTAAGCGCTTGGCAAGAACCAAAATCGTAATTATTACGGAAGAATGAAAGAATGAGCCAGTGCCATATTTGCAGGTATAATTGCCCTGCTCCGATTATTTTGAGGAGGACATGAACGATTATTTTTAGCACCACCACATAATTGGGAGCAATGAGAGCTGAACCTGCCGGGGGATGGGAGGGTGAGAACGGGACGACGCAGCAGTTGTGGGGGGAATTAATGATGGGGGGGGATAAAGGGGGAGAGGACTTGAGATCTAATTTCAAGTGCCTTCTTGTCTTCTCTCTTTTTTTCATCTCTTTTCCTTCTCCTCCCCTTATTGCTAGACTCGATTCCTAAATGACCTGAGTAATTGCCTCGCCCTTGTTTTAATGGTACACAAAGGCGGTGTGGCAGTTATGCGAGTAAATAGGTTGAGTGGAGACATAACAACCAGCCAGCGGTGGCTTTTGGGGGCGAGCCAGTTCGGGGTGCTGGCAATCCACCGAGTCACATCTCACGGGTCACCCACGGACCCTGGGCCTTCCCTGCGTCCGGCCTTCGGTCTTCATGATCTTTCCCCATCCTTTCGGCACGTCCGTGTAGGGGTGAGGAGGGACCCATCCGCCGTCTTCCGAGGTTGTCAGGTTGTTCAGACTTCTCTACCTCCTCCACACCCACCCCCGGCCGAGTCATCCCCGTGGACCCCCCGGGTCCCAGCTGCAGCGGGAGGTGGCCACCGTGAGCCCCCTTGACAGTTGTGGGTGAGGGGAGATTTATCAGGAAACCATTTCCCGGGCTTCCAGCGGAGCTGCTTTCCCGAAGCTCGGGTTCCGGGCTCTTCCGAGTCCAGCGAGTCCTCCCGGGCCCTCGTCCCGAAGCAGACCGGGCTGCCCCAGTGGGGTTCGGTCACCGGGGTCCGGTCACCGAGCTGGCCCAGAGACTGTCTCGCCCTGCCTCCCCCTGCCTTAATCGGAGGATGAGGAAAAGGCGTCTTCCCTGCCCTGCCCACCCACCACCACCACCACCACCACCACCAAACAGGTACCTGCACCTCCTCCAAGACGGTGGTGGCGGCTGCCACAGCGCACAGGAAATCCGACCCAAACTCTGTCAAAGGACATAAAAGGGGAGGGGAACCCTCCCACAAAAAGCAGCCTGGCCTAGCGCATAGAGTGTGGGCCTTGGACTCAGAGGACCTGGGTTCTAATCACAGCTCCGCCACTTGTCTGCTTTGTGACATTGGGCAAGTCACTGTACTTCTCCAGGCTCCATTACGTCATCGGCAAAATGGGGATTAAGATTGTGAGCCCGTCGTGAGACAAGGGACTGTGCCCAACCTAATTTGTACCTACCCCAGCCCTTAGTACAGGGCCCGGCACCTGGTAAGCACTTAACAAATACCATTTAAAAAAAAAAAAAGGGCGTCATGGGCTACCTTGTGCTGTCTAGCTGATGCCCCACTGACCTCTCCGCCAGCTGGATGCCAGCCAGCCAGTCAGTCATATGCGAGCAGGGCAGGGGAGGGATTCCTTTAAGGGATTTTTCTCCTTCCTTCAGGCCAAAGGTCACCCACTGCCCTCCCAGTAAAGACTCAGCTTTTCACTTGGATCATTATCTCAGCCTGTCTCTCCCCCGACCCTGTATATTGGTGGGGAAGGACGAGTATCTCAAACCTGCTAACTTGAGGCAGAGCCCAGCGAGCCAAGGGGAGCCCCTTAGGTGGGCGCCCATGACTCGATCCGACTCCCACGACCATCTGCTGTGACAGCTCGGGTCTGGGCGAGAGGTCTTGTCCGAGCCGCCTGGGCCCCGCTTGGGCTGCCCGGGGCTCCCCCCGTTCGCGGAAAGGAAACAGAGTGGTCCGGGGGCCCGTGGACCTGCAGGTCCCATGTCTCTCCTTGGGCCCGAAGGGTGTAATAATAATAATAATGATAGCATTTATTAAGCGCTTACTATGTGCAAAGCACTGTTCTAAGCACTGAAGAGGTTACAGCGTGATCAGATTGTCCCACGGGGGCTCACAGTCTTCATCCCCATTTTACAGATGAGGTAACTGAGGCACAGAGGAGTTAAGTGACTTAGGCCAAGAATCTCTAGCATCTGCCCCTCCTCTCCAACTTAACTGCTACCACGCTGATCCAAGCATTTATCCTAGCCCACCTTGACCATACTGCAGCAGCCTGCTCTAGACTGTAAACTCCTTGTGGGCAGGGAGTGTGTCTCCCAACTCTGTTGTATTGTCCTATGAGCTTAGTAGCATGCTAGGCACGCGAGAAGCCCGCAGTAAATACCATGGATTAATCGATTGACCTCCCGGGCTCCTTTCTCCTCCCACTCCAGTCCACATTTCACCCCGCTTCCTGGATCATTTTTCTACAAAAACCGTTCAGTTCACGTCTCTCCGCTCAGCAAAAGCCCGTAGTGGTTGCCCATCCACCTCCGTCCGCATTGAACAGAAACTCCTTGCCATAGTCTTTGAAGCTCATCCCCTCCTACCTCACCTCACTAATTTCCCACTCCACCCCAGCCCCCACACTTTGCTCCTCTGACACCAACCTACTCACTATGCCTCAATCTCGCTTCTATCACCGCCAGCCCCTCGCCCACGTCCTCCCTCTTGCCTGGAATGCCCTCCCCCTTTTATATGCGAGAGGCTGCCGTTCTCCCCGCCTTCAAAACCCCCCTTAAATCACATCTCCAAATGCCTTTCTCGACTAATTCCTCCTTTCCCCCTGCTTATCCTCCCTTCTGTTTCTCCTAGGCCCTTGGATCTGCACCCCCAAAGCACTCTATTCACCCCACCCTCAGCATTTAGGTACAGATCTTTATACTCTGCCATCCCCCCTATCAGTGTCTTTGTCCCCCTGGAGATTGTCAGCTCCTTGTGAGCAGGGACCGTGGCTACCAGCTCTGTTGCGCTGAACTCTTCCGAGTGCCTCCGCCAGTGCTGTGCACGCAGGAAGCACTTGATAAATACCACGGATCGATTGGTTGAGACGACGGGTTGCCCTCTGGCAGGAGGGCCCCATGCCCGCTTGAGGGGATGTCGGAAGGGGAGCTGAGGCGGCGGGCCGTCTCTCCTGCGGTTAGAACTTCACTCTGCTCAACAGGAAACGAGCAGGACTGGGTTCAAACCCCAAATCCTGAGTTGCCGGGCTCTCTGAGGGCGGGGCAGGCCCGTGAGGGCCCACGGGGCCGGCCGGGCCTTTTCCCCATGGCAGCAGCGGTAGTAGTTGTCCCGATCGGGGCAGCCGCTGGTTACGCGCCAAGCGCTGGGGTGGATGTGAGAGGAGCAGATCAGGCGCCAGCCCGGCGGGGCAGGCGGTCCCGGGAGGAAGCCCAGCCGAGCTGCCCGGTGTCCCCCGAGGGCTTCCAGGACTGTGGGGTCAGCAAGGGGCACGTGTCTTCGGGAAGAGGGGGCTGGCGGCGACTCTGGCCATGGGCCCGGGCTCCCGTCGGAGCCCCTCCGGGCTGAGGAAAGTTGCGGGGGGTGGCGGTTCTTCGACCAGCCCTGTCGGTGCGGGGTCTGAGCACCGGAGGCTGCGGGGCCCGGTGTCCGTGGTGGCTCTCTCTGGCCCTGGCATTCCCTCACAGCTCCCTCCTGCCCAGGCCCCAGCAGGCGGGTACGGTCGGGGCGGCCCCTGGGGGGAGAAAGAAAGCGGGTTCCCTGCCGCTCTGAGATGCCCCCGCGATGATCTTAGTGACCCCTTGGAGAAACCCAGCCGCCACGGGGAATCTTTCACACCCAGAGTCTGGGCCACCCCTGCCCAGGGAGCCTGAGCACTAGGTCCCCTCACCCCCTCCGGGGCTGCCGGAACCTGGCTCCCGGGAAGAAGCTGGGGACTCATCCCAGCCACCCGCAGGGGCTCCCTTTCTCCCAGGGTCCCACCCCCGCTCTCCCGGCAGCAGGCACAGGTGGACGCCGGGCCGATCGTGAAGGCAGCAGCGTGGCCTAATGGATAGAGCCCGGATCTGGGCTGTGTGTGCTTGCCCGCGCGCGTGCATATGCATGTGGACGCGGGCCTGGAGGGGCCGCAGGTGACGCTCCATTTGGAAGGATTTCAGGGTCCCTCCCCAGCCCTGAGACCCCGAAGCGCTTCCTTGCTATGGGCTGAGTGACCGTGGGGCACCCAGTCCTTGCTTCCATCCTGATGGTCTGCCCTCGTGCTTGGCATAGGGCTGGACGCAGAGTGCATGCTGAAACTAGACTTCCAGACTGTGAGCCCGCTGTTGGGTAGGGACCGTCTCTATATGTTGCCAACTTGTACTTCCCAAGCGCTTAGTACAGTGCTCTGCACTCAGTAAGCGCTCAATAAATGTGATTGAATGAATGAATGAATGAATGAAACCAGTGCCCCCATTAGCCAGTACCTCTCTGCGGAAGGTGCTGGGCTGTAGATCGAGAATTGGGGATTGGCGAGCCGCCGAGGCTGAAGCAACCAGCCCTGTCATGTTGCTGGGCACTGGTTGCCCACGTGGGCTCCCTAAGAGTTTGGGCCCACCCCTGCCGTGTGCCCTGAGGGCCGGGAACCGCGCTGCGGGGCCCGAGAAGGGGGCTGCCCCTTGGTCGAAACTCACGGCCGTCACCAGCCCCGGCCTAGTTGTCGGGTGCCCGGGGGGGCGTCTCCGTGCCCCAGGAGGCCGGGCGGCCTTGGAGTTGCTACGGCGACCTTGCCAGGCAGCAAGTCTGTGTGCTGGGCCTGGGCGGTATGCCATGCGGGCGCCCGAGCCGGTTTTGCATAAGGACGCCGAAATAGTGAGGGACTTTCCCCCTCAGAATGGGCCAGTTGCGAGCTCAGCATCGCCCGCCGGTCGGCTACTAGCATGGGCCTCTCGTGCTGGGGATGCCCATGCTAGCTGGGGTCCGCCCGCTGCCCCGGTCCCGGTGCCTTCGGCCAACGCCGCGCCCCTCCGGGCCTGCCGTTCGGCCACCGGCCCCCTTCCCCGGCCTCTCGGGCAGGTTGGTTCAAAGTTCCAGGAGGGGTTTGTTTGCCTTTCTTTCCCTTCCCCATCCCTCCGTCCCTCTGTCCCTCCCCAAACTCTTGCAGTCTGCCACTTCCCACCTGAAACTTCCTCACACCCAACCCAACTGTTGATCAATGGTTTTCCGTTAGGCTGAGGCACTCAGTGTGGCAACCGGAGGGGTGTGCGTAGCTTTGAGAAAGCAGTTGATAACAGAGGAGGTGGCAAGACCAGGCCCCAGACAGGAGGCCTGGCAGACACCGTGTTGGTTTTGATTTGGTCCAGGGGACTGGCTGTGGCCCCAGGACCTGCTGGGCTCCACCTTACCTCCTGCTGGGGGGTGGTTTGGCTAAGGCAGGCACGGTAGACTGGGAGCCTCTTGAGGGCAGGAATCATCTCTGCTAACTCTCCGGTACGTACAACGGGCATCTCATCAATAGCCCCGGCAGACTGCTAGTGGGTTGTGTAAGCGTGCCCTTCCTCGGGACCCGGGGGTGGGCAGGAGGGTGTTGTGTGAAAAGGCCGCTACCCCCAGCCTCCTCCGACGGACCGAACGGTGATATATACGTGACCGTGGCTCTCCCTCTCCTTCACAGGTCTTGAACGAAGAATGTGATCAGAACTGGTACAAGGCAGAACTCAACGGCAAAGACGGCTTCATCCCCAAGAATTACATAGAAATGAAACCTCACCTGTAAGTTGAGCCCGGGGCCCCAGAGAGGCGGGGAGGGCAGAGAGACGGAATGAATGAGAACGAGAGTAGCCCCGGCTTGATTTTATGCCAAGCGATGTCCCCCTACCCACCCGCCCTTGCTTTGGTTAGAAACTCACGCCCAGATGACGTGTTGCAGGCCTCTCTTTGGGCCCAGGGCTTCTCGTTTCATAGCGTCCCCTCATTCCCTCCCCCAGTTCTTCCGTTCCCCCTCTCCACCCCCTTCCTTGCTTTCTGTCAGGGAGAAAAGGGGAAGTGTGAGTTCCCCCCGGGTGTCAGGAGGCCAGGGATCCGGCCCGGGGAGGTGTGGGTGGTTTACAGCCCCATTTTCTGAGGCGGCAGTGGCAGCCAGAGTTGGGCCCAGTGGAGCTGCCCCTCCACCCTCCTGGGAGCCAGTGGGCAGAGGACGCCTGGCCCCCCTAGAGCCACTGCCGAAGCCAAAGCACTCGGAGCCCAGCCCCACGCCCTCACTCCCCGGGCTCTGGGAAGGGGGCGGGCCTGTTGTGCCCTTCCCACGGAGCCCTGGAATCTGTTCCCGTTGGCTTCCCCCGGGAGCTTCCGGGCCAGCCCGCCTCCATGTCCCCCATCCCAGGCCTGCCCTTCCCTCTCCCCAACCCCGTGGAGTAGGTGCTCCCCATGAACCGTTCTGGGAGAACCCGCCCTCGGTGTTGACCGGGGCCCTCCTGGGTGCACAGCTCCATACGCAGAGAACACTCTCCCTGCCCACAGGGAGCTTCCAGTCTCCCGGGGGGCGTTGGGGGAGGAGGAGGGGGCAAGGGCGTGCCGGGCGGGTGGGTGGTTGGGAAGGAAGATGATGGCATTGGCTCCCAGCCCTAGCAGACTGGTTGCTTGCTCGGCCGGCAGGCACTGACTCCGCCAACTTTCTTTCCCAGTTGGTTTTTTGGCAAAATCCCCAGAGCCAAGGCTGAGGAGATGCTCGGCAAACAGCGGCACGATGGGGCCTTCCTCATCCGAGAGAGCGAGAGCGCACCCGGCGACTTCTCCCTCTCCGTCAAGTGAGTGTGGCCCCCTCTTCCCCCTCCTCCTCTTCCTCTCTCTTCCCTGCCCCCCCCCCCCCCCTTTCCTCCTCCCCTCTCCTCCCCCTTTCCTGTCCTGGACATCTCCTCCCGCTAGATTGCCAGCCTCCCACTGATTCCCCCGAAATCGCCCGGATTGGAGGCCCCGTGCCGCCTTCCTGTAAGCTTGGCGCTGCCACTTGCTGGCAGTTTTCCAGGCAGGGCCGGGGCCCATGTGGGCTGGCTGGCCCCTTGGAGGGGAGACTGAGTCACCCCCCTCCGCTGGGCTCGTAGAGCCCGGGGGCCAACTGACCCCAGGCCTGCGGAGTAGCAGGGTAAGCAGTTCAATCCATCAGTCAGTCCACCAGTGGCATTTATCATTCATTCTTTCAGTCGTATTTATTGAGCGCTTACTGTGTGCAGAGCACTGTACTAAGCGCTTGGGAAGTCCAAGTTGGCAACATCTAGAGACGGTCCCTACCCAACAGCGGGCTCACAGTCTAGAAGGGGGAGACAGACAACAAAACAGAACGTATTAACAAAATATAATAAATAGAATAAATATGTACAAAAAAATAAACAAGTAGAGTAATAAATACATACAAACATATATACATCAAGCACTTACAATGTGCAGAGCACTGTACTGAGCACTTGGGAGAGTACAACAGAAATAGATACATTCCCTGCCCATAACAAACTTACAGTCTAGAGGACTGTGCGTTCTGCCCCTCTTCTTGCAGATTTTCTGCTTCTCTTCTTTCTCCTCCTCCTCGTCCTCATTCTCTCCTCACTTCCCACCCCCTCACGGCCCAGTAGCCTCAGAGGGATTTTGCCCAGTGCAGCCCGATGGACGTTGCCCGTCCCACCTCTCTGTGGCTGCAGTGTGGCACCCGCTCCGCCTCTGAGCCGCCCGAGGGCTGACCGACCGGCCCCCGTTGGGCCGCGGAGGACCGCCGCTCTCGCTTCTCAAATCTTCTCCGGCCGAAGTCCCGAGCCGACCCGGCCTGCCCCGTGCCCAGCGGGGTCCTCGGCCTCGGGGGTCTCAGTCCCGAGGGCTCTGGCCTGGATGGAGGAGGAAGAGAGAGAAAGGGCTCTGGAGCTCTCACCTCTCCTCTCCATCCACCCTCCGTCCCCCCGGGAGCGTCCGACGGGGCCGTCCGGCCGAAGCCCTGACGGGCGCTCACTCCACTCCCAGGTTTGGCAACGACGTGCAGCACTTCAAGGTGCTCCGAGACGGGGCCGGGAAATACTTCCTGTGGGTGGTGAAGTTCAATTCTCTGAACGAGCTGGTCGACTACCACAGATCCACCTCCGTGTCCCGGAACCAGCAGATATTCCTGCGGGACATAGAGCAGATGCCCCAGGTGAGGGGGTGGCAGACGGCCGGCGGAAGGGTGGGCGGGCGGGGAGGGGGCCATTGGCTTCTGGAACAGGGGTGGGGGGTGTGGTGTGTGTGTATGTGCAGCTAGGGTGGTGCCACCTGTGAGAGTGAGTACTGAGTGTTGGCATCGCTACCAAGCGCCCCTCCTAGTCGGTTGCATCTTTCTCGGGGGTCCTCTAGGCTCCACCAGGGGCAGGGAGGATGGAAGGGGGCACCAATCCGCCCTCAACACCTTTCCCGCTGCCCTACCCTCCCTCTCGGGCCGGCATCCAGCCGCGAACCCGGGCGGCCGGTGACCCCGCTCTCCCGTCCCCCCCGTGTCCCCCGCAGCAGCCCACGTACGTCCAGGCCCTGTTTGACTTCGACCCCCAGGAGGACGGGGAGCTGGGCTTCCGCCGCGGAGACTTCATCCAAGTCCTGGACAACTCGGACCCCAACTGGTGGAAGGGGGCCTGCCACGGGCAGACGGGCATGTTCCCCCGCAACTACGTCACCCCGGTGGCCCGGAACATCTAGGGCCAGAGGTTGGAAGCTCCAGACGCCCTCCTTCCCCCCCGTCCCTCCCTCCCCTGCCCCCCCAACCCCCAACAGCCAGAGCCGGGAAGGGGCCCGGGGAAGGGCCTCGGCGTGCCCGTCCCATCCCACCCAAGTCACCCTGCGGTGATCGGTGACTGGTGGTGGGGCGCTGGGGGGCCCCCTCCTCCACGCTGGATGGAACTTTTGGGGGCAGGGGTTGGCTTCCCAGATGCCAAACTTACCTTTAAATTAAAAAAAGAGAGAATTTTTATGAACAGATTTCCACCGCTGCTCCTGTGTTCCCTCTCCTTTTATTCCCCCCCTTCTCACTCTTCTTCTTTTTCTTCCCCTTTTTCTTCTTCCTCTCTGTCCATCAATGCATGACATTTAATGCCGTATCCAGACGTAAGCAAGGCAGATAATAAAAGAAAAGAAATCAACCGTGCCGGTATCTTCTCTGCGCAAAAGGTTTCTGTTCGAGGGGAGTGTCTGGAGAGGACTCCCCTTTCTGCCCCGTTTGGAGTGCCAGGGAGAGGAAACAGAAAATCCTGGCTGGCGACTCTCTCTCCCAGGCTGGCGAGGGAGGCGGGGACGTCCGGGAAACGGGGTGCACCGAGGGAGGGGCTGGAAGAGCAGCCCCCTCTCCCTTCAACCCCAGCCTCTCTAATTCGCATTTTACCGGCTGGGGAATGGAGGGAAAGGCTTTTAAAAGACAGGTTTCGCGTGTCACGCGCCGCTTTTGAAATTGGGAACTGCGATAGCAGAAGTCCCCGGTGTGTGACCGTCTGTCTTCTCTGTTCTGTGTGGTGAACTGCTGAGCGTGCTCTGTCGGGGTTTTCCATGGAGCCTCCCCTTTCGTTTCCATGTTTTGGCCCGAACCCGGGACAGTCCAGGGTTTTTTCCTGTGTCCGTCCAGCTTCCTCGCGTGTAAAAGTCCCGCGCGGGAGGGCAGGCGAGGGGGACGGCCAAGAGCCCGAGGGGGTGGGCCCGGCTTCAGTCCGGCCTTATGGAAGCGAGGGGGACCTCCGACAGAGGTCTGGCAGGGACAAGGCCAACTTGTACTTCCCAAGCGCTTAGTACAGTGCTCTGCACACGGTAAGCGCTCAATAAATACGATTGAATGAATGGATGACAAGGAGAGGCGGCCAGAGCCCGGCCTGGGCACCGTCCTTCCCCCACCTCGCCCTGGCCATGGTGGGGTATGGCGCGGTGGCGGGGGGGACGGGGACCTTAAAGGAAACAGGTTCCAACTCTTGCCCCAAAACCGGGCCTCAGTGCGAGGGCACATCCCCCTGCCCCACGTGGACAGAATATGGCCGGAAAACGGGTCGGGCCTGAGCGGAGACCTGTCCGGCCGCCAAAATCCTTGTCCCGATCTCCGCTCCTGGGCTTCCTCCCCGGGGCCTGGGGACTCTCAGACCTCCACCCCTCAATCCTCGCTCCCCACCCCCAAATCTTGAGCCACGGCCAAGCCTGCATTGAGAAGGAAGCAGCGGGCTTAAAGGACTCCACCACTTGCCTGCCGACTGGCCCCGGGCAAGTCACTTAACATCTCCGGGCCTTGGTTCCTCATCTGTAAAATGGGGATGACACCCGTTCTTCCTCATCCTTAGACTGGAAGCCCCATGTGGGTCAGGGGCTGTGTTTGGTCTATGTCTGTTGTATCTTCCCCAGGGCTCAGTCCAGTGCTCGGCACATAGTGAGCGCTTGATGAGTACCTCGGTTTTGGGGGTTATTTCCTGACTCCCGGGACACGTTGTCCTGAAGATGTGGGGTGGGCCGCTTCCTCCGTCCCCTGTCTTCTCTTCCTCCTCCTCCTCCTCTCCTCCTCCTCCTCCTCCAGCCATAGCCCGAGGCCTCTATGGCGCCCTGCACCTGGACCACATGATTGTTGATTCTGGAATTGCTGTCTCTCTCAAAGCCTTGCAGACATTCGTTTTTGTGTGTGTGTGTATAGAAAATCCGAAATCAGTGTTTCAATAAACAAGGCCTGTGTACTTAATCCTTTAACTCTGCGGCAGCAGCAACTCGGTAGGTAGTAATTAACTGTGAATAATAAACCGACAGTGTATTCTTGACTTGGGAATCGGAATTTTTTTTTTTTCCCCTGCTTGATCTCCAGTGAAACTCGAGCCCGGTGGGGAGCTGGCAGGAGAGACGGACGAGCGGCGGCTGCCCCCCACCCGCCCCCCCCCAGCCATTTTGCTCTTGAACTTTTCCCCTCGATGTGGGGAAGGAGCCGCCGGCAGACCGAGGGCGTCTCTAAGCCATTTTCGGAGCGGGAACCGGTCAACTGAGACCGCACGGCTCACGGGGCCTGGGCCGAGCTGGAGGGGAGGACCCGAGGTGAGTCAAAGTGGAGGCCGTTTCTGCAGAAGAGGGAGCGGCCGTCATTCCGTGGACTCTGAAAAGAGGAAGTCTGTCCTGATCTCATGAGCGGGGCTGGAGCCTAGCAACCCATCTGCCCAAGGGAGAGCCGGCCACCAGTCAGTCAAACAATGGTATTTATTACGGAGCGCTTACTGCGTGTGGAGTACTGCACTGAGCGCCGGAGAGGGGACAGGAGAGTTAGTAGAAACGATCCCTGCCCCTGAGGAGCTCACCATCTAGCTGGGGAGACAGACGGTAAAATAGATTACAGGTGCTCCCGAGGATATTTATTGAGTTGGTGGTACTTATTGAGCGCTTACTGTGTATAGAGTACTATACTGGGCACTTGGGAGGGGACAATTTAGCTGGGGAGACAGACGCTAAAATAGATTACAGGAAACGGATGCTACCAAGGATAAGTGGTATCGAGCGCTTACTGTGTGTAAGAGCAAGAACGGGTATCGAATCCCCTTTTTGCAAATGAGGAAACTGAGGCACAGAGAAGTTATTTGTCCGAGGTCACAAGTAGCGGAGTGGAGATTAGAACCCGGGTCTTCTGACTCCCAGACTTGTGCCCTTTCCGTTAGGCCACACTGCTTCCAGACACTAAATTACAGGTAGGGAATGCTACCGAGGACAACGTATCAGTCGGTGGTATTTATTGAGCACTTTGTGCGGAGCATCGCGCTAAGCGATTAAGATGTCTGTATGTGAGATCTGTAATATCCGCGAGTGCTGTGGCTGAGCGTCTAAGTGCTTAACGGGTAAGGATTCATGCGCAGAGGGGTAGGGAGGGAGAATCGGGGTGGGAAGATGAGGTGAGTCAGGGATTAGTGACTAATTTGATTCCAGAAGGGTCTTGGAGATGGGGAGGGCAGGGGTCTGTGGGTGGTGAAGGGGGCGGGTGGGGGCTCCGGGCAGGGGAAGGGTATGAGTTGGGGGCGGAGGTGGGGGAGAAGGGAAACTGGGAACGGTGGCCGGGAGGCCTTTAGCGGTGCCGAAGCGCGCTGAGCTGTTGTACAACTGTGAGATTCCTTTATGAAGCATTCACTGTGTGCCAAGCACTGAGCGCTAAGGAAGGTAATAATAATAATGTTGGTATTTAAGTGCTTACTATGTGCAAAGCACTGTTCTAAGCGCTGGGGTAAATACAAGGTAATCAGGTTGTCCCACAAGGGGCTCACAGTCTTCATCCCCATTTTCCAGCTAAGGGAACTGAGGCCCAGAGAAGTGAAGTGACTTGCCCAAAGTCACTCAGCTGACAAGCGGCGGAGCTGGGATTTGAACCCACGGCCTCTGACTCCAAAGCCCGTGCTCTTTCCACTGAGCCATGCCGCTTCCCAGTGCCTCAAACTACCTTTCCCTGCCCTGACTCGGAGCTCCTGTCCCAAGAGGCAGAGAGGGCGGGGATCTTCCCATTATTTGGCAGAAGCTGAGAGAGCCCCGAGGTCAGCCAGCGGGCCCGGGGGACGTCCAGACCCAGACTCTGACCAGACGGTCTGTATGTAATAATAATAATAATGATGGCATTTATTAAGCGCTTACTATGTGTAAAGTACTGTTCTAAGCGCTGGGGAGGTTACAAGGTGATCAGGTTGTCCCACAGGGGGCTCACAGTCTTCATCCCCATTTTACAGATGAGGGAGCTGAGGCCCGGAGAAGTTAAGTAACTTGCCCAAAGTTACACAGCTGACATTTGGCGGAGCTCTGACATGTAGGCTCTGTCCACACGGCCTGCCACTTGGACTCTCCCCGACAGTCGGGAATCTGTGGGGTTTGGGGTAGAGCAACACCCTTTTTACTTGTACATATCTATTCTATTTATTTTATTTTGTTAATACGTTTTGTTCTGTCTCCCCCTTCTAGACTGTGAGCCCACTGTTGGGTAGGGACTGTCTCTATATGTTGCCAACTTGGACTTCCCAAGTGCTTAGTACAGTGCTCTGCACACAGTAAGCGCTCGATAAATACTATTGATTGATTGACTGGAAGCTCCGGTGTGGAACCAGTGCCCCTTTGCCGGGAATGGCTGTGCCCTCCTCAGGGGTTCTCCGGGAGACAGGGCCAGCGGGCGTGGCATCTACTCCCAACTGGCAGGTGGGGCGAGGAGCACAGGACCCAGAGCCCGGAGGTCTGGGTTCTATTCCCTGCTCGGCCGCCGACCTGCTGTGTGACCTCGGGTGGGTCAGTCAACCTCTCTGAACCTTCCGTGTCCTCATTTGCTAAAGGGGGATCAGATCCCTGCTCTCCCTCGCTGGTGAAGCGGCACGGCCTAGCGGATAGAGCTCAGGCCTCGGAGTCAGAAGGACCTGGGTTCTAATTCCAGCACTGCCGCTTGTCTTCTGTGTGACCCTGGGCAAGTCACTTCACTTCTCTGTGCCTCAGTTACTTCATACATAAAATGGGGATTAAGACCGTGAGCCTCATGTGGGACAGGGCCTGTGTCCAGCCCGATTTGTTTTTATCCATACCAGCGCTTAATACAACGCCTGGCACATAATAAGTGCTTAACAAATACCACTATTATCATCAATCAATCAATCAATCGTATTTATTGAGCACTTACTGTGTGCAGAGCACTGTACTGAGCGCTTGGGAAGTACAAGTTGGCAACATATAGAAACGGTCCCTACCCAACAGTGGGCTCACAGTCTAGAAGGGGGAGACAGAGAACAAAACAAAACATATTAACAAAATAAAATAAATAGAATAGATATGTACAAGTAAAATAAATAGAATAATAAATACGTACAAACGTATATACATATATACAGGTGCTGTGGGGAAGGGAAGGAGGTTTCCACTAGGCCACATTGCTTTCTAAAATCTCTTGAAACATAAAAACTGCACATTTGGGGTTTTTTAATGGTAGCTGTTAAGTGCTCACTAATGGGCCAGCCTATGAACTAAGCGCTGGGGTAGAGACAAGGTGATCAGGTTGGACACAATCCATGTCTCTCATAGGGCTCATAGTCTTAGTCCCCATTCTACAAATGAAGTAACTGACGCACAGAGAAGTGAAGTGGCTTGCCCATGGTCACACAGCAGACACGTGGCCGAGCCGGGGTTAGAACCCAAGTTCTTCTGACGCCCAGGCCCGTGCTCTATCCACTAGGCCACACTGCGCTTATTAACCATTTGAGCCTGGAAGTATGATTTCTATCATCATCATTATGAAGACCGTGAGCCCCAAGCAGGACAGGGACACAGTCCGATCTGATTCTCCGGGGTCCACCCCGGGGCCGGGCATAGTGCTTGGCACAGAATAGGCACTTAGCCAATGCCATCATTACGATGGTGATGAGCCAGGAGTGATTTGGGGAACAAAACACCCGACTGGCTGAGAAGAGGGGAGCGGTTTGTCCCCCTGGATCGGGGGCTTGACAGAAACCCATTCGCATCATCCTTCCAACCACCGGTCTCCACTTCCCGCACTGCTGCGGCCTAGATCTGAGTCACCCGAAGCCGGAGCTGGTCCGATTTCTGCTCATCCCCCCGCACCTGTGACTGCTGTTTTCTTTTCGCCTCCCAATCCCCGGGAGAGCCGCCGCGGGGCCGATGTCCAGTCCGACCCAGGGGCGCTTTCCAAAGTGGAGAAACCGCCCTGGCCCCAACAAGCTCCCAGCTCTTCCACCGTCTGGGACTGCCCGGTTGTTAGGAATGAAGAATAATACATGGTGATTATAAAGGGTGATTTTGAGAGAGCAACTCCTCAGTGAGCAGCGCTGGGTGAGATACACAGCTGGGACACCGTCCCCGGCCCACCTGGGGCACGCAGCGGAGGGAGGACGGGAATCCTGCCTTAGTTTTAGGCACACAGCAGGCCGGGAGCAGAAACAGGACCGAACCCAAGTCTCTGGAACCCTGGACTCAAGTCCCGTGCACCGGGATGTGTCCTAGAACCGGGAAGGTGCGGTGAGCAGAGATGTGAAGAGCGGCGCGTTGAGTCGAAGCAGGGCCGGGCTGTGACCGCAGGGTAACTCGAACATCACCTCCTCCAGGAGGCTTCCCAGACTGAGCCCCTTCCTTCCTCTCCCCCTCGTCCCCCTCTCCATCCCCCCATCTTACCTCCTTCCCTTCCCCACAGCACCTGTATATATGTATATATGTTCGTACATATTTATTTCTCTATTTTACTGTACATGTGTATTCTATTTATTTTATTTTCTTGGTATGTTTGGTTTTGCTCTCTGTCTCCCCCTTTTAGACTGTGAGCCCACTATTGGGTAGGGACTGTCTCTACATGTTGCCAACTTGTACTTCCCAAGCGCTTAGTACAGTGCTCTGCACACAGTAAGCGCTCAATAAATACGATTGATGATGACATCCGTGGCCTGGGAGGTCCCGGTTGGCGATTGACGGGTGGGTGCGTCCAGGAAATCAGCTCATCGCAGCTACCAGACAGGGGATCCTCTTGGGTCAGTGGTTATCTTAAAGGTGGTTGATTCATTTGTTAAATAAATTTTATAAAAATAAACCGGCAGGGAAACGAAACCTAAAAGGTCCGTGACCTTTCTGTTTCTGCACCTCTCACTCAAGGCTTTCCCAGGCTGGGGCATCCGGGGACCGGCGACGGGGGACGGAGGATGGAAGTGACCAGCTGGTGGGGGAAGCATGAAACTATGGGTAATAATAATAATAGTAATGGTATTTATTAAGCGCTTACTACGTGCAAAGCACTGTTCTAAGCACTGGGGAGATTACAAGGTGATCAGGTTGTCCCACAGGGGGCCCACAGTCTTAATCCTCATTTTGCAGATGAGGGAACTGAGGCCCAGAGAAGTGAAGTGACTTGCCCAAAGTCACACAGGTGACAAGTGGTGGAGCCGGGATTTGAACCCATGACCTCTGACTCCAAAGCCCGGGCTCTTTCCACTGAGCCACGCTGCTTCTCCACGCTGCTTCTCATGTGAAGGTAGTGGGGGACGAGGAGAGGAGTGTGTCTTTTCACGCCTCCTTTCTGTCTTCCGGAATTGGTCAGGGAACGGGTCTGTCAAATCTGTTGTATGGTACTCTCCCAAGTGCTTAGTACAGTGTTCTTTGAAGGTAATCTAATTTAAAATAGTCAATTTACCTGTTTTTAGTCTCTAAAATTTTTAACCAAACACATATCAATTAATAGGATCTTAGAACCATCTACCCCTGACCAATTGATTCCCGTTGATTCAGTGGTTACTTTTTCATAACGAAGTTCATCAAGAACAGAGTTGCTGCAGCACAGTAGAAGTGACTATCCAATAGTAAGCACTCAATAAATAGCTTTGATTGATTGATTCTACCCTGTCTTTTAAGATTTGCGACACGGGAAATCAGCTGGATAGAAAAGGAGGGGTTTTTTTGGCTTTTTGGGGGGTTTTTTGGTGAAAGGTGGGGTCAGAGCCAAGAAACTAAGATTCACTGTGGTAGCTTGGTTTACCTCGGCCTCATCTTGCCCTGGCACTTACTTTCCCAAATGTCACAGATGGTTCGGCTTTCTGAAAGAAGCAGTATGAAAATGACAGCAACAGGGGGTAAAGTGGGGAGGGCTTTAAAGCTTCCCCTCTTAATTAATTGCATGTGCCCAGGTCGGGGGGCGGGCGGAGGGAGCTAAGATCTCTAGGAGGCCGGGAAAGTTATGCAGTTTGGGACACGGGGGTCAACGGCGGGCTGAAGCTGAACCGATCACATTGCCCGCATTACAAGAAAGTCATCGTGCCCTTCCCGCCCCGCCACATCCTTCTCTTCTGGGCAGCTGCTCTGAGCCGTCCTAGGCCCGGTTGCGATCAGGAAGAGTTGAAGGGAGCCCAACCGGGAAGGGCATTCATTCAATCGTATTTATTGATTGCTTACTGTGTGCATACCAAGCACTTGGGAAGTACAAATCGGCAACGTATAGAGACGGTCCCTACCCAACAATGGGCTCACAGTCTAGAAGGGGGAGACAGACAACAAAACAAAACATGTAGACAGGTAGACAGCAGAGGGAGGGTACCCAGGGCAGCTTGGCTTGTCTAAATAGCAAGACGGTTTCAGGGACAAAACCGATGGACTCTCCAGAGACAATTCTGTAACTCGGTCCCCGTCCCTTGGTGCTGAAAATAGAGGAACGGATCTTTATATTTTGCTGTTGAATTTCTTACCGTTCCCGTGACCAACCTGAATCTGAGATTCCGCAGCCCTTTGCTGACCGAACTACTTCCAGACCCTCCAGGCAGCAGGTTACAGTGAGAGGCAGACACAGGTTTGGAGAGTCTGGGACACCCTTGCTATTAAAATCTCCTTGTCCCAGAGCCTAATTAATGATGGTATTTGTTAATAATAATAATAATGTTGGTATTTGTTAAGCGCTTACTATGTGGCAAGCACTGTTCTAAGCGCTGGGGTAGATTCAAGGTAATCAGGTTGGACACAGTTAAGCGCTTACTATGTGCAAAGCACCATTCGAAGCGCGGTGCTCCTGCCAGCTTGCGCTGGAGCCTACATTCCTGGCAACCAGCCCTGGCCAGTGAAAGCCAAACTGGAAATTGATCCCGAATGATGGCATATGCGTCTTCCAGTGGCCTGGTGGGAAGAGATAATATAATAATAATGATGGTATTTGTTAAACACTATATGCAAAGCACTGTTATAAGCGCTGGGGAGGTTACAAGGTGAGCAGGTTGTCCCATGGGGGGCTCCCAGTTTTAATCCCCATTTTACAGATGAGGTAACTGAGGCACAGAGAAGTTAAGTGACTTGCCCAAAGTCACACAGCTGACAGTTGGCGGAGCTGGGATTTGAACCCATGACCTCTGACTCCAAAGCCCGGGCTCTTTCCACTGAGCCACGCTGCCTCTCAAGAGATATGAGAAGCAGGAGTCGTGGGTTTTAATCCCAGCTCAGCCACTTATACACTGTGTGACCTTGAGCAAGTCACCTAACTTATCTGTGCCTCAGTTACCTCATCTGTAAAATGAGGATTGAGACTGTGAGCCCCATGTGGGACAAGGACTGTGTCCAACCTGATTACCTTGCATCTTCCCCAGCGTTTAAAACAGTGCTCGACCCACAATAAGTACTTAGCCCACTGTTGGGTAGGGACTGTCTCTATATGTTGCCAACTTGTACTTCCCAAGCACTTAGTACAGTGTTCTGCACACAGTAAGCGCTCAATAAATACGATTGATTGATTGATTCACAAATACCATAATAATAATAATAATAATTGGGAGTCAGAGCACGTGGGTTCTAATCCCTGGTCTGCCACATGTCTGCTTGGGCAAGTCACTGCTGTAGCTGGGCCTCAGTTACCTCATCTGTAAAATGGGGATTAAGACTGTGAGGCCCACATGGGACGGGGGATTGTGCCCAACCTGATTACTTTGTATTCATTCATTCATTTATTCAATTGTATTGAGCACTTACTGTGTGCCGAGCACTGTACTAAGCGCTTGGGAAGTACGAGTTGGCAACATATAGACTGTGGGCCCGTTGTTGGGTAAGGGCCGTCTCTATATGTTGCCAACTTGTACTTCCCAAGCGCTTAATACAGTGCTCTGCACACAGTAAGCGCTCAATAAATACGATTGAATGACTGAATATAAAGACGGTCCCTACCCAACAACGGGCTCGCAGTCTAGTCTTTGTATCGACCCCAGCGCCAACTTGTACTTCCCAAGCGCTTAGTACAGTGCTCTGCACACAGTAAGCGCTCAATAAATATGATTGAATGAATGAATATAGAGACAGTCCCTACCCAACAATGGACTCGCAGTCTAGTCTTTGTATCGACCCCAGCGCCAGCTTGTACTTCCCAAGCACTTAGTACAGTGCTCTGCACACAGTAAGCGCTCAATAAATACGATTGATTGAATGAATGAATATAGAGACGGTCCCTACCCCACAACGGGCTCACAGTCTAGTCTTTGTAATGACCCCAGCGCTTCGATCAGTGGTTGGCACACAGTAGGCGCTTAACAAAACCTATTATTATTGTGATGATCATTGTCATTATTATTATTCCAGACCTCACGCTAGAGAAGTAGCGTGGCTCAGTGGAAAGAGAACGGGCTTTGGAGTCAGAGGTCACGGGTTCAAATCCCTCCTCCGCCAATTGTCAGCTATGTGGACCTTGGGCAAGTCACTTCACTTCTCTGGGCCTCAATTCCCTCATCTGTAAAATGGGGGTTAAGACTGTGAGGCACCCCGTGGGACAACCTTATCACCTTGTAACCTCCCCAGCGCTTAGAATCAATCAATCGTATTTATTGAGCGTTTACTGTGTGCAGAGCACTGTACTAAGCGCTTGGGAAGTACAAGTTGGCAACATATAGAGACGGTCCCTACCCAACAGTGGCTCACAGTCTAAAATACGATTGAATGAATAAAAGGAAAATAGGTTCTACTGAGATTTGAACTCGGATCGCAGGATTCAAAGTCCAGAGTGCTAACCATTACACCATAGAACAGTGCTTTGCACATAGTAATAGCTTAATAAATGCTATTATTATTATTATTATTATTTATTATTAAGGCGCCTGCTCGGTGGAACTCCATCACCCAGAATCCTCTCCGCGGCCAAGGAGGGCGGGCACCACCTCCGCTCAGAGACTACATTACCCAGAAGGCCAGAGGGGAGGCAGTTTTTGCGCAGGCGCGGACGGTTTCCCTCTAGCCCCGCCCCCAGCCAGTGACCGTTGGTGGAGCGGAGTGGGGTCCTGCCCTGTGATTGGTCAGCGGGCCCGCCGCTTGCGCGCGGAGAGAGCCGGAGCGGCCGGCCGAGGCGGGACGCCGGCGCCGCCCTAGAGGCGAGCTGGGGGGAGGCAGGCACCGGCACCGCTTCTGCTTCTCTCCGAGCCGGGTGAGTGATGACCCATTTTATTTGTACATATTTATTCCATTTATTTTATTTTGTTAATATGTTTTGTTGTCTGTCTCCCCCTTCTAGACTGTGAGCCCGCTGTTGGGTAGGGACCGTCTCTCTATGTTGCCAACTTGGACTTCCCAAGAGCTTAGTACAGTGCTCTGCACACAGTAAGCGCTCAATAAATACGATTGAATGAATGAATAATAATAATAATAATGATGGCATTTGTTAAGCTCTTACTATGTGCAGAGCACTGTTCTTAGCGCGGTGGGGGGGAACACAGGGTGACCAAGTTGTCCCACGTGGGGCTCACAGCCTTAATCCCCATTTTACAGATGAGGTAACTGAGGCTCAGAGAAGTTAAGTGACTTGCCCAAGGTCACACGGCAGACATGAATGAATGAATCAATCTCCCCGCGTCCTCCCGCCCGCACCTCCATGAGCCCGTTGTCGGGTAGGGACCGGCTCTATCTGTTGCCAAATTGTACTTCCCAAGCGCTCAGTCCAGTGCTCTGCACACAGTACGCGCTCAATAAATACGATTGAATGAATGAATACAAAGTAATCAGGTTGGACACGGTCCCTGGCCCACGTGGGGCTCACAGTCTTAATCCCCATTTTACAGATGAGGGAACTGAGGCCCAGCTACAGCAGTGACTTGCCCAAACAGACGTGTGGCAGAGCAGGGATGTTCGCCTCCACACACACACACACACACACTCATACACACATCTCGCCTCCTCCCCCTCCCACTGGGCGTCCTAACCACTCCCCCCACATTGGGGTGTCGCCCCACTGACGGCGTACTCGGACCCCTCCTCTCTCCCGCCCCCCCCCCCCCCTTCCAAACACAGAAAGGGAAGCAGCGTGGCCTAGTGGGGAAGTGACCTTGGGCGAGTCGTTTCACTTCTCCGCGTCTCATTTACCTCATCTGTAAAATGGGGTTGAAGGCCCTGTGCTTCCCCCGCATTCATTCACTCAATCAATCGTATTTATTGAACGCTTACCGTGTGCAGGGCACTGGACTAAGCGCTTGACCCCACAGACTGTGAGCCCCACGTGGGGCGAGGACCGTATCTGACCTGATTATCTTCTACTCCAGCGCTCAGTACGGACAGTAAGCGCCATTTCGCAAAATGCCCCAATTCTCACGATTAGACAGGCTGTCAGTGGACACCCCTCCCTTCCAGGTCACCGACCCACGAGCTCACCCTCCTTGCAGCTCTGCTATGGAGCCCGGGTGGGCCTGACCCCGCATGTAACCCCTGTGTGCCCTTGGGACACTTAGTTCTTCCCTCCTGTCTCCAGCGGAGAAGAGGGTGAGAAAGAGAGGCATCGGCCTCCCCCTGTCCAGTGGGCCCTGCGGAATCAGGCGAAAGTGGAACTGGTAGGGAATACATCATCATCATCATCATCGTCAATCGTATTTATTGAGCGCTTACTGTGTGCAGAGCACTGTGCTAAGCGCTTGGGAAGTACAAGTTGGCAACATATAGAGACAGTCCCTATCCAGCAGTGGGCTCACAGTCTAAAAGGGGGAGACAGGGAAATACATCTGCTAATTCCGTTCTATTGGACACTCCCAGGGGCTTAGTACAATGCTGTGTGCATAGGAAGCGCTCAGTAAATAATAATAATGGCGTTCATTAAGCGCTAACTATGTGCAAAGCACTGTTTTCAGTGCTGGGGAGGTTACAAGGTGATCAGGTTGTCCCACGGAGGGCTCACAGTCTTCACCCCCATTTTACAGATGAGGTAACTGACCCTTCCTTCCTCTCCCCCTTGTGCCCCTCTCCATCCCCCTCATCTTACCTCCTTCCCTTCCCCACAGCACCTGTATATATGTGTATATGTTTGTACTTATTTATTACTCTATTTTACTTGTACATATCTATTCTATTTATTTTGTTAGTCTGTTTGGTTTTGTTCTCCGTCTCCCCCTTCTAGACTGTGAGCCCGCTGTTGGGTAGGGACTGGCTCTATATGTTGCCAACTTGGACTTCCCAAGCGCTTAGTACAGTGCTCCACACACAGTAAGCGCTCAATAAATACAATTGATTGATTGATTGAGGCACAGAGAAGTGAAGTGACTTGCTCAAAGTCACACAGCTGACAATTGGCAGAGCCAGGATTTGAACCCAGGACCTCTGACTCCAAAGCCCGTGCTCTTTTTTCCACTGAGCCACGCTGCTTTTCTAAATCTTTGATTGATCTATCGGCTGGGACCAGCCAGGGGAGGAGCTCCCAGCTGATTCCCTCTACATCCGGGGGATTGAACAGGGAACAGAACAGCCCGTCTCGGCCCCACTCGAGCTCTCCGGAGACACGCTGTTTCACTCCCAGGAAGGGCTGGGCATCGTCCAGTGGTGGAGTCCACCGCGTTCTCAAGTTGTGGCTCACCGTGTCCGGCATGGCTCAGTCCCTACTGAAAAATCTCTCCCCTTGGGGGAGGAAATGGGGCACAGGAAATGTGGCTGGGTGGAGGACACGGAGTGGGAGGAGAGGAGAGCTGAGGCGAGGGAGGGTGGGAGACAGAAAAGGCATTGCCTGCTGAGGCAGGGACATGGACCGGCCGACCGCACCGGGCCTCTCCCGGCCCCGTGAGTAACGGCAGCACAGGAGACTGAGACGGGGGGGAGAAGTGATGTCTCCAACTGGGGAAGGGGGTCCCCAAGGGACCCGTGCCGATGTTCGGCACCGGGCTGCACGGTCTAAACCCGTGGACCCCCGGACCCGCTAACCCGGAGGTCGCAACTTGCGTCTAGGTCGGTGCGCATGGGCGGCGGCCGCAGCCGGGGCAGGGATGGTCGGCTATGACCCCGACGCGGAGGACAGGAGTAACTCCAAACTGGAAGTGGCAGCGGCCGGCTCCTTGTCTGGCCTCATCACCCGTGCCCTGGTCAGCCCTCTGGACGTCATCAAGATCCGCTTCCAGGTACTCCTCCCCCAGTTCCCCAGGCACAGGACCCCGGGGGGAACCTGGGAGATTCCCTTGGGATGGTCCAGCGTCAGCTTCCAGGAGCACTTCCCTTCCAGCCCCACTGTATGCTGGGTGGGAATGCCGGGAGATTCATTCATTCATTCATTCGTATTTATTGAGCACTTACTGTATGCAGAACACTGTACTAAGCACTTGGGAGAGTATAATATTAACAATGAACAGACACATTACCTGCCCACAACAAGCTTACAGTCTAGAGGGGGAGACAGATATTAATATAAATAAATTACAGATATGTAGATTCCCTAGGGCAGGGAAATTTATCTCGCACAGTGTGTGTTTTCCGTCATCATCAATCGTATTGAGCGCTTACCGTGTGCAGTGCACTGTACTAAGCACTTGGGAAGTACAAGTTGGCAACATATAGAAACAGTCCCTACCCAACACTGGGCTCACAGTCTAAAAGGGGGAGACGGAGAACAAAACCAACCATACTAACAAAATAAAATAAATAGAATAGATATCAATCAATCAATCAATCGTATTTATTGAGCGCTTACTGTGTGCAGAGCACTGTACTAAGCACTTGGGAAGTACAAGTCGGCAACATACAGAGACAGTCCCTACCCAACAGTGGGCTCACAGTCTAAAAGGGGGAGACAGAGAACAAAACCAAATATACTAACAAAATAAAATAAATAGAATAGATATGTACAAGTAAAATAAATAAATAAATAGAGTAATAAATATGTACAAACATATATACATATATACAGGTGCTGTGGGGAAGGGAAGGAGGTAAGATGGGGGGATGAAGAGAGGGACGAGGGGGAGAGGAAGGAAGGGGCTCAGTCTGGGAAGGCCTCCTGGAGGAGGTGAGCTCTCAGCAGGGCCTTGAAGGGAGGAAGAGAGCTAGCTTGGCGGGTGGGCAGAGGGATTGGGGGCATTCCAGGCCCGGGGGATGACGTGGGCCGGGGGTCGATGGCGGGACAGGCGAGAACGAGGTACGGTGAGGAGATTAGCGGCAGAAGTCCAGCAGTAGCCCCTGGCTCTGTCCAGGGCCTTGCCCTGAAAGCTCTTCCCTGTGTTCTCCCTTCCATCCCTGCTCCTTAGCTCCAGATCGAGTGCCTGTCCCCCCGGGACCCCCAAGCCAAGTACTATGGGATTGTGCAGGCCATACGCCAGATCCTGCAGGAGGAAGGGCCGGCCGCCTTCTGGAAGGGCCACATTCCGGCCCAGCTGCTCTCCATCAGCTATGGGGCAGTCCAGGTAGGTCACCGCCAAGGGGACCCGTTCCCCAGGGCAGGTGGGGGCTCGGTGGGGCCTAGGGGGACACGCCCAGCTGTCCGAGATATGGGGAGGGGGACTTGCGTGAGCCCCCACGGCGGGGAAGACCCACTCTCGAGAGCGGGCACAACTGACCCTTCTGACCCCAGAGTGCCGTGACCAAATTGGCTTGGGTTGTGGGATGAACCTCCCCATAAGTGGGGGGCGGGAGGAGGACGACAAAAGCAAAGCGTACGTCCTGCCCACAGGCAGCTTCCCGTCCAGCTTCTGTGGGGCCAGCAGCCACAGTTCAAGGGCTAGATCGATATCATCATCAATCGTATTTATTGAGCGCTTACTATGTGCAGAGCACTGTACTAAGCGCTTGGGAAGTACAAGTTGGCAACATATAGAGACAGTCCCTACCCAACAGTGGGCTCACAGATATGGGGCCTTTAAGCCTTTAGACTAAGGCCACCTCCGCTCCCATCCTATCTGATCGCCCCGGGCCCAGGGGAGAGCTTGTCCGGCCCCGCTGGCAAGGTCCCCGTCTCCGCTGCTGGCCCTGAAGCTGCACCCCCTCGACCTTGCCAGTTTGTGACCTTCGAGAGGCTGACCGAGCTGGCCCACCGAATGACCTCTTTCGACGCCCGGGATTTCTCGGTGCACTTTGTGTGTGGCGGCCTGGCGGCCTGCACCGCCACCTTGACCGTGCAGCCCCTGGACACCCTTCGCACCCGCTTTGCTGCCCAAGGAGAGCCCAAGGTGAGGGGCGGGCGCAGAGAGGGGCCGGCGGGGTCGCCCCGGCCTCGGAATCGGGCAGGGGGTGGGAGGGTGGGGAGGAAGGGATGGTTGAGTGGGCCTGAATGCCTGGGTTCGCTAAAGAGAAAACCTCGCCCGTGTACATGCCTTGGCCCGAGGGCAGAGACAGAAGTGGTAAAGTGAAGTCTCCCTGATCCCAGGGAAGCTGGGTGGTGTTGTTTTTTATGGTATTTTAGTGCTTACAATGTGCCAGGCGCTGTACTAAGTGCTGGAGCAGATAAGAGCAACTCAGGTCGGACATGGTCTTAATCCCCATTTTGCAGATGAGTTAACTGAGGTACAGAGAAGTTAAGTGATTTGTCCAAAGTCACACAGCAGCCAAGCGGCAGAGCCAGGATTGGAACCCAGGTCCTTCTGACTTTCGGGCCTGGTTTCTAACCACTATCCCACGATGAATGCCCCCCCACCACAGCTTCCTCCTCGGGGACGGGGCTGGAGGAAGTGGACTGGAATTGCAGCAAGGAAGAGTTGAGTTAGACCTAAGGAAGAACTTCCAGGCCCAAAGGGGATCAGGCTTCCAAGGAAGCACATGGTTTGTCCTCCCTGGCCACCAGAGCGAGGTGGAGCAAGAAGGGCCCCCCATGATCGGGAGCCCCTGAGGCTGTTTCTGGAATTCCTGGGTAGAGTCCCCAGGTCCGGTGCCAGGACGGGGCCGGGACCGCCTTTCGGCAGACCGATTCTCTCTGGGTGCGTCCGCAGGTGTACCGGAACCTCCGCCAGGCCGTGGGGTCCATGTACCGAAAGGAGGGGCCGCTGGCCTTCTATCGGGGCCTGGTCCCCACCCTGCTGGCTGTCTTCCCCTACGCCGGCTTCCAGTTCTCCTTCTACCGCGCCCTGCAGCAGGTCTACGAGTGGGCCGTGCCTGTGGATGGAAAGAGGAACGGTCAGTGGCGCCCGTCGTGCCTTAGCCCCCCGACCCTCCGCCGTTTCCAGCCAGCAGCAAGGGCAGCAGTTGTGGCTCCCGAGGAGGGTGGGGAGAGTGGAGGTCCCGGAGGTCTTCGCCCGACGGGAACCGGGCTGCGTTTTTGGCTTCCTGAACCGCATCACCCTCTCCGAGCCCCCACCACCTTCCTGACCGCGGGGACGGTGGGAGCGGGGGGAGACTCTGGCTGTGGCCTCCCCGGAGCTAGTTTGGGGGGGTCTGGGAGCTGACCTTTCCTGGGAACCCCGCCCTCTCATAGGAAACCTCAAAAACTTGCTGTGCGGGAGCGGAGCCGGAGTCCTCAGCAAGACCTTCACGTACCCCCTCGATCTTTTCAAGAAGAGGCTACAAGTGGGCGGCTTTGAGCAGGCCCGGGCCACCTTTGGACAGGTGAGGGGACCCACCCACCCCAGCTCCCAGACATTCCCTCTGACTCTCGGCTGCATTCCCCTCACACTGGCACCTCCTCCTCTCCCCTCGCCCACCAGTTCCCCCAAGGAGGGTCCAGCCTTTTCCTGGGCTTGGGAATGGGGAGGCAGTTGGTTGTCTTTTCCCTGGACTTGGCCCAGACGGAGAGGCTAGTGAGCCCTGTGGCTGCAGGGGGAGGACATGAGGGAGGGCGAGCCCAAGGGATGGTCAGTGAGTGTGGGCAAGGGAGTTCAGTCAGTGAGTGTACGGAGAACCACCCCGTCTTCCCCCTCCCAGGGCCGGGGAATGCCTCCGGCCAAACAGTGGCTTGGCCTCGGGGGGTCGGGACCCCTGAACCTCACAGGCCCAGCCTAGGCCGTGAAAGGGGTCTTTCCTGAGCTGCCACTCCACGGGCCTGGGTCCGGGGCCGCCTCCCCGGGGAGCCCGGCGCCGAGGGTGACGGCCCTCCTGTCTCCGCCCCCACCCCCCGCCCCAGGTTCGGACGTACACGGGCTTCCTGGACTGCGCTCGGCGGGTTTTGCAAGAGGAGGGCCCGCGCAGCTTCTTCAAGGGCCTGGCTCCCAGCCTGCTCAAGGCGGCCCTCTCCACCGGCTTCATCTTCTTCTGGTACGAGCAGTTCTGTAGCCTCTTCCACTGTCTCAGGGACCCCGAGCGCGAGGCCGGCCGGGCAGGGGGCAGCTAGGAGGCCCCGGATGGACCCGTTGGGGCCCGGATTTGCTGTCCTCCTCCCTCGGTCTGGAGGGCAGAGCGCAGCCCTGCCTCACTGTCGTTTGCTCGGCCCCCCCACCACGGACACTCGGCCAGGGCTGCTGCGGCCTTCTCTCCGTCTCCTCCTCCTCCTCCTCCTCGCAACCCTCCCTCCCTCCAGCTCGTGTCCCCGGGGTCCGAGAAAAGTCTGCGTCCTGGCAACTCCGCATCAGCTGCCGCCCGACGGGCCGGGGCCAGGACCTTGGTGGTGGCTTTGTGGGTGGGACGAGGCCTCCGGAGACCCCCGAGGGAAGGTGGGGAGTTATGAGAGCAGGAGAGGGAGCGGCCCCACCCTCTGTCCTTCCTGTTGAAAGCCACCAACGCTTCCCACCCAGGGCCCAGTCAGGGTGGGTCAGCCTTCGGGGCCGAGGTGGGCAGTGAGAGGCCGTAGCGGGCCAGGCCGCTCCCTCTGGAAGGGGTTGGCGGACTTGACCTCACCACCACCTTGGCCAATCCCCAAGGGCTCAGGTAGCAGGCAGCAGGAGTCACTTGGGCATGCCCTCCCACCTTCCCACCCTCTGCTCCCACGCTGGCCGGGCCCCCAACCTGATTCCCTGAGGGGGCTCTTGGCACCGAAGCCCTGAGCTCCTGCCCCCAAATGGCACCCACCCTGGGCCCCTCAGGAGGCATCTGGCGGGACGGGCATCGGGCCTGGGACGGAGCCCCCATGCCATGGTAGCATGGGCAGGGGGGTTGCATTGGGCAAGCAGAGGGGGCGTCCAGAGGCAGGGCCCCAAGAAAGGGCTCCCCAAGCATCAGAAGGGAAGCTGGAGATGGGCCGTTCCCCCAGCTTGTCCCCATCCTGGGGCCCACCACCCTCTGGGACACAGCCTTGGGTTCCCCGGGGATCTGAGCCCACTCCGGTGCATTAGCAGGGCCATGTGGCACAGCCTGGCTGCAGCGGGGACAGGAGAGAGGCTCCCAGGTTGCCCAGGCCCCAAAGTTTGGGGCTTCTTTGCTGTCGGGGCATACTGCACACATGCCTGGCCTTCGCCCCCAGCCCCCCAGTGCCATTTGCACATGGCTTTCCCACTCGTGTGGCCTCATTTGTGTCTGTCTCCATCCTCTCCCCTCTTCCCTGGGGAGTGGGCCCCTGCTGGGTCAGGTCACCGGCAGCAGCCAGGAGGTACCCATTCCCTCCTGTGGCAGCTAATACTTCCTCTCTGCTGGGTGGGACGGCGGGGGGCCGCTGAATGGGGGTCACGAATGGCCTGCAGAGCTCTGAGCGCCCTCCGGTCCGGCCCGCTCCCTCACCTCCCCTGCAGGGAGGGCAGCAGGAGGATTTTATTTTTTTTATAGACTCCCCTCACTCCATTAAAGTTGGTCAGCCACACTCACTCTGGCTCAATCCTCTTTCTTCTGCGAGGCCCGGGGTGCCCCGGGGGAGGATGGGGGGGGCGGGGGTCTCTGTGGGGACGCCAAGGGTCATGGCATGAGGGTGGAGGATGGGCTTAGGGGGTCCTGGTGCCAAGACGGAGGGGGACATGGAGGACATGGGGCGGGGGGGTCCCCCTGGGGTCCCCCAGGCCTGGAATGCCCTCCCTCTGCCCATCCACCAAGCTAGCTCTCTTCCTCCCTTCAAGGCCCTACTGAGAGCTCACCTCCTCCAGGAGGCCTTCCCACACCGAGCCTCCTCCTTCTTCTCCCCCTCCTCCCCCTCTCCACAGCACCTGTGTATATGTATATATGTTTGTACGTATTTATTTATTTATTTATTTATTTATTTATTTTATCTGTACATATTTATTCTAATTATTTTATTTTGTTAATATGTTTTGTTTTGTTCTCTGTCTGCCCCTTCTAGACTGTGAGCCCACTGTTGGGTAGGGACCGTCTCTAGATGTTGCCAGCTTGTACTTCCCAAGCGCTTAGTACAGTGCTCTGCACACAGTAAGCGCTCAATAAATACGATTGAATGAATGACTGAATGAATGAATGAATGAATTCCCAGACTGAGCCCCTTCCTTCCTCTCCCCCTCGTCCCCCTCTCCATCCCCCCATCTTGCCTCCTTCCCTTCCCCACAGCACCTGTATATATGTATATATGTTTGTCCATATTTATTACTCTATTTATTTATTTATTTTACTTGCGCATATCTATTCTATTTATTTTATTTTGTTAGTACGTTTGGTTTTGTTCTCCGTCTCCCCCTTCTAGACTGTGAGCCCGCTGTTGGGTAGGGACTGTCTCTCTATGTTGCCAACTTGGACTTCCCAAGCGCTTAGTACAGTGCTCTGCACACAGTAAGCGCTCAATAAATACGATTGATTGATTGATTGAATGAATGGGGGGACAGAGACAGGGACTGCGCTCCGTGCTTAGAGGGCACCGGCCCTGTGTGTCCGGCAGGTGGCGCTGGCGAGGCCGCCCCACGCGCCTCCGCTACGAAATGACGTCAGCGCGGCCGGGTCCGATCGGCTCGGCTCTTCGGCTCCTCGGCTCCTCGGCTCTTCGGCTCCTCGGCTCCTCGGCTCTTCGGCTCCTCGGCTCCTCGGCTCTTCGGCTCCTCGGCTCTTCGGCTCCTCGGCTCTTCGGCTCCTCGGCTCCTCGGCTCCTCGGCTCTTCGGCTCCTCGGCTCCTCGGCTCCTCGGCCTTGCACTATGCCTGCTGCGGAGCCGCGCTCCTGCGCGCCCCACAAAAGTGTACCCGGGGCTCGGGGCGAACGTCGTCACCCCAGCAGGTGGGTCGGGTCCCCTGACTCCCCCGGGGCCCCTCGGGGGAGCCGCCCCTGCCCCTCCCCGGGGGTGGGACCTGCCTACTTTTCTCTAGACTGTGAGCCCACTGTTGGGTAGGGGACCGTCTCTAGATGTTGCCAACTTGGACTTCCCAAGCGCTTAGTACAGTGCTCTGCACACAGTAAGCGCTCAATAAATACGACTGATTGATTGATTTGGAGAGCGGTGGGGTGGGGGCACGGGTGACCCCTCTTGATGGTCCCCTCCCCCCAGCTAGGGGCCAGCTGGGGGAAGGAAGGAAGGAAGGAAGGAAAAGGAAGGAAGGATGCCAGCCACCCAGGAAACGGGGAAAAGGGCAGCTTGGAATGGCGGCAGAGGCCAAGGCGCTTGTGCCAAGCTGAGGGCCCAGGCCCAGGCCCGAGGGTAAGGGGAGGCAAGTCCAGTGAAGGGGGAGGCGACAGTCCCGGGCCCGGGAGGCTCCCAACCCCAGGGGACCTCCTCCAGGAGGCCTTCCCAAACTGAGCCCCCTCCTTCCTCTCCCCCTCCCCACAGCACCTGTTTATGTGTATATATGTTTGTACGTATTTATTCCTCTTACCTCCTTCCCCTCCCCACAGCACCTGTATAGATGTATGTATTTATTACTCTATTTTATTTGTACATATTCATTCTATGTATTTTATTTTGTCAGTATGTTTTGTCGTCTGTCTCCCCCTTCTAGACTGTGAGCCCACTGTTGGGTAGGGACCGTCTCTAGATGTTGCCAACTTGGACTTCCCAAGCGCTTAGTACAGGGCTCTGCACACAGTAAGCGCTCAATAAATACGATTGAATGAATGAATCCCCCCCGCCTTACCTCCTTCCCCTCCCCACAGCATCTGTATGTATGTATGTATTTATTGCTCTATTTTATTTGTACGTATTTATTTTATTTTGTTAATGTTTTTTTTTGTCGTCTGCCTCCCCCTTCTAGACTGTGAGCCCACTGTTGGGTAGGGACCGTCTCTCAATGTTGCCAACTTGTACTTCCCAAGCGCTTAGTCCAGTGCTCTGCACACAGTAAGCGCTTAATAAATACGATTGAATGAATGAATCCCCCGCCTTACCTCCTTCCCCTCCCTACAGCACCTGTATATATGTATGTATTTATTACTCTATTTTATTTGTACGTATCTATTCTATTTATTTTATTTTGTTAATGTTTTGTTTTGTTGTCTGTCCCCCCCATTCTAGACTGTGAGCCCGCTGTTGGGTAGGGACCGTCTCTATATGTTGCCAGCTTGGACTTCCCAAGCGCTTTGTACAGTGCTCTGCACACAGTAAGTGCTCAATCAATCAATCGTATTTATTGAGCGCTTACAGTGTGCAGAGCACTGTACTAAGCGCTTGGGAAGTACAAGTTGGCAACATATAGAGACAGAGTCCCTACCCAACAGTGGGCTCACAGTCTAAAATACGATTGATTGAATGAATGAATGAATGACCTGCCACCCCTGCCCGGCCCTCCGGCTGAGGCAGGGGCTTACAGTCTTGCCCCAGCCAGGGCCTCATGTGCCAAGGTAAGGGAGGTGCCCGCCTCAGCCGCCCAGCAGGCCCAGTCCCCCGGGTGGGGGCACCGGGAAGCCGACTCGATTGGAGGGCGAGCGGGCGGTTGGGCCTAAATTCACGGGCTTGTTTGTGAAGCCCGGTTGAGTCACCCGGCCGGCTTGGGGGTGGGCAGGAGGAGACCAGTCCGGCTCCCTCGGGGCCCGTGAGGGACTGATCTCATCTCGGGCCGCCCCGCTTTCCCGGCCTTGGACTACCCGCCGGCCCCCCAGGAGGGCAGGCCTGGGAAAAGTAGGGCCCAGCATATCCCAGCCTGGCACCCTGCCCCCGCCGACGCCCGCCCCTCTCCCCAGGCACCACTAGCCTGGCAGTGTGGGCGGGCTAGCCATGGGGGATCCGGGCCACCAGGAGTATAAGATCCAGTCTCTGGACCCCGAGACCCAGCAGCTCCTGAAGACAGCGCTCAAAGGTGAGGGGGATGGCCAGGACCAGGGTGGGGCCCTGGGTGGTGGTTGGGGTGGGGTGCCAGGGACCGGCCCAGGGTGTCCACCTGACCCCCCAGGATAGGACCTGTTCCCGCTGGGTGTCCACCTTGCTGTGTCCGGGGAGTTGCCGTGTGTATAGCCTCCGGAGTTCTGGGTGAATTGAGCATGTGGGAGTGATGTGGCAGAGCCGGTTGTGAGGTCCAGCCGAACCCGGGACTGTGTCCTCTCACCAGGCCCTGGGGATGTTAGCTTTGATCGCTCTGCCCCCCCTAATCCCCAGAGCCCAATTCCGTGGACTTGGAGAGAGTAGCCAATGTCCTTGTGGACCAGTCGTTGCGGGACTGCGTGTTCAGCAAGGAGGCTGGGCGCATATGCTACACCATCATGCAGGTAGGTCAGTGTCCAGCGGTGGGGAGGGAGGGTCACCGAGAGCTTCAGGAGAAAACTAGGCCCACTTCTTCCCCCTTCCTCGGGTCAGTGAGTGAGTCGGGGGCGGCCGGGAGCCTAGAGGTGAGCCAGGACCCCCTCCTCCACTCCACCCACAGGGGAGATGGCCGGGACCTTCCCGGGGTCCGGGGCCGGGCAACAGGTGGGCTTCACGGGCTTCCCGGGGCAGGCAGAGAATAAGGCATCGGGCCAGAGCGTGTTCCGCCGGGGGCTCCTGAACCGCCTGCAGCAGGAGTATCAGGGCCGCGACCAGCTGCGCGCCCGCTCCCGGCATGGATGGGTCGGCTACGTCACCTTCATCTGCAACGTCTTCGACTACCTGAGGGTGAGGCTACTCCCCTTCCCCCTCGCCCCTCCCCGCAGCCGTGACCCCACCCTCTCCCCATGTGGCGGCCTGGGCAATGGGGTCACCCTCCTCCTCCGCTTTCCCGGGGTGCCCCGGGCCCGCCTCCCATCCGCATCCTCTACCTGCGCCAGCCAAGGGGGTGCTGGGGAGTGAGGCCGCGATCGGGAGAGAGGGGGACGGGATGGGACCCTCCTGCATGCCGCGCCCCCTCGCCCAGGTGAACAACATGCCCATGGTGGCTCTGGTGAACCCCGTTTTTGATTGCCTTTTCCGGCTGGCCCAGCCTGACAGCCTGTGCCAGGAGGAGGAGGTGGGTAGCACATGGACGGGGGTGGGGATGTGGGGATGTGTGTCCAGTTGGGGGTGGAGGGACCAGAGCAACCCCTGCCCACCCCCAAGGGGCATCTGGGCACGGGGTGCGGGGCACCCACGGCCGCCTCTCCTCGCACAGGTGGACTGTCTGGTGCTGCAGCTGCACCGTATCGGGGAGCAGCTGGAGGCGATGAACGGTCAGCGCATGGTGGAGCTGTGGGAGCGGCTGCGGGACGGCTTCCTGCTGGAGCCGGGGCTCAGCTCCATGGCGCGGCTGCAGCTGCTCGAGCTCATCGAGTTCCGGGCGGCCGGCTGGAGGACCAGCCCGGCCGCGCAGAGATACTACTACAGCGAGGTGTGCAGCTAGCCACGCCCGGGGGGCCAGGGTGGGCAGGGCTGGGCCTGGGCTGGCCCTTGCCGTGTGCGCACACACACACAGCATCCTGTGTGCTCCCTATGTTGCACCTCCTCCACCCTTAGGCTGAGGGGAGTCTGGTCTCCTCACTGATTTCCCCCTAACCACTGCCTCCAACTTTTCCATCTGTAAAATGGGCTTGCGGCTCAGAGCTGGTCCAAAGCAGGTTTGTGGTGGGGGGGCCGGTCCGCAAGCTCAGGTCCGGCCTCGGGAGCTACAGGAGGCCTAAGCCTCAGCCGCCCGCTCTTTCCTTTTTTACCCATTTTCTACCAGAGCTCCGATGGCGACGGAGTCGAGAGGGGGACTTTTCTCACATAGCAGAGTTTTAATGAACTGCTCAACCGCCTGCTCGGGCCCCACGGGGGCTCTTCTAATAAACGTTTTCCAAGCTCAGTCCGCTGCCCGTGTCGTGGCCCAGGGCACGCCTCCCTGGACCGTGTGCCCACCCGTCCCTACCACCAGCGGTAGTGTGCGAAGGCCCGGTTGGCCTCGGCCATCTTGTGCATCTCGTGTTTGCGCTTGACCACGGGGCCCTGGTGGTGGAAGGCTTCCAGCAGCTCGTGGGCCAGCTTCTCGGGCAGGGGCATCCGCCTCGGCTTCCGCCCGCGCCGGCACTCGGTGATCAGCCACTTCATGGCCAGGAAGCGGCGGCGGCGCTCGTCCAAGGGGGCTGGGACCTGGGCCGGGGGGAGGGAAAATCCCTGGAGAGCGTCGGGGATGGGGGAGCCCAGTCGGGGGGACCTCCCTGCCGGGGCCCCGGGGGAAATACCTGGTAGGAGTGGCCCCCTTTGAGGACGCTGACCAGGCCGATGATGGGCTGGCAGTTCTTCAGGGCTTGGTGGAAGACAACGTAGGGGTTTCGCTCGACGGACCCCCGTTCCTGCTCCGGGGTGGCGTGGAACTTTTCAAACTGCTTCCTTTTCACGGTCTCCAGGGTCTGCGCGGGAGGAGGCCAGGAGAGGTCTTGAGGTCGGCCCCCTCCTCCAACCCCCACTTCCCCCCACCCCCAGGGGGGAGATGCAGGTGAAGGTCAGGGCCCTCAGCTGAATCCAGCATCCATATTAATAATAATAATGGTATTTGTTAAGCGCTTACTATATGCCAGGCACTGTTCTAAGTGCTGGGGTAGATACAAGGCTATCGGGTTGTCCCACGTGGGGCTCAGAGTTTTAATCCCCATTTTACAGATGAGGTAACTGAGGCACAGGGAGGTTAAGTGACTTGCCCAAAGTCACACAGCTGACAAGTGGCAGAGTCGGGATTAGAACCCACGATCCATCATTCTGACCGGAGACCGAGCCCCTCCCGGAGTTCTGGTCTGTGAGCCCGTTGTTGGGTAGGGATGTTGCCAACTTGTACTTCCCAAGTGTTTAGTACAGTGCTCTATACACATTAAGCACTCAATAAATACAACTGAATGAATGAATGGTCACTCTGAGGGCCCCAGGATCTTAGGGGGCAGAGGCAGGGACCAAGACTCACTCCCTGCCCCGGGAGAGCTTACAGGTGGGCTTGTCAGATGGACTCCACAGAAGCCTGTGCTCTGCAGAGGGAGAGAGGGAGGGAGGGAAAGGAGGAGGAATTGGAGGGAGTGAGGAACCCCAGTCCTACCTCCAGCATGAGGGACTGGGCCAGCACTTTGTTTCCTCCTTTCATCATCATGTTGGTGAACTTACTGTCAGGAAAAAGCCATAACTTCAGTTTCCTCGGCCCGGCCTGTTCTCCCCGCAGACAGGCCCCACAAAGCCCCTCTCCCAACAAGCCTTTGTTCAGGGAGGGCTCTGTCTTACGTGATTATCTTTTGTCTGTTTGATTATCACTATTATTAGGCCATGAGTGAGCCAAACTAGGCCTGGGAGAGCCACTGGGCTCTTTACCTTGGGCCTATCACAGCTTTGCTCTGGCCTAGTGAGTGCAGGGGCAGGATGGTGACCAAGTAAAGCCCACTGTTGGGTAGGGACCGTCTCTCTATGTTGCCAACGTGTACTTGCCAAGCGCTTAGTACAGTGCTCTGCACACAGTAAGCGCTTAATAAATACGACTGAATGAAAGTAAGAAGCAGTGTGACTTAGTGGAAAGAGCTTGGGCTTGGGAGTCAGAGGTCAAGGGTTCAAATCCCAGCTCCGCCACCTGTCAGGAGTGTGACTTTGGGCAAGTCACTTCACTACGCCTCAGTTATCTCAACTGTAAAATGGGGATTA
This sequence comes from Tachyglossus aculeatus, assembly GCF_015852505.1. Lineage (NCBI taxonomy): Eukaryota > Metazoa > Chordata > Mammalia > Monotremata > Tachyglossidae > Tachyglossus > Tachyglossus aculeatus. The sequence continues at coordinate 724,931 of NW_024044839.1, read as the reverse complement.
AGACTGTGAGCCTCACTTGGGACAACATGATCACCTGATTAGAACAGTGCTTGGCACATAGTAAGTGATAGTAACAATTCCGGGGTAGCTTCCTCAACACAGCTAAGTCGGGAATGAGGGGCACGGAAGAGATCATGGGTCATTGGCCCCGGGGCATTCCTAACTAAGGGGGCAACTCCCCCTGCGGAGGAGAGACGGGCGGGGGGTGGGGGACTAAGGGGCGACCCAGGGCCTCATCTCCTGTGAGCCCACTGTTGGGTAGGGACCGTCTCTAGATGTTGCCAACTTGTACTTCCCAACCGCTTAGTACAGTGCTCTGCACACAGTAAGCGCTCAATAAATGTGATTGATTGATTGATTGATTGATCTATCTCCAGCCAGGCCGCTCACCTGATGGTGGGGTCCTGGAACACCGAGGTGGTCCGGCTGGCGGGGGCCGCTTTGATGAGCTGCGTGGCACGGAGCTCCCGGGCGTACTTCTCCTCCTCGGTCATTTCCCCCACAGGCTTGCGGTGAGCGGCCTTGTCCAGCTGCGGCTCCTGGTAGTCGGGGCTGTAGCGGCTCCACCTTACCTGCGTCAGGCTGCAGGAGGAGGGCGAGGGGCTGCTCGCAGGGCGCTCAGGCCGCTCCTGCCGCTTGCACATTGGGCCCGGACCCGGTAGGGAGGAAGGAGGGGTTCCCCCCCTTTCAGTTTGTGGCCCCAACCGCCCCCCCAAAACACGCACACTCACAAACACACATGCTATGGTAGCTTTTAAAGAAGCAATGGGAGAGCGACACTCAAGCAGTTCTTTAAGGTCGTTATGGGCAGGGAACGTGTCTGCTAACTCTGTGGTACGGTAATAGTAATAATAATGCCGGCATTTGTTAAGCGCTTACTATGTGCAAAGCACTGTTCTAACCGCTGTGATCCGATTGTCCCATGTGGGGCTCACAGTCTTAATCCCCATTTTACAGATGAGGTGACTGAGGCTCAGAGAAGTTAAGTGACTTGCCCGAGGTCACCCAGCTGACATGTGGCAGAGCCGGGATTGGAACCCATGACCTCTGACTCCCAAACCCGGGCTCTTGCCGCTGAGCCACGCTGCTTCTAGACTGTGAGCCTATTGTTGGGTAGGGACCGTCTCTATACGTTGCCGACTTGTACTTCCCAAGCGCTTAGTACAGTGCTCTGCACACAGTAAGCACTCAATAAATACGACTGAATGAATGAATAGTACCCTCCCAAGCGCTTAATACAGTGCTCTGCACATACTACTACTAATAATAATGACGGTATTTGTTAAGAACTTACTATGTGCAAAGCACTCTTCTAAGCACTGGGGAGTTTACAAGGTAATCAGGTTGTCCCGTGTGGGGCTCACAATCTTCATCCCCATTTTACAGATGAGGAAACTGAGGCCCAGAGAAGTGAAGTGACTTGCCCAAAGTCACACAGCAGACAACTGGCGGGGCCGGAATTTGAACTGATGACTTCTGACTCATAATAATAATAATAATAATAATAATAATAATAATGGCATGTTAAGCGCTTACTATGTGCAAAGCACTGTTCTAAGCGCTGGGGGGGGAGACAAGGTGATGGGGTTGTCCCACGTGGGGCTCACAATCTTAATCCCCATTTTACAGATGAGGTAACTGAGGCTCAGAGAGGTTAAGTGACTTGCCCAGTGTCACACAGCAGACGTGGCAGAGCCGTGGTTTGAACCCATGACCTCTGACTCCAAAGCCCGGGCTCTTTCCACTGAGCCACGCTGCTTCTCTAGAACAGAGTTGGTAGACGTTCCCTGCCCACAATGAGCTTGCAGTCTAAGCACTGAGCCAAAACAAATACCATTATTATTATTATTATTATTCTCGGTGCTGTAAGCGCTCAGTAAATCCCACTGGCTGAGTGAGTGAGGGCCCCCCAAGCCCTCGGTGGCCCCCGGTATCCTGGAGAGGGGATGGAAGGCAGGCTCGCCAGCGGTCCTTAGAGAAGGGAGGCGGGGACCGGCCTGTGAGAGGGAAGGCTCCTCAATCAATCAATCAATCAATCATATTTATTGAGCGCTTACTGTGTGCAGAGCACTGTACTAAGCGCTTGGGAAATACAAGCTGGCAACATATACAGTCCCTATCAATCAATCAATGGTATTTATTGAGCGCTTACTGTGTGCAGAGCACTGTACTAAGCGCTTGGGAAGTACAAGCTGGCAACATATAGAGACAGTCCCTACCCAACAGTGGGCTCACAGTCTAGAAGGGGGAGACAGAGAACAAAACCAAACATACTAACAAAATAAAATAAATAGAATAGATAGGTACAAGTAAAATAAATAAACAAATAAATAGAGTAATAAATATAGAGACAGTCCCTACCCAATAGTGGGCTCACAGTCTAGAAGGGGGAGACAGAGGACAAAACCAAACATACTAACAAAATAAAATGAATAGAATAGATAGGTACAAGTAAAATAAATAAATAAATACAGTAATAAATATAGAGACAGTCCCTACCCAACAGTGGGCTCACAGTCTAGAAGGGGGAGACAGAGAACAAAACCAAACATACTAACAAAATAAAATAAATAGAAAAGATAGGTACAAGTAAAATAAATAAATAGAGTAATAAATATAGAGACAGTCCCTACCCAACAGTGGGTTCACAGTCTAGAAGGGGGAGACAGAGGACAAAACCAAACGTACTAACAAAATAAAATAAATAGAATAGATAGGTACAAGTAAAATAAATAAATAGAGTAATAAATATAGAGACAGTCCCTACCCAACAGTGGGTTCACAGTCTAGAAGGGGGAGACAGAGGAAAAAACCAAACGTACTAACAAAATAAAATGAATAGAATAGATAGGTACAAGTAAAATAAATAAACAAATAAATAGAGTAATAACTATAGAGACAGTCCTTACCCAACAGTGGGCTCACAGTCTAGAAGGGGGAGACAGAGGACAAAACCAAACGTACTAACAAAATAAAACAAATAGAATAGATAGGTACAAGTAAATTAAATAAATAAATAAATAGAGTAATAAATATAGAGACAGTCCCTACCCAACAGTGGGCTCACAGTCTAGAAGGGGGAGACAGAGGACAAAACCAAACGTACTAACAAAATAAAATGAATAAAATAGATAGGTACAAGTAAAATAAATAGGGTAATAAATATAGAGACAGTCCCTACCCAACAGTGGGCTCACAGTCTAGAAGGGGGAGACAGAGGACAAAACCAAACGTACTAACAAAATAAAATGAATAGAATAGATAGGTACAAGTAAAATAAATAGAGTAATAACTATAGAGACAGTCCCTACCCAACAGTGGGCTCACAGTGTAGAAGGGGGAGACAGAGAACAAAACCAAACATACTAACAAAATAAAATGAATAGAATAGATACGTACAAGTAAAATAAATACATAAATAGAGTAATAAATCTGTACAAACATATATACATATATACAGGTGCTGTGGGGAAGGGAAGGAGGTAAGATGGGGGGGATGGAGAGGGGGACGAGGGGGAGAGGAAGGAAGGGGAGGGGGGAAGGGGTCTCCTCGGCCCCAAGGGGTCCGGTTCCGGGCGCTCACCCCGGCAGGCAGGCGCGGAGGCCTTGCCTCAGACCGACCAACAACCCCGTCACCCGCCATGCCCGAGCCTCAGCCTGGGCCACCGCCGCCATCTTGCCTGGGTGCAAGGCCCCTGTTGCTAGGATACGGCGACTTCCGGTCCCCGGGCCTCAGCCTGGGCCGCCGCCACCGCCGCCATCTTGCCTGGGTGCGAGGCCCCCGCTCGGCGCTGCCCGCGCGCCCGGCGCCCCTGTTGCTAGGATACGGCGACTTCCGCTCCGCCCGCCCTGGGAGCTCGCGGCGCGTCAGGGCCCGGCGGACCGAGTCACCTCACTTCTCCGGGCCTCAGCGACCTCATCTGTAAAATGACGATCGAAACTGCGAGCCCCACGTGGGGCAGGGACTGGCATTCAGTCAATCGTATTTATTGAGCGCTTACTGTGTGCGGAGCACTGGACTAAGCGCTTGGGAAGTCCAAGTTGGCAACATTAGACGGTCCCTACCCAGCAGCGGGCTCACAGTCTAGAAGGGGGAGACGGACAACAAAACAAAACATATTAACAAAATAAACTAAATAGAATTTCATTCATTCAATCGTATTTATTGAGCAATTACTGTGTGCGGAGCACTGGACTAAGCGCTTGGGAAGTCCAAGTTGGCAACATAGACGGTCCCTACCCAACAGCGGGCTCACAGTCTAGAAGGGGGAGATGGACAACAAAACGAAACATATTAACAAAATAAACTAAATAGAATTTCATTCATTCAATCGTCTTTATTGAGCACTTACTGTGTGCAGAGCACTGTACTAAGCGCCTGGGAAGTACAAGTTGGCAACATAGACGGTCCCTACCCAACATTGGTCTTACAATCTAGAAGGGGGACACGGACAACAAAACAAAACATATTAACAAAATAAAATAAATAGAATAAATATGTACAAGTAAAATAAATAGAGTAATAAATATGTACAAACATATATACAGGTTCTCTTCTCTTCCTCCCTTCAAGGCCCTACTGAGAGCTCACCTCCTCCAGGAGGCCTTTCCAGACTGAGCCCCCTCCTTCCTCTCCCCCTCCCCACAGCACCTGTATATATGTATACATGTTTGTGCGTATTTATTACTCTTTATTTATTTTATTTGTACATATTTATTCTATTTCGTTAATGTTTTCTTTTGTTCTCTGTCTCCCCCTTCTAGACTGTGAGCCCACTGTTGGGTAGGGACCGTCTCTATATGTTGCCAACTTGTACGTCCCAAGCGCTTAGTACAGTGCTCTGCACACAGTAAGCACTCAATAAATACGATTGAATGAATGAATGAACAGGTGCTGTGGGGAGGGGAAGGAGGTAAGGCAGGGGCCATTAATAAAATAAATAAACTAATTAATATAAAATAAATAAATAGAAGGGAGAGACGGACAAAACAAAACAAGTACACAGGTATCAATACCGTCAGAATAAATAGAATTACAGCTATATACACATCGTTAATAAAATAAATAAATTAATAAATAAATAGAAGTGGGAGACGGACAAAACAAGTACACAGGTTTCAATACCGTCAGAACAAATAGAATTACAGATATATACACATCATTAATAAAAAAATTAATTAATCATTAATAAAAAAATAAATAAATAGAAGGGGGAGACGGGCAAAACAAGTACACAGGTATCAATCAATACCGTCGGAATAAATAGAATTACAGCTATATACACATCATTAATTAAATAAATATAAGTGGGAGATGGACAAAACAAAACAAGTACACAGGTATCAATACCGTCAGAACAAACAATTACAGCTATATACACATCGTTAATAAAATTAATTAATTAATAAAATAAATGAATAGAAGGGGGAGACGGACCAAACAAAACAAGTACACAGGTATCAATACCGTCAGGACAAACAGAATTACAGCTATATACACATCGTTAATAAAATTAATTAATGAAATAAATGAATAGAAGGGGAGACGGACAAAACAAAACCAGTACACAGGTATCAATACCGTCAGAACAAACAGAATTACAGCTATAATAATACATCGTTAATATAATTAATTAATTAATAAAATAAATGAATAGAAGGGGGAGACGGCCAAACAAAACAAGTACACAGGCATCAATACCGTCAGGACAAACAGAATTACAGCTATATACACATCGTTAATAAAATTAATCAATGAAATAAATGAATAGAAGGGGGAGACGGACAAAACAAAACCAGTACACATGTATCAATACCGTCAGAACAAATAGAACTACAGCTATATATACATCATTAATAAAATAAATAAATATAAGTGGGAGACGGACAAAACAAAACAAGTACACAGGTATCAATACCGCCAGAACAAACAGAATTACAGCTATAATAATACATCGTTAATAAAATTAATTAATAAAGTAAATGAATAGAAGGGGGAGACGGGCCAAACAAAACAAGTACACAGGTATCAATGCCGTCAGGACAAACAGAATTACAGCTATATACACATCGTTAATAAAATTAATTAATGAAATAAATGAATAGAAGGGGGAGACGGACAAAACAAAACAAGTACACAGGTATCAATGCCGTCAGAATAAATAGAATTACAGCTATATACACATCATTAATAAAATAAATAAATAAAGTAGAGTATAAACGTGTGCAAATCAAATAGAGTAATAACACTGATTATTATTATCGTGGGGAGCCTCCCCAGCCACTGCCGGGGTTGGTCGGGCCGGAGTCAGGGCCCCGCCTCAGGCAGGTCGCCAGGCCCCGCCCTGCGCACGCGCCGCGCTCCCGCCCTCAGGCCCGGCCCCTCCCCGCGCACGCGCCGGCGCTGCCGCTGGTTCTCGCGAGGCTTGGGCGCGCGAGGCCGGGCCTGTCCGGGCCGGGCCGGGCCGGGCAGGGCGCTGCAATATGGCGGCGGCGTCGGCGTCGGAAGGGGAGAGCCTGGAATCGTGGCTGAGTGAGCAACCGCGGCCCCGGCTCCGGGAAAGCCTTCCCTCCTTCCCCTGCCCGTCTCATTCACTCATTCACTCACCTCCTCCAGGAGGCCTTCCCAGACTGAGCCCCTTCTTTCCTCTCCCCCTCGTCCCCCTCTCCATCCCCCCCGTCTTACCTCCTTCCCTTCCCCACAGCCCCTGTATATATGGATATACGGTTGCACATATTTATTACTCTATTTATTTATTTATTTTACTTGTACATTTCTATCCTACTTATTTTATTTTGTTGGTATGTTTGGTTCTGTTCTCTGTCTCCCCCTTTTAGACTGTGAGCCCACTGTTGGGTAGGGACTGTCTCTATGTGATGCCAATTTGTACTTCCCAAGCGCTTAGTACAGTGCTCTGCACATAGTAAGCGCTCAATAAATACGATTGATTGATTGATTGATTGATTGCCCCTTGCACACTCCCTTTCCCCGCCCCTTGGGCAGGACCAGCCGCCACAATCCCAACCGCATTGGCAAGGGGGCAACCCTGGGCCAAGAGCCCCCCAGCATCAGGTCCTCCCGCCCAGCCTTGACCCTCTCGGGCTACCGAGAAGCAGCGTGGCTCCGTGGAAAAGAGCCCGGGCTTTGGAGTCAGAGGTCATGGGTTCGAATCCCGGCCCCGCCAATTGTCAGCTGGGTGACTTGGGGCAAGTCACTTCACTTCTCTGGGCCTCGGTTCCCTCCTCTGTAAAATGGGGGTTAAGACTGTGAGCCCACTGTTGGGTAGGGACTGTCTCTATATGTTGCCAATTTGTGCTTCCCAAGCGCTTAGTACAGTGCTCTGCACACAGTAAGCGCTCAATAAATACGATTGATGATGATGGGGAGGTTACAACGTGGGACAACCTCGTCACCTTGTAACTTCCCCAGCGCTTAGAACACTGCTTTGCACATAGTAAGTGCTTAGCAAATGCCACTTATTATTATTATTATTTTCTGGGCCTCAGTTCCCTCATCTGTAAAATGGGGGTTAAGACTGTGAGCCCCCCGTGGGACAACCTGATCACCTTGTAACCTCCCCAGCACGTAGAACAGTGCTTTGCACATAGTAAGCGCTTAATAAATGCCATCATCATTATTAGTAGTAGTATTATTACCCCGATCCCGACGCTCCCTCATTCCTCTCCCTACCAGTAACTCAGCCTCGGGCCCAAGGACCACCAGCTCCACCCTGCCCAATAACTCTGCCCCGGGGTCCTGGACCACCTGTTCCATCCTGCCCGATAACTCCACTCCGGGGTCCTTGACCACCTGCTCCATCCTGCCTTGTAACTCTATCCCTTTCCCCCGGGCCACCCACCCCGACCTGCCTGGTGACTGCCCCGTTCCCCTGTGCCCCCCTTAGACAAGGCCACCAACCCATCCAATCGCCAGGAGGACTGGGAGTACGTCATAGGCTTCTGCGACCAGATCAACAAAGAGCTCGAGGGGTCAGTTCTGGGAGCGGGCAGGGTGGTAGGGATAATGGGGGAAGGGATAACTGGGGAGAACAGGCAACTCCTGCCCCGCCACACCGGGAAATTTGGCCCCTGGTGGGTGTTAACAACCTCTCTCCCTCAGCCCCCAGATCGCAGTCCGGCTGCTGGCACACAAGATCCAGTCGCCGCAGGAATGGGAGGCCGTCCAGGCCCTCACCGTAGGTCACCCCACCCCGACCCAACTACCCAATCCTTTAATAGGTGGGGTGGCAATGAGGGGAAAGGGGGAAGCTCCCCGGTGGGGATGGGGATACCAGCTGCCCCACCCATGCCCTGGGGCCCAGCCCCACAGCGATACCCCCTTCCCAACAGGTCCTGGAGGCGGGAATGAAAAACTGCGGCCGGCGTTTCCACAGCGAAGTGGGGAAGTTCCGCTTCCTGAATGAGCTGATCAAAGTCGTCTCCCCAAAAGTGAGCCTGGGCTGGGCTGGGGCCGGCGGGGCTCCCTTCTGCCGCTCAGGAAAGGTCTCGCTGCTCTGCGGGTGCCGCCTGAGCCCACAACCAGCCCCCCACCTTGTTTTCCTCAGTACCTGGGGGATCGGGTCTCGGAGAAAGTGAAGGCCAAGGTCATCGAACTGCTGTTCAGCTGGACCGTAGCCCTGCCTGAGGAGTCCAAAATCAAGGACGCCTACCAGATGCTGAAAAGGCAAGGTTAGCAAGGTGGCGGCCCAGATGCGGGGGTTGTGGGGGCCGGGGGCCTGGTCAGAGCAACATCTGGGTTGGATCGGGAGGAGGGTTGGGTCCTGGCTCAGGCAGCCAGTGAGAACCAGAGAGTGCTGACCAGAACAGGGTCCGGGAATCAGGAGATTCCCTAAAGGGCTGGGAATTATTTCAAGAAGCTCCACCAGCTGCCGGTGAAGAGGGTGGGGAGGAAGGGAAGCCCGGAAGGGGGTGGGCCGGGCCCCACTCTGCTCCCTCTGTGATGCAGGGATCGTGCTGTCTGACCCGCTGATCCCCGTGGACCGGACCCTCATCCCCTCCCCTCCTCCTCGTCCAAAGAACCCCGTGTTTGACGATGAGGAGAAGTCCAAGGTGAACCTGGCCCCGGACCCCCCAGGACTCAGACCCCTGGTTTCCCAGACGGGGATGCTGCAGCCCCGGCTTGGAGTCAGTCTTTACCGGCCATGGGACCCTCGTCCTGAGGCCAAACGGCCACACTCTGGGGGGGCCTTGATGGGGGAAAATGGTCTGTTGGGGGAAGAGAGAGACCTTAAACTTCACCCAGGGGTTGCCCTAAGCAGACAAGACACCTACACCCTGCTGAGTCGGACCCTCGCCGGGGCCCCTGAGACCATGGTCTCCCAGGAGTCCGGCCTGGGCCGTGCTCATATCAGGGCACTCGGTGGGCAGTCAGTTAGATGCCCACCTCCACCACCAAGGTCCTCACCTGCAGCAGGCACCTGTGTCTTCTGCTTCGTCTACATGCTTGGACTTGAACCCTTTGGGTACCACCCTCAGCCCTACAGCATTTCTGCATCTATCTGTGACTTATTTATTTATGGTAACATTTATCAACTCAGTCGTACTGCACGTGCCCAAACAGTACAGTGCCCTGCATACAGTGAGTGCTCAGTAAATTCCACTCGCTGATGGATTCTCCCCTCTCAGCTCCTGGCCAAGCTGCTAAAAAGCAAAAACCCGGACGATCTGCAGGAGGCCAACAAACTGATCAAGTCCATGGTGAAAGAGGTGAGAGGCTGGCGCTGGCCAAGGGGTCGGGTCAAGGAAGGAGGAGCAGCTGGTCCATCCCTCCCCCTCCCCAGACCAGCCCAGGCCTGGGCAGCTGCAGGGCAGGACGAGGGTTGGAGCGGCATCTCGCAGGGCCCAGAATCCCAGGTGCCTTGCTGCACTTAGCAGGACTTTCCAGAAGGTTGCTGCCTGCCTGTCTTCTCTCTGTCCGTCTGTTTCCCATCCGTGTTTTGGGATGGGGAGAGCCGGATCCTGGCACCACCCTCTCTTCTCCCCAACGGTGACGACCCCCGCCCGGTCCCCCGCTGCAGGACGAGGCTCGGATCCAGAAGGTGACCAGGAGGCTGCACACGCTGGAAGAGGTCAGCAACAACGTGAAGCTCCTGAACGAGATGCTGCTGCACTACAGCAAGGAGCACTCCGCCCCAGCCGACAGGGAGCTCATGAAGGTGCCCCCCGCGGATCGAGGAGGGGGCCGTCGGAGGCTCGGCACAGGCTCAGAGAACAGGGTCAACTGGCCGAGCGGGTCGTCGGGCCTTCCGGGGTTTGGCCTAATGGCCGGCGTGGCCCCCGGTTCCGTGGGGGGACTGGTTTCCCCGAGGACACTGAGAGGAGCCTTTGGCTGTCCTCTCGGGGAAGGGGTTCGTCTGCCCTGAGCCCCTCCCCACAGTCCCCCTTCCCGCTCCCAGGAGCTGTACGACAGGTGTGAGGCCAAGAGACGAGCCCTGTTCAGACTGGCCAGCGAGACCGAGGACGACGATGGCAGTCTGGGTACATGAGGGGAGTGGGGTTGGGAGGCGTGGCCGAGGGCGGTGGGCTTGCGGTGGGGCGAGGGTGGTCTCTGACCGCCCCTCCACTGCAGGGGACATCCTGCAGGCCAGCGACAACCTGTCCCAAGTCATCGCCTCCTACAAGAGGGTCGTCGAAGGGCAGGTGGTCAACGGTGAGCCGGAGACGGCCGACCCCACGCCCGCCTCCGAAGGTGAAGAACTACCCAGGGGGGATTTGGGGACCCTCACGAGCCTCTTTCCCGGAAGGCCACGCCCCACTACTCAGACCGCCCCCCACACACACTCTCTCTCTCTCTGTTTCTTCTCGGTTGTCTCCACCTCCCTGGATACAAAGGGGTGAGGAACTGAAGGGGGTGGGGGTGGCCGTACCCGTTGGCTACTGAGTGTCTCCAGCCCCTGCTCTCCCTCCCCACCCGGGCAGGACCCCACCCCCCCGACAGCCTCATCGACCTCTCGGGTCTGGACGGGAGCTGCGGCACGAACCCGCCCGGAGCCCCGGAGCCCAGCCCTCCCCCCGCGGACATTCCCATCCTCCCCCCGCCGCCCGCGGCCGGACCCCGCAGCCGCTCATCCAGTCAGACCGAGCCCGGCCCCGGGACCCCTGCCCCCACCGCCGCCATCTCCCTGTTGGACGAAGAGCTGCTGTGCTTGGGTGCGTGGCCCCTGCGGGCTGGGGGGGCCCGCTGGGAGCTGTCCTCGGTTTGGGGCGGGCGTGGTGGGGGCGGGAGTGACGGCTGCGTCCCTGTCCACCAGGCCTGGCCGACCCCGCCCCTGGCACGGCTCTCGGCGAGGCTGTAGGAAGCAGCCAGTGGGACCTGTTTCAGGTAGGACGGGAGGGTCTGGGGGCCGCGTGGTGGGCAGACCCTGGGAAGCGGGCTGAGCGCCAGGCAGGCCCCAGAGCTCCTCTGCATCAGTAGCGTTATGGTATCTGTCAAGTGTGTCCAGCACTGTTCTGAACGCTGGGGTACATCTGTGTTAATCAGGTGGGACAACAGGGCCCGTCTTTGACGGGACTCCCGGACGAAGGGTGGGTGTGTTCCAGGAAGAACAGATCAATCAATCAATCGTATTTATTGAGCGCCTACTGTGTGCAGAGCACTGTACTGAGCGCTTGGGAAGTACCAGTTGGCAACATATGGAGACAGTCCCTACCCAACAGTGGGCTCACAGTCTAGAGCGTCACACAACTGCCCCCCACCAAACCAGAAGAGGAGGGGAAGGGTGGGCTTGGGCCGGGCCCCAGACTAGTTTCTCCCCTTCCCCCGGCAGAACGAACAGCTGGACCTGGACCCGTTCGGCCGCCCAACGGCGAGCGGCCTGGGCCCCGGCGGCTCTCCGGGCCGGGCCTTGTTCCAGCCGTCGGTGCAGCCCACGGGGGCCTCCCCGGCCCTCCGGCCCCCCGCCTTCCCAGCCTCCCTCCTCCTCCCCGCGGGTTCGCCGGCCGCCACTGCCTCCCCCCCGAGGGCCGGGCCCGCGGCTCCCCCGGCCCGGCTTGACCCCCTGGAGCAGCTTCTGGAAGGAGCCCGAGGGTACGGGGCGAGCGGAAGCCGGACGTCCTGGGCTCCGGGGTCTCGCCGGCCCCTGCTGTGGCTCGCGCTGACCCAGCTGCTCTGTTCTCTGGCCAATTTCCAGGTCGGGCGGCTCCCTGGCCAGCGTCGCCCCTTCATCGCCGGCCGCCCGGGCCAGGTCTGCGACCGCCGCCCCCGCAGGACCTCCCCTGCCTCTCGCGGCCGGCCCCGGCAGCCCCCTGTTCCCGCTGCCCGGCAGTCCCCTGCGGACCACCGAGCTCTCCCTGGCCAACGTCCACGTGCCCCTGGAAGCCATCAGACCCAGTAGGTGCCGGGAGGAGGCCAGAGCCACGAGACCCAAATTCCCTGCCCCCCCTCACCGAGTGTTGGGGGCAGGGGTGTCCCAAGCCCAAACCTCCCCCCCCCCTCCGCCCTCCACTTGCAGGCAGCGTCCTCCCCGTGACCGCCTACGACAAGGACGGCTTCCGCATCCTGTTCCACTTCGCCAAGGAGTGTCCCCCCGGCCGGCCGGATGTGCTGGTGGTCGTGGTGTCCATGCTCAACACGGCCCCGCTGCCCGTCACGAGCATCCTGCTGCAGGCAGCCGTGCCCAAGGTAACCGAGCGGCTGCCCGTTGGTCCGCACGCCCCGGGGTCGGGTGGGGGGGTTGGAGGTTGACCTTGGGGCCCCAGCCTCTGTGGCGACAGCCACCCGCTCTCTCCGCTCGACAGTCCATGAGGGTGAAGTTGCAGCCGCCGTCCGGGACGGAGCTGTCCCCTTTCAGCCCCATCCAGCCCCCCGCGGCCCTGACCCAGGTCATGCTGCTGGCCAACCCGCTCGGGGTGAGTGAGGGAGGGAAGGGGGTGAGCTCCTGCACCCGCGGGGGATGGGGAGGCTTGGGGAGGGGCAGACGGGGCCCAGAGCCCCCCAAGTAGCTGTCGGTCCCCACAGGAGAAGGTGAGGCTCCGCTACCGCTTGACCTTCACCCTGGGGGAGCAGCTGAGCACGGAGGTGGGTGAAGTGGACCAGTTCCCGGCACCGGAGCAGTGGGGGAACCTATGACCCAAAGGGCCGGAAGGGCCACCCCAGGGGACGGGAGGGGAGAGGACAGGGCTGCCCGGCTCCACCCACCCTCGGGCCGGAGGAGCGGGAGCCTGCGTGCGGTAAGATGAGCTGGAATGCCCGCCCCAAGGGAGTGTTGGGGAGGAGGGAGAGGCTGCCACCCCAGTCCTGGGAGCAGTATTAACCCCCACCCGCCCCTGGCCGAGCACTGCCCCTGGCCACAGGCCGCCGTGGCCTCGTGGGTGCCGGGCAGGGGCAGGGGAGCGGCCGCCGGGGAGCTGGCGGTGCCGTGAGCTGGCCCCTTGACGGGGCAGCGGCCAGGCCCGACAGATGGCCAGAGTGGTGATGTCTCACAGAGAGGTCAGCCGCCCCCTCCCCGCTAAGGCCAACTGGATGTTGGACTCAGATTGTGCTGCTCTAGGAAGGGGAGTGGCGAGGGAGGGGGGGCTCGAAGAGCAGCCGTGGGGCCGGAGCAGGGGCCCTAGGGCCCCGCCAGTCGGGAATGGGAGCCATCCACGGCTGCGGCGCTCTCTCCCACGCAGCCAGACCGGAGCCGGGCCGCGCTGCTTCTGTTCTGCTGCATGTTCAATAAATCGCCTTTCCTACACCCCGTCCTGCCCCTTGCTGCTTCAGAGCTGGGGGGTGGGGGGGGCGGACACAGGTGGAGGGGGGTTGTGGGGAGGCACGGGCTCACACCTGGAGTTGCAAAAAGGCGAGTTTATTTTTAAAAAACGGTATATGTACAGGGCTGGGGGCCCAGGGGAGCAGGGGTGGGGGCCGGGCTCAGGAGCCCTCTAGGGTGCCGTCCCTCACGATGGCGCGGGCCAGGTTCCGGGCCAGGGCCAGCCGCAGCATCTCCAGCTTGGTCGCCTCCACGCTGTCGTCGTCCTAGAAAGGCCCGCCGCGCCCTGAGCCCTGGGGTGTGTCCTGCTGGGTGGGGCAGTAGCCCCTGTGGCCCCGAACCCAGAGACATCCGCGTGGTAGGGACAAGGGTGGGAGGCCCCCAATGGGGACAAAGTTGTGGGGTTGGGACGCTCCCCCCATCCCCCAAAAAACACTCCTGAGGAAAGTGACGGCCAACTTTTTTCAGGGAGCAAAGGGCAGCAAGGACCCCCAGGACCGCCCCCCCCCCCCTTCCCCCAAAGCCCCTCTACCTGCAGGCGCCGGCTTTCAGACCCCATCTTGATGGCTGTCAAGGTCTCCAGGCACTGCAGCAGCTCATATGTCTGCTCCACAGAAAAGATGACCTGGGGGCAGGAGAGGTTTACCGATGCCCAGCCCAGGATTGGGCCGACCCTGATCTCATCCCTCCTAGGCCGTGCCCCATGTCCCCAGGCCCCCACCTACCTGCTTCTGCTCCAGGAGGGGCAGGGCGTCCGTCAGCAGGGTCATCCAGAAGGAGCGGGGAGCGATGTGGGAGGTCATGAGCGACAGCAGCAGGGAGGCCGCGGCGGCAAAGTGCTGCTCCCCGTACAGACGGTGGAACTCGCGGTATTTTCCTGGACAGGCAGTGGGGGGGTCCAGGTCAGAGCCCAGGAGGCTCTCAGCCCCAGCCCAACAAGTGCCTTATTCTCTCCCCTCTCCAAACCTGCCAAGTTCTCCCCATCTCAAAACCCCTCCTACAGCCCCAACCCACCTCCAGGAAGCCTTCCCCGATTCACTCCCGACACCTCCCCCTCCCCACAGGCCACCGCTCAGCTCCTTGGGGCCAGGGAACCGCTCTTGCTTAGTCAGCCGTGGCGCGTGTTTAAGTGCTTAGTTCGGGTCAGGCACAGTGCTGAGCGCCGGGGTGGCTCCGGACACGGTCCCTGCCTCCAAATGGGGCTGGGGGAGGTGGGGATTCCCAGGTGTCGCACCCTCCCGCGCAGGCAGTTCTGAGCCCCGAGTCGGTCGACTGCTGGGGTCTCCTTAGCTCCAGGTACGTACAGAGCACTGTACCAAACGCCCAGCAGAGGCGGGGGCGGGGGTCTCACCCAGGAACGTCAGGCGATCGCTGAGCATGATGGAGGAGCCCAAGTTGTCGATGAGGTCCCGGTCGGAGAAGCTGCCCTGCTCGCAGTAGTGCTGCAGGAACCTGCGGGTGCGGCCAGCTCAGGCTCCGCTCCCCCCGGCTCGTGCCCCGGGCCCACGCCACCCGTTAGGCTCACCTGTCTGACACGAGGGTGGCGAAGGCGGCGTCTTTGGCCCGGATGCTCCAGGACAGCGCGGAGCCCAGCCGGTTGTTGCGGACGGCTTTCATGGCCATGATCTTACAGACGCTGCGAACTGCGCGGGGGGGAAGTGAGACTTCGGGGCCTCGGGCCCCCCCCCCGGGGTCCGCCCCCATCCCCCGCTCCGGCCGGTGGCGCGGGCCCTCACCCTGCTCCGCCATCTGCCGCTGCTCGCAGACACGCAGCACCTTGAGAGCCTTGCGCTCCGTGTCCAGGGGGATCCGCTCCATGTGCAGCTCCAGGTAGACGCGGCCGAACTCCGGGCAGTGGTCGAAGTAATCCACCCCCAGCTGCCACAGGCTGAAAAACGGGGCGGGGGGAGGCTGTAGTCGAGGGGACCCACCCCCACTGGCTGAAAATCGGAGGTAGGCCCACCGGGAGGGCCATGGTTAAGGGGACCTATCCCCAGCTGCCAAAGGCTGAAGATGAGGGAGACGGGGACCCACCCCTAACCGGCTGAAGACGAGATCCTGCGGGGTGATGGAGGGAGCGGAACTGGGGGCCGTGGCATCATTTCACAGTCGTCTCCCCTGCCAAGCTACTGTTGGAGCCCACAGGAGCCTGGCGCAGGCTCTTGTGGTATTTATGGCTGCCCTCGTCCCTCCCACTGGGCGCCACCTGCTCTCTGACCCCTCGGTGCAGTCCCGGCGACACAGACCACCAACCGCCACCCACCATCCCCGTCCCCCCTGCCCTACCTATGATGAGCGAACAGCCCCGAAGCAAATTCCAGCAGGAGAAACTCTCGCATGTTGGAGCCAAAACTGGAAGCACAGAGAGGGCGGCAGGACGTCAGCAGCCTCAGAGCGGTCCTCGGGCCCAGCCCCAGCCCAGCCCCCGGCCCCCACCCCCAGCCACACTCACTAGAGGTTGTGGGACTGCAGGAGCTTGCAGTGGTCCAGCAGGTCCGTCAGGTGAGCCACGAACCACCAGTTGCTGAGGGCGATGCTGTGAAGGTAAACCCGGAGCGGGGTCGGGGGAAGGGGTGGGTCTGGGCGAGACCCCTGACCAAGGGGGAGGGGAAGGGCGGGGCACCAACCTGCACTCCTTGATCACTTGGTGAATGTCGAACTCGAAGGCCGCCATCAAGATGTTGTCCAGCGGCTCCGGGCCGCCGTCACCGCCCAGGAAGAGATCCAGGCTGGACTGCAGAGACCCCGCGGGGGCCGAGGGAGGGAAGAGGCTCCGGTGACGAGCCGAACCCTCCCCCGCCCCATCCCCCTGCCGGGGACCAACGGGCTTTCCCCCACCCCCATCTCACCTGCGCGTAGAAATGCAGCTCGGCGGGCTTGACCGTGGGGTGGGCGTACAGGAGCCTGGTGACCAGGAAGTGGTACCACGTGCTGAGGAGGCTCTTCTGGCCCAGCAGCGCCTCCTCGTCCCCCACCAGGATCTGGGGAGGCCGTGGGGAGTCAGGGGCCGGCCCCTGTTGTCCCAGCCCCGGCCCGGCCTGCGGTGTGTCGCCCCCGGGGCTCAACCCAAGGAGCCCACCCACCCCACCCCCGGCCACGGACCTTACAGAGGGTCTCCAGGTGGGGGTGGGCGGCGAACGTGCCGTCCTGGAGATGACGCTCACACTCCTCATGCCAGTGCTGCCACTTCAGCTCCAGCTCTGTCAGGGTCTGCGTGTTCCCCGGCTGTAGGGGTGGGGGGGAGGCAGGCAAAGAGCCATTCAACGCTTGTTGGGGAGGGGGTGGGGGCGACTGGTAAGGAGGCCCCTCACCTGCCCCCACGAAACGGAAGATGTGAGGGTGGGGGGACAACAGAAACAGAAGGGGGAGGTGTCGGGGAGGGGGACCGAGACCCCGGCAGGGAAGGAAATGGTAGAGTCTCGGAGGACTGAGCGCCCTCACTGACGGCAGGAGACGACACGGGGCGGAGGGGCCGAGCCCCCAATCCCCGGCCCGGGTGCCTGCTGTCCGCGGTGGGGCCGCCCCACGTACGCTGAGGATGGGCATGGCCCGCATGAGGTCCCCGAGGATCCCGCACACGCCCGCCGCCGCCGGGCTGGCGTCCGCTTCCTTGCAGAGCATCTGTCGCGCCTCCCCCAGACGGCCCTGGAGCACCAACAGCGTCACCTGCAAAAACCCCCGCGGCCCAGAACGTCAGCGGGGCGGGCCTGGCCCGAGGCCGGCGCCCGGGGATAGGATGGAAGGAGGAGGGCGGGGCCCGGTCCCCCATCCCCTCCCACCGGCACTCACCAAATCCCAGAAGCTCTGGTGGTCAGTGGGACTGTCGCTGCCCAGGACGTCGGCAGACAGGCTGTCCATCTCACACACGTGCAGCCGGATCCAGTCCAGGAGGAGCAGCAGCAGCGGCCCCGCTGGGAGCGGACACCAGAGCCCCGTTCACCCACCTGAACGCCCACCCTGGCCCCGGCCCGACCGAGCCACCACCACCGGGAACGGGCAGGCTCGCCCAATGGCACGGGCAGAGGCAGGACTAGGACCCGGCTCACTGGGCTCTGTCTTTCCCGCTCCCTCTCCAGGGCCAGGGGCCACTAGACTGTACGCTCCTCGCGGCCCATGGGCTGGCATCATCCCTCCCTCCCGCCCCCCGGGGCTCATCCAGGCCGGACCCCACCCACGGAGCCAGGCCCACTCCACTAGGGCTGGGATCGAGCAGTGCGGTGCGGGTGCCCGACAGCTGGGGAGCAATGGGAAAACCACCGGCCTGACCCCCGGCCCTCACCTGTGGCCATTTCTATGAACAGGATTTCACAAAGGTTCCAGATCAGCTCCATCGCAGATAGAATTGAGACCTGAGGGGACGGACAAGGGACAGGTGGCTGCAGGAGTGGCGAAACAGGACAGATGCCAGCCCCACAGCCCACCCTGCCAGCTCATCACCAGCTCTGGGGGGAGGGCAGGCCCCGCTGAAGGGACGGGCCACCTCGAAGCCGACCCCCAGGCCCGCCTTCACCCCGACCGGTCGGTCTGGGCTGCTAAGACGGAGGAATAACAGAATGGTTGGCTTGAGCGCTGATACTTGGTCGGGGCAGGAGAAAGAAATCCTTCTCCACCCAGTAAACCAGACTCCCCCGAAAGCCCGTCATTCCCTCAGATGTATGGGGGCGGTGTCCGGAACCTGAGTTTGACAACAGAGGAGCAGTGAGCCCCCCGCATTCGGGAGGGTTGCATAGATCTTTATACTATACGCCATAAGCTACTTATTTACATTAATCTCTATCCCCCCCTAGACTCGTTGGTCTAGCTCGTTGACGGCAGGGAACGTATCTACCAACTCTGCTTCGTTATACTCTCCCAAGCACTTAGTACAGTGCTCTGCGCACAGTAGGTACTCAGTAAATACCCCTGATCGAGTGGCGGTTCAGGGCCCATACGGCCCAACACTCGGGGAGGGCGGCCGGAGGGGGTCCGGCCAAGTGGGACCCCAGGCAGGGCCGGGAACGGGTGCGTTACCTGGCTGCTGTACTGGCGTCCACACCCGGGGTCTTGGGCCGACACTGTCAAAGCAAGCGGCACTTTCAAGGGACGGAGCCCCTCTTCTCCTGCCTCCCCAGTCCCCCCACCGCCACCGATCTGAGTACCTCTGGAAACCCCAAGACCTCCACCCTCCCTCACTCCCCCGTCGGCAAGCCGTCAGTCAACCACCACTGCCCCCGTGGCCTGCCCGAGATGCCACGGCCGCAGGATTTCCAGCACCCGAGCTGGGCCCGATGACCAGCCAGACAGGCCGCAGGCAAACCCCGCCGCCTGCCACCCGCTGGCCACTCACCGGCCACCTGGTGCATTTCCTCCATGCAGGCCCTCATGACTGACCGGTAGTTTTTGCTCACACGGACCAACCTAGGAACAAGCAAGAGACAGTCCATGAAGGCTACGGAGGCGTTTTTGGGGAAAAGGACTCGCTTTGTGGTTGCCCACCGGCAAGAAAAATGACCCAATGTGTACCGGAACAGGTCAGGGTGAGGAGAAAGGAGGGGGGAAGAAGAGATGACTCTTCTTAGATTCCCTCTCCCAGCTGAACATGGGACTGGGCGACCCCTTGCTCATGAGAAGGGTGTGGGTGCTGCTTTTACTTCTGAGCAAAAAACAACGTTCATTTGGGACTCGCTAGGCACTGAGCACTCTGCTAAGTGCTGGGGTAACCAGATAGGATACAGTCCCTGTCCCCCACGGGGCTCACGGTCTAAGGTAGAGGGAGAGCAGGGATCAGATCCCCATTTTACCGAGAAAGACCCCAAGGCCCAGAGAGGTTGAGTGATTTGTCCAGGGTCACACAGCAGGCCAGGGGCAGAGTCAGGAGGAAGGCCCTGTTCTCCCAACTCCCAGACCCGTGCTCTGCTCACCTGGCCAAGCGGTCTCCCTGTATGAATTCTCCCCGCTGCACCTGGGGCTAGCCCAGCCCGGGGGTACACGCTCCACGTCCCTCGAGAGTGCCGGGGCAAAGGAAGCTCTTGCTGCCCACCCACCCGCCCGTCCACTCCAACTTACTGGGCCTTCCTGTTCTTGCCCGCCAGCTCCTCTTCACTGCGCTGCAGTCCCACGAAGATGCTGTGAGACTCATTGAAGAGTTTGCGCAGGATCTGGGAATACACGTCCACGTCCTTCCGGACGATGTAGATGAAGGGGCAGCCGGCCTGCCCCACCACAGCCTCTGAAACAGTGCGGGTACTCACGGGTCAGTCCTCATTGACGCCGCCCTCCCCGCCCCGCCGGGCCGGCAGAGCTTCACGGGGGAAGACCCACCCTCTGGGCCCAGCCTCTTTCTGCCCCAGGTCTCCGGGGAGGGGGAGGCAGTGGGGGGCACCAGCATCGGAGACAAAGAACTCAACACACACAATCGGCTCTTCCGATCCTTGGCAGCGAAGGAATCCGTAAGATTCCCAAGGCTTCGAAAGTCAAAACTCTCCCAAAATGAGTTCGAGTTCTTTATCCTGCCCAGAGAGATGGGTGGCCTTCCTTCCAATGAAATTACTCTCGTCCCCAACTCATGGGGGGGGGGGCGGGGGGGGGCACCGTACCTCTCTTCCCAAACAACGTCTCACACACCAGCATTTCCCCGGGCCCCCAGTCGAAACACATCTGCTTCTTCTCGGGATTGAGGCCGGGGATGGGCTGTGGGGCAGAAAAGCGCAAGACCCAGCCGTCAGGGCGGCTCTCCGTGGGGTTGTGCCCCGTGACCCTCCCCGCCGATGCCAGGCCCGCCTGGCTCCGGGGCACTCAGGGATAGAAGGGGCACGGCCCCAGACTGGCACGCTGGGCACCACAACGCGCTCTCTTTACCGGGCACCCATCCCCTTTCCCCTCGGGGCAGGGTTGGGGGCTCTTGCTGCCAGCTGTGGGGTGACAATAATAATAATAATAATTTTGGTATTTGTTAAGCGCTTACTATGTGCCAAGCATTGTTCTAAGCGCTGGAGGAAATACAAGGTCATCAGGTTGTCCTACATGGGGTTCACAGTCTTAATCCCCATTTTCCAGATGAGGTAACAGGCACAGAGAAGTTAAGTGACTTGCCCAAAGTCACACAGCGGATAAGTGGCGGAGCCGGGATTAGAACCCATGACTTCTGACTCCCAAGCTGGGGCTCTTTACTCTGAAACACGTTGATGAGCCCCTTAAATAAGAGGACCGGACTGGAAGACTGGAAGCGCACTGTGGGGAGGGGTTGTCGCTCTTTAGTGTTGCATTGTCCTGTCCAAGCGCTTAGTACAGTGCTCTGCACACAGTAAGCGCTCAATAAATACGATTGCAGGAATACCGGCAAATAGGGTTGGACACAGTCCGTGTCCCACATGGGGCTCCAAATCTGGGGAACTTGTCTTCTAGACTGTGAGCCCGCTGTTGGATAGGGACCGTCTCTATATTCATTCATTCAATCGTATTTATTGAGCGCTTACCGTGTGCAGGGCACTGTACTAAGTGCTTGAGAAGTACAAGTTGGAAACATAGAGAGACGGTCCCTTCCCAACAATGAGCTCACGGTCTAGTGGGGGAGACAGACATTAATACAAATAGATAAAACAATAAATTACAGATATATACATAGATGCTGTGGGGAGTCATTCATTCAATCGTATTTATTGAGCGCTTACTGTGTGCAGGGCACTGTACTAAGCGCTAGGGAAGTACAAGTTGGAAGCATATAGAGACAGTCCCTACCCAACAACGAGCTCACGGTCTAGAGGGGGAGACAGACATTAATACAAATAGATAAAACAATAAATTACACATAGATGCATAGGTGCTGTGGGGAGTCATTCATTCAATAGTATTTATTGAGCGCTTACTGTGTGCAGAGCACTGTACTAAGCGCTTGGGAAGTACAAATTGTGAAGCATATAGAGACGGTCGCTACCCCACAACGAGCTCACGGTCTAGAGGGGGAGACAGACATTAATACAAACAGATAAAGCATTATATTACAGATATATACAGCTAAATACATAGGTGCTGTGGGGAGTCATTCATTCAATCGTACTCATTCATTCATTCATTCAGTCGTATTTACTTATTGAGCGCTTACTGTGTGCAGGGCACTGTACTAAGCGCTTGGGAAGTACAAGTTAGAAGCATAGAGAGACGGTCCCTACCCAACAACGAGCTCACGGTCTACAGGGTTAGACAGACATTAATAAAATTAGATAAAACAATAATTACAGGTAGATACATAGGTGCTGTGGGCAGTTATTCATTCAACCGTATTTATTGAGCGCTTACTGTGTGCAGAGCACTGTACTAAGCGCTTGAGAAGTACAAGTTGGAAGCATATAGAGACGGTCCCTCCCCAACAACGAGCTCACGGTCTAGAGGGGGAGACAGACATTAATACAAACAGATAAAGCAATATATTACAGATATATACAGCTAAATACATAGGTGCTGTGGGGAGTCATTCATTCAATCGTATTTATTCATTCATTCATTCAGTCGTATTTACTTATTGAGCGCTTACTGTGTGCAGAGCACTGTACTAAGCGCTTGAGAAGTACAAGTTGGAAGCATATAGAGACGGTCCCTCCCCAACAACGAGCTCACGGTCTAGAGGGGGAGACAGACATTAATACAAATAGATAAAACAATAAATTACAGATAGATACATAGGTGCTGTGGGGAGTCATTCATTCCATCGTATTTATTGAGCGCTTACTGTGTGCAGGGCACTGTACTAAGCGCTTGGGTAGTACAAGTTCTTTTCATGCCCGCTTTCCAGACGAGGGAACTGAGGCAGGGAGAAGTGAAGTGACTTGCCCGAGGTCACAGGGCAGAGCGTCCCCCCCAGCCCCCCCGCCCCTCACGGGCCCGTCCTTACTGTGAGCGGCGGCTCCCCGTCCACCTCCTCCATGGCGCCCCCCGGGCTGCCGTCGCCTCTTCCCGCGCGCTCCGCCCCGCCCCGCCCCCCTCCCCTCAGAAAGGCCCCCTCCCGGGCTGCCCCTCGCGGCGCCTGACGGCCGCGCGCCCGGCCTGCCCCTCCCCCCTCCCCTCAGAAAGGACCCCGCCCGGCCTGCCCCTCGCGGCGCCTGCCCGCGGCCCTGCCCCTCCCCCCCTCACCTCAGAAAGGCCCCCTCCCGGCCTGCCCCTCGCGGCGCCTGACGGCCGCGCGCCCGGGCTGCCCCTCGCGAGGCCTGTCGCCGCCCCTGCCTTTTCACTCATTCATTCATTCAATCGTATTTACTGAGCGCAGAGCACTGTACTAAGCGCTTGGGAAGTACAAGTCGGCAACATATAGAAACGGTCCCTACCCAACAATTCATTCATTCAATCGTAGTTATTGAGCCTATTAAGGCCCTACTGAGAGCTCACCTCCTCCAGGAGGCCTCCCAGACTGAGCCCCTTCCTTCCTCTCCCCCTCGTCCCCCTCTCTATCCCATCTTACCTCCTTCCCTTCCCCACAGCACCTGTATATATGTCTGTACATATTTATTACTCTATTTATTTATTTTACTTGTACATATCTATTCTATTTATTTTATTCTGTTAGTATGTTTGGTTTTGTTCTCTGTCTCCCCCTTTTAGACTGTGAGCCCACTGTTGGGTAGGGACTGTATTTGTTGCCATCTTGTACTTCCCAAGCGCTTAGTACAGTGCTCTGCACACTGTAAGCACTCAATAAATACGATTGATTGATTGAGCGCTTACTGGGTGCAGAGCACTGTACTAAGCGCTTGGGAAGTTCAAGTCGGCAACATGTAGAAACGGTACCTACCCAACAATTCATTCATTCAATCGTATTTATTGAGCGCTTACTGGGTGCAGAGCACTGTACTAAGCGCTTGGGAAGTGCAAGTCGGCAACATATAGAAAGGGTCCCTACCCAACAATTCATTCATTCAATCGTATTTATTGAGCGCTTACTGGGTGCAGAGCACTGTACTAAGCGCTTGGGAAGTACAAGTCGGCAACATATAGAAACGGTCCCAACCCAACAATGGGCTCACGGTCTAGAAGTGCCTGATACCAAATAAAAACTTAACAAATACCATGATTGTTATTGTTGTTGTTAATCAGCGTGGCTCAATGGAAAGAGCACGGGCTTTGGGGTCATAGGTTATGGATTCAAATCCTGACTCGGCCAACTGTCAGCTGTGTGACTTTGAGCAAGCCACTTAACTTCTCTGTGCCTGTTACCTCATCTGTAAAATGGGGATTAAGACTGTGAGCCCCCCCCCCCCCGTGGGGCAACCTGATCACCTTGTAGCCTCCCCAGTATTTAGAAGAGTGCTTGACTGACCCCCCTCCTTCCTCTCCTCCTCCCCATCCCCCCATCCTTACCTCCTTCCCCTCCCCACAGCACCTGTATATATGTTTGTACGGATTTATTACTCTATTTATTTATTTATTTTATTTGTACATATTTGTTCTATTTATTTTATTTTGTTAATACGTTTTGTTTTGTTCTCTGTCTCCCCCTTCTAGACTGTGAGCCCGCTGTTGGGTAGGGACCGTCTCTCGATGTTGCCAACTTGTACTTCCCAAGCGCTTAGTACAGCACTCTGCACCCAGTAAGCGCTCAATAACTACGATTGAATGAATGAATTGTTGGGTAGGGACCGTTTCTATATGCTGCCGACTTGCACTTCCCAAGCGCTTAGAACAGTGCTCTGCACCCAGTAAGCGCTCAATAAGAAGAAGCAGTGCGTGGCTCAGTGGAAAGAGCACGGGTTTGGGAGTCAGAGGTCATGGGTTCAAATCCCTGCTCTGCTGCTTCTCAGCTGTGTGACTCTGGGCAAGTCACTTCACTTCTCTGGGCCTCAGTTACCTCATCTGTAAAATGGGGTTTAAGACTGTGAGCCCCACATGGGACAACCTCATCTCCTTGTATCCTCCCCAGCGCTTAGAACAGTGCTTTGCACATAGTAAGCGCTTAACAAATACCAAAATCATTATTATAAAATACGATTGAATGAATGAATTGTTGGGTAGGGACCGATTCTATATGTCGCCGACTTGTACTTCCCAAGCGCTTAGTACAGTGCTCTGCACCCAATAAGCGCTCAATAAATACGACTGAATGAATGAATGAATAGAAGGGGGAGACAGACAACAAAACACAACGCGTAGACGGGTGTCCAAATCGTCAGAGCAAATAGAATTACAGCTATATGCACATAATTAACAAAATACATTGAATAGTACATATGTACAAGTAAAATAGAGTTATAAATCTGCACAAATATATACAAGTTCGAGGGCAGCCTCGAGGTTCGGCTCAGGCCCGGCGGTTTAAAGGGCGCGAGGCCGAGGCTGGAACCCCGCCCCTCCCCCAAGTGGGCGGGGCCTACGGCGCACGCGCAGGGGCGGGGCCCACGGCGCACGCGCAAACGCGCGCGCCTCCTCGCAAGCCCCGGCTGCGCCTCGTGGCAGGACGGCCCGTTGCCTCCTCACCGGCCAACCCCAATACAACACCCCACCACATTCATTCATTCACTCACTCATTCATTCATTCATTCAATCGTATTTATTGAGCGCTTCCTGTGTGCAGAGCGCTGTACTAAGCGCTTGGGAAGTACAAGTTGGCAACAACGGGCTCACAGCCTAGAAGTCCCCCTTCTAGACTGTGAGCCCACTGTTGGGTAGGGACCGTCTCTCTATGTTGCCAGCTTGGACTTCCCAAGCGCTTAGTACAGCGCTCTGCACACAGTAAGCACTCAATAAATACGATTGATTGATTAGTACAGTGCTCTGCACACAGTAAGCGCTCAATAACTCTTTTAGACTGTGAGCCCACTGTTGGGTAGGGACTGTCTCTATATGTTGCCAATTTGTACTTCCCAAGCGCTTAGTACAGTGCTCTGCACATAATAAGCGCTCAATAAATATGATTGATTGATTGATCAATAAATACGGTTGAACGATTGAAAGGGGGAGGCAGACAACAAAATGAAACGTGGACAGGTGTCAAGTCATCAGAATAAACAAGTAAAGCTAGATGCACATTAACAAAATAAATAGAATAGTAATATTGTACAAGTAAAATAAATAGAGTAATAAATCTGTACAAACACATATACAGGTGCTGTGCGGAAGGGAAGGAGGGGGGCAGGGGGAAGGGGGAAGGGGAGAGGAAAGAGGGGGCTCAGTCTGGGAAGGATTAAGGCTGTGACTAAGCGCTTGGGAGAGTACCACAAAGCAAACAAGATCCCAGTCCTCAAAGAGAAGCAGCATGGCCTAGCGGAAAGAGCACGGGCTTGGTTGTCTTCTGTTTAATCAATCAGAGAATAGAACCGACTGGGTGCCTAGGCTCTGAAGTGTTCAAAGAATAGACACAACTCTCTCCTCTAGGGCCTTCCGATCCAGCAGGGGGAAGCAGACACTGAACTAATTTACAGATAGGAGGGAGGAATATAATTTGAAGGTAAGTCAGACTCACCAAACACTGCTTTTTCATCTGAGGAATGACGCCTGGTCAAGAGTCATAAAACTGGTCGAAGAGCCTAAACACGAAACAGAGGGAAACGGCAACAGAAGTTGGCCCTGTTGTGCGAACTGTGTCCAAGGAAGCGGAATGCTGTCTCGTAGGTAATTACATGCAGAACTGTTCTTAGAATTCATGCCTTTCTCCTCTTAGAGCCAATACCTTTCACACATAGGGTGACGGGGAGAAAGGGAAACAGACAAGTGAAATCAAAGGACTCATCCACCTTCAAAGCCATTTTAAAATCACATCTCCAAGAGGTCTTCCATAACCAAGCTCTGACTTCCCCTACTCTCTCCCCCTTCTGCGATGTCTTGGATCTATACCCTTTAAGCGCTTGATATTCGCCCCACCCTCAGCTCTACAGCACTTATGTCAAATTTTATTTCAATGTCCGTTCCCCCTCTAGACCGTAAGCGGCTTGTGGTTGGGGAATGTGTCCACAAACTCTACTGTACCCTCCCAAGCGCTTAGTACAGTGTTCTGCATACGGCGAAGGGGCAGTAGTCAATCGATTGAGGGAGTTGCTGGAGAGATTCATTCATTCATTTATTCAACTGTAATTATTGAGCACTTACTGTGTGCAGGGCACTGTACTAAATGCTTGGGAAGTACAAGTTGGCGACATATAAAGATGGTCCCTACCCAACAACGGGCTCACAGTCTAGAAGATTCATTTGTCTTCTTCCGAGCAGGGCCTCCAAAAGCACAGATTAGAGTTTGGGTGTCCAGCCTCAAGTGGGACAAACCTGACTACTTTGTGTCTACCCCAGCGCTTAGAACAGTGCTGGGCACATGGTAAGCGCTTAACAAATACCATTATTATTATTCCCTCTCCTCCAAGCCACACTCCTTCCAATTGCCCCTCATTGAGACTATGCACATTCAGACTCCTGCCTAAACCCGCCTTTAGCCTAAAACTCCCTCCCTTTCTGGGCTTTCTTCCTTGGAGACTGGAAGCTCCTTGTGGGCAGGGAACGTGGCAGTTCTTTATCCTGTCTTTCCTAAGCACCTAGTACAGTGCATCGCATCAGCTGAGTGCTCAATAAATTCATTCATTCATTCAATCGTATTTATTGAGCGCTTACTGTGTGCAAAGCACTGTACTAAGCACATGGGAGAGTACATTATAACAACAGGCAGACAAACTGCTACTAACTACTGTTCTTAAGTTTGTCCCTGGGCCCAAGGGGCTGGTAAAGTGGAACATTCACTTTCTTGCCTTGTGCCCAGTAAAGAAGGACTTAGCATTCCTGCCCTTCCAGAATTACTAGTCAGTGTCTTCCTTCCATTCACCTTCTGAGCCTCAGCTCCTGGCAGGGTGTTCCCTGTACCTGGGCAACCGACATGAAGAGGATGAAAAACAGGCCAGGGCTGAATTCCCAGTTCCTCCCGGGTTTGGGACACGAGAGAGTGGGGGCCACTGAAGGTCCCTCGGAGCGGCTGGGTGAATTACTCTTATGGAGTGAGCTCCCCAGAGTCGGAATTCTTTATAACAGAGTGGAAGCAGCAGCAAAGAAAGGAGAGGCCGGAGGCCTCATTTCAACGGGTCATTGCCAGGGGGCTAGACCGGGTGCCCAATGCATGTAGGACGCTGTACTTAATGCCTATTGAATGCAGAGCTTTGTACTGGATGCCTACTGGGGGCAGAACGCCCTACCAGGTGTGCATTGGGTAGAGAGAACTGGCCCGGGCACCCACTGGGGTCAGAGCACTGTACCAAGAGCCCACTAGGTGCATTTGGGGAACTATGCTGCTGTCATTTCCAATTAAAAGGGAGCCTGGGAGATTACCGACACCCCATGGCACGGCTACTTCTCCTTCAACCTGGCCAACCCCCGTAGGTGGCAATGAGGAGGGACGACTGAGGTTGCTTTGTACAGAAAGCAAAGAAACTTGGTCTTCCTTTCAACAATTGCTTGCACTGCTGCTTCCCAAGTAACTCACCGCCAGAATTGAGAGTGGTTGAAGGAATCTCTTGTGGGGAATGATGGATGAGCCTCAGGCCGGGCACAGTGACTCCGGGACTGAGATCCTGCATGAAGAGATAGATTCAAGTGCTGGCGGTTTGAATAGGGCCACCTGCCCCCTCTCTCACCTGCCAGTCACTATCCTGCTGAGGCATGGGCTGCAAAGAGCAAGTAAGCGGGCAGAGCTGCCGCACACCGCAAAGGGGGTGTGGTAAAGAATGGCCAAAGTGGCCACAGCACGGTGCCAATGCTGTGCCTAAGCACGGAGACGAGAAAAAGTAAGGCTACCATGGCAGTCGTCTCAAAAGCTGCCACAGTCTTCCCCACCCAATTAGATATTTATTTTCAGGATTACTGCTGGGTCTTTCCATCTCACGAGATGCCCTAGGTGGTTCTTTTACCATGTGCTTTCACCACGGGTGGCACAGCTCCAGCAGGCATTCCATTAATCAATGGTATTTATTGGGTGCTTACTGGGCACAATGCCCTCTACTCAGCACTCAGTACTCAGGAAAGTACAGTCTAATAGAATCCTGCCCACAAGACACGTACAGTCTACAGAGGGAGATAGGCATTAAAATAAGTTACAGATAGTGGAAATAGTAAACTACGGGCACTCCCTATTTCTGTTCATGAGGTGAGGTGTGGGTCAGATGGAGTGGGGAGGTGTGATACGGAGCAAACCTTGGGGTTTGGGGGGTTTTTTTGTACCTTCCCTTCTCTCCATGCTTTCTTCATGGTGGGTCTCTTCACAGTATCTTGGGAAGCTGGGAAACTCCAGACTGTACCAAATAAAAAAATGCTTCTGTGTGTGCTAAGTCTCTATTTGAAACCATTCAGACCTGCTAAATCTGAGGATTCCTACATCCAAGGGTTAGGCGGTGAGGCCTTCAAGGAAACTGAAGCCCAATATCTTGCCCACTATGCCCACCCAAGTGAGGCCTTGGGGCCTGGACAATCTTAATCCCTCTAGCTGTAGAATTTATGTTTTGCTTTGTTTTTCCCTCAGGGCTGCTTTGAATTGGCCTCTTCATTCACTCAATCGTGTTTATTAAAGTCCTTACTGTGTGCAGGGCACTGTACTAAGCCCTTGGTAGAGTACAATATAGCAATAAACTAACACAATTCCCTTCCCACAAGGAGCTTATAGTCTGGAAGGGGGAAATTTGGATCAGTCTGGATCCTGGAGATGGGTGACTTAACCCTCACCTCGCTTCTTAAGACGGCGGTAGAAAATCCTCATAAACACTGGCCAGAAACAGTGGGGGAACTCAGGCTCCCTGGGTGCCTAACCCCTTCCAAGAAAGCCTCATTATGAGGGGGATGGTGATGACGACAGTGACCGTCCACAACTCGGCTGGCTCCCCGAGTCTGGTTGAAGCCAGGGAGGAGCCGGCGGGGCTCCGGGAGCCAGAGGTCGTGGGTTCTAATCCTGGCTCTGCCACTTGTCAGCCGTGTGACTTTGGGCGAGTCACTTAACTTCTCTGTGCCTCAGTTACCTCATCTGTAAAATGGGGATGAAGACCGTGAGTCCCCCGTGGGGCAACCTGATGATGATGCTATTTGTTAAGCGCTTACTATGTGCCAGGCACTGTACTAAGCGCTGGGGTGGAGACAAGCAAACCAAGTTCGACACAGTCCCTGTCCCACGTGGGGCTCACAGTCTCAATCCTCATTTTACAGATGAGGTAACTGAGGCACAGAAAAGTGAAGTGACTTGCACAAGATCACACAGCAGACAAGTGGCGGAGCTGAGATTAGAACTCATGATCTTCTGACCCCCAGGCCGGTGCTCTATCCACTATGCCATGCTGCTTCTCACCTTGTAACCTCCCCAGCGCTTGGAACAGTGCTTTGCACATAGTAAGCGCTTAATTAATCAATCATATTTATTGAGCGCTTACTGTGTGCAGAGCACTGTATGCCATCATTATTATTATTATTAACTTCTCTGTGCCTCAGTCACCTCATCTGTAAAATGGGGACTCTGAGCCCCACGTGGGACCGCCTGATGACCTCGAATCGCTCCCAGCACCTAGAACGGTGCTTGGCACATAGTAAGCGCTTAAATACCGCCATCATCACCATCATTAGAGAAGCAGCGTGGCTCGGTGGAAAGAGCCCGGGCTTTGGAGCCAGAGGTCATAGGTTCAAATCCCGGCTCCGCCAATTGTCAGCTGTGTGACTTTGGGCAAGTCACTTCACTTCTCTGGGCCTCAGTTCCCTCATCTGTAAAATGGGGATTACTGTGAGCACCCTGTGGGACAACCTGATCACTTCGTAACCTCCCCTGTGCTTAGAACAGTGCTTGGCACATAGTAAGCGCTTAATAAATGCCATTATTATTATTATCGTTACACAATGGGGGTGCCTCGAGAGGAGGCCAGGCACCCAAAGGTGACCTTGGGGGATGGTTTGGAAGGCCCCCCCTGTAACGGGGAGGGACAGTTGGGGCTGTGGGTTGGAAGACCAAGTGGCAAAACATTTCCCCTGGCCTGGAGTCGGGGGGAAAGCTGTGCCCCGGCCCGAGCCCCAGCGGCCTCCTGGAAAGAGCCCGGGCTTTGGAGCCAGAGGTTGTGGGTTCAAATCCCGGCTCCGCCAATTGTCAGCTGTGTGACTCTGGGCAAGTCACTTCACTGGGCCTCAGTTCCCTCATCTGTAAAATGGGGATTAAAGTGAGCCCCCTGTGGGACAACCTGATCACCTCGTATCATCATCATCATCAATCGTATTTATTGAGCGCTTACTGTGTGCAGAGCACTGTACTAAGCGCTTGGGAAGCACAAGTTGGCAACATATAGAGACAGTCCCTACCCACCAGTGGGCTCACAGTCTCGTAACCTCCCCTGCGCTTAGAACAGTGCTTGGCACATAGTAAGCGCTTAATAAATGCCATTATTATTATTATTATTATTATTATCGTTACACAATGGGGATGCCTCGAGAGGAGGCCAGGGACCCAAAGGTGACCTCGGGGGATGGGTTGGAAGGCCCCCCACCCCACCCTGTAATGGGGAGGGGCAGTTGGGGCTGTGGGTTGGAAGACCAAGTGGCAAAACACTTCCCCTGGCCTGGAGTCGGGGGGGAAGCCGTGCCCTGGCCCGAGCCCCAGTGGCCTCCTGGAAAGAGCCCGGGCTTTGGAGCCAGAGGTCGTGGGTTCAAATCCCGGCTCCGCCAATTGTCAGCTGTGTGACTCTGGGCAAGTCACTTCACTGGGCCTCAGGTCCCTCATCTGTAAAATGGGGATTAAAGTGAGCCCCCTGTGGGACAACCTGATCACCTCGTATCATCATCATCATCAATCGTATTTATTGAGCGCTTACTGTGTGCAGAGCACTGTACTAAGCGCTTGGGAAGTACAAGTTGGCAACACATAGAGACAGTCCCTACCCACCAGTGGGCTCACAGTCTCGTAAACTCCCCTGCGCTTAGAACAGTGCTTGGCACATAGTAAGCGCTTAATAAATGCCATTATTATTATCGTTACACAATGGGGATGCCTTGAAAGGAGGCCAGGGACACAAAGGTGACCTCGGGGGATGGGTTGGAAGGCCCCCCACCCCACCCTGTAACGGGGAGGGGCAGTTGGGGCTGTGGGTTGGAAGACCAAGTGGCAAAACATTTCTCCTGGCCTCGAGTCGGGGGGTGGGGAAAGCCGTGCCCCGGCCCGAGCCCCAGTGGCCTCCTGGAAAGAGCCCGGGCTTTGGAGCCAGAGGTCGTGGGTTCAAATCCCGACTCTGCCAATTGTCAGCTGTGTGACTTTGGGCAAGTCACTTCACTTCTCTGGGCCTCAGTTCCCTCATCTGTAAAATGGGGATTAATGCGAGCCCCCTGTGGGACAACCTGATCACCTCGTAACCTCCCCTGCCCTTAGAACAGTGCTTGACACATAGTAAGCGCTTAATAAACGCCATTATTATTATTATCGTTACACAATGGGGATGCCTCGAGAGGAGGCCAGGGACCCAAAGGTGACCTCGAGGGATGGGTTGGAAGGCCCCCCCACCCCACCCTGTAACGGGGAGGGGCAGTTGGGGCTGTGGGTTGGAAGACCAAGTGGGAAAACATTTCCCCTGGCCTGGAGTCGGGGGGCGGGGGGGAAGCCGTGCCCCGGCCCGAGCCCCAGTGGCCTCCTCGGAGGCCATTTTGATTCTCCTCAGCACGGACGAGGACAATACGGCCCCGCCCCGAGCCGAGCGCGCCCCCGGCCGGCCCGGCGCGCGCGCCCGCGCTCCTTCCCGCCTCCCCGGCGGGGCCGCGCGAGGGGCCTTATGTAAGCGTCGCGCGCTCCCGCGCGGCGGGGAGCCAATGAGCGGCCGGGGCGGCGCGGGCCCGCGCACGCAAGGGACGCAGGGCGTGCGCGCTCCCCCCGCCGTCTCCACCTCTTCCTCCTCCTTCTCTCCCCTCCTCCTCCTTCTCCTCATCGGTCAGCTCCTCCCGGAGGAGCCGCCGCCGCCGCCGCCTCGGCCTCCGCCGCTCGTGGTGGGTGCGGAGCCGGTGCCCCTTTGTGAAGCGGCGGCTTGAGGAGAGTCGGGACTCGCCATGGCGGACGAGAAGCCCAAGGTGAGGCCGGGGAGCGGGGCGCCCGCGGCGGGGGTCTGAGGCAGGCGAGGGGGCGGCCGGTATGGGCCGGTTCGGGCCGGTCCGGACCGCCCCGTCCCGGCCGGGCCCGGGGCCCCGGGTCTCGGGCCGGGCCCGGCTCTCTCCGCGCCATTTTCCTCCCGCCTGCCCGCGCTCCCGCCCCCGGGGCCGGAGGGGCGGGGACGAGGGCGGAAGGGGGTCCTCTCAATCAATCAATCAATCAATCAATCATTCAGTTGTATTTATTAAGCGCTTACAGCGTGCAGAGCACTGTACTAAGCGCTTGGGAAATACTCTCCCCGTCCCCGCGGACTCCGTCCGTCCGGCCATCGTGACCGTCGGCCTCCATTCATTCATTCATTCATTCATTCAATCGTATTTATTGAGCGCTTACCGCGTGCAGAGCACTGTACTAAGCGCTTGGGAAGTACAAGTTGGCAACACATCGAGCCGGTCCCTACCCAACAGTGGGACTCCGGCCTCCTCAGCCGGAGCGGCGGGGCCCCAACGTTTCATCATCAATCGTATTTATTGAGCGCTTACTGTGTGCAGGGCACTGTACTAAGCGCTTGGGAAGTACAAGTTGGCAACACATCGAGCCGGTCCCTACCCAACAGTGGGACTCCAGCCTCCTCAGCCGGAGCGGCGGGGCCCCAACGTTTCATCATCAATCGTATTTATTGAGCGCTTACCGCGTGCAGAGCACTGTACTAAGCGCTTGGGAAGTACAAGTTGGCAACATAGACAGCTCCTACCCACCAGTGGGCTCACAGTTTCCGCCGATGTGACCCCGATTCCGGGCTGGCCTGCTGCCCCCCCGGGAGTGGGGGCATTTCGGGGGTCACTTATCCAATCAATCAATCAATCGTATTTATTATTCTAGACTGTGAGCCCACTGTTGGGTAGGGACTGTCTTTATATGTTGCCAGCTTGTACTTCTGAAGCGCTTAGTCCAGTGCTCTGCACACAGTAAGCGCTCAATAAATACCATTGATTGATTGAGCGCTTACTGTGTGCAGAGCACCGGACTAAGCGCTTGGGAAGTACAAGTTGGCAACAATCGTATTTATTGATTTGTCGTATTATTATTCATTCATTCAACCGTATCTCCCCCTTCTAGACTGTGAGCCCACTGTTGGGTAGGGACCGTCTTTTTATGTTGCCAGCTTGTAGTTCTCAAGCGCTTAGTACAGTGCTCCGCACACAGTAAGCGCTCAATATGTTTTGTTCTCCGTCTCCCCCTTCTAGACTGTGAGCCCACTGTTGGGTAGGGACCGCCAGCTTGTACTTCCCAAGCGCTTAGTACAGTGCTCCGCACACAGTAAGCGGTCAATACGTTTTGTTCTCCGTCTCCCCCTTCTAGACTGTGAGCCCACTGTTGGGTAGGGACCGTCTTTATATGTTGCCAGCTTGTACTTCCCAAGCGCTCAATAAATACGATTGATGGATTGATTAAGCGCTTACTGTGTGCAGAGCACTGTACTAAGCGCTTGGGAAGTACAGGTTGGCAACATAGACGGTCCCTACCCAACAGTTGGCTCACAGTCTAGAAGGGGGAGACGGAGAACAAAACATATTAACAAAGTAAAATAAATAGAATAAATATGTACAAATAGAGTAATAAATACGTACAAACATATATACAGGTGCTGTGGGGAGGGGAAGGAGGTAAAGTGGGGGGGGGGAGGGGGCTCAGTGTGGGAAGGCCTCCTGGAGGAGGTGAGCTCTCAGTAGGGGTTTGAAGGGGGTCGGTCTTGGACCCCGGAAAGACCCGCCCAATTAGGCGTCTCTTTGGTTCCGGGCCCAACGGCCGTTGGAGCCCCTTCTGGCTCCCACAGCGACGCCTCCGCGCGGGCCCTCTCCCGGCCTCGGCCATAGCGGGGTCATTCATTCAGTCCTATTTATTGAGCGCTTACTGTGTGCAGAGCACTGTAGAGAGGAGACCGCCCGGGCAGCCGAAGGTGGGTGGGGGCCACCCGCCCGGCTCCAAACCCCCCCGGGGCGGGCGGGAATTTTAGCGAATTCCCGGCCGGGATAGGGAAACCGCCGCCCAGCCCCCCTGCAGGGTGACACGATGCCGGGCCCCTTCAGAATTCAAAATACGAAACCTGTTGATCTCCGAAGTAACTTTATTTCGCCCGGTGTGTTGCTGCTCCGTGGCCAGATTTGATTTTTTTTTTTCTTCCTTCATCATCATCATCAATCGTATTTATTGAGCGCTTACTATGTGCAGAGCACTGTACTAAGCGCTTGGGAAGTACAAATTGGCAACGTAGTTCCTTCCTTCTTGGAGAAGCAGCGTGGCTCACTGGAAAGAGCCCGGGCTTTGGAGTCAGAGGTCAGGGGTTCAAATCCTGGCTCCGCCAATTGCCAGCTGCGTGACTTTGGGCAAGTCACTTCACTTCTCTGTGCCTCAGTTACCTCATCTGTAAAATGGGGGTGAAGACTGTGAGCCCCCCGTGGGACAACCTGATCACCTTGTAATCTCCCCAGCGCTTAGAACAGTGCTTTGCACATAGTAAGCGCCGAATAAATGCCATCATTATTATTAAGCCACTTTCCTCTCTCCCAACAGGAAGGAGTGAAAACCGAAAACAACGACCACATTAACTTGAAGGTGGCAGGGCAGGATGGTTCGGTGGTGCAGTTTAAGATTAAGAGGCACACGCCGCTTAGTAAACTAATGAAAGCCTATTGCGAACGACAGGTGAGGAGCTCACATATTTCCACTGCAAGGGGGTGGGGAAGATGAAGGGAGGGATGCCTTTCTTTGATGGACAAGAGTACAGCCTTTACGGTTATAACTCAGGTGTATGTGTGTGTTTTGGGTGGTTGTTTTTTTCCTTATCTTTTTTTTTTTTAACCAAACTGGGAAGATGTGTGTGCACTTTTTGGTCTTTTGCCACTCTTTGTCATGCCAAAGTGTATTAGCCGTTTTTCTCCATCCTGAGAGAGAGGTCGGTGTTTTGACGGGAGAGTCCGTAAGGTGATGCTGTTAAGCTTGCAGCAAGAAACCTTGCAGATTTTAAAGAAACCTTCCCCTCTGCCTCTTTCAGCCACTGGTAGTGACCCTTCAGGAGGCCTTATTATCAGTCAGTGGTATTTACTGAATACTTAGCGTGGGAGAGCCCTTGTACTAAACGCTTGGTACCAAGCGTTGGTAGACACGTTCCCCGCCTACACGGAACTTACTACTTAGCCTCATTTAAAACCTGTAGTAGCAAGAGTCTGTTTTGTCCTTAGCCTTCAAAATTGTAAATGATTCCTGTAATGAGAAAGTGCTAGGAGCAGTGGGTGCATAAGTACCGTTGATTGAGTCATCAAGTTTACCAAGCCCCGTTATTGATGGAACTACTACCCTTTCAATGGGATGAAAGAAACTCAGACATGAAGGGCGGCATCCTCTCAGAATGCAGGGTACAAGATCCACCCGGCTCCTTCATAGGTGGATTTTGCACTGAAATTCAAAGAAGATTAGCATACTTCGTCATCATCCACCATGAATGGTCTGCATAGAGCAGAATTTAAGAAAATCAGTTTGAGATAAATAAATCAATGGTATTTATTGAGTGCTTATTCATTCAGTTGTATTTATTGAGCGCTTACTGTGTACAGAGCACTATATTAGGCGCATGGGAGAGTCCAACACAACAAAGTTGATAGGTATATTCCCTGCGCACAAGTATTTTACAGTCTAGGGAGACTAGGTGAGTACATTTATCCAAAATGTGGGTTTGGAGTAAAGGGTAAGGGCCTGATTTAAATGGGCACTAATTGGGCAGCAAAATCATTCTTTGTGCTTCGGGCATCCCCCTAAGGAGTGAAGAGCATTAGGCTGAACCAGTGTCAGAAGATGAAGCCGTGAGCGGGATTTTGTTTTTCTGGCATTCTTGTGGTGTGAAGGTCTTAATCTGGGCCCGATTTCCTTTTAATATAAATTAGAAAAGTCTCCAGAATCACCCAGCAACAAGCCCTGATCATCTTGCCAGAAGTCTTTCAGAGCAGTCGTCTTACCACAAAAAGTTTGCATCTTGGAGAGTTGGTATGAAGTGATCCTCCTCAGGATGTGGTTTTATTTTTTTTTAACTCACCGGTGACTCAAATGGGATTCTCGAAGCTCTCACTAAATCATTGTTCCATTGAACAGTTAGAAAGCCCGGAACTCCCAGATGCGTGTGCTGACCCCTTCTAGATTCCGAACCCAGGTGCTTAGGAAACTTACCCAAAGCTTCATCTCAATCACTCGGAATGGGGCTGTCTGTGCTTGGAGAAGTTTTCATTCAAAACATCTCCAGCATGGATGGACCGGCCCCCCTGCCCCTGCCCCACCATCCCAGTAGCGGGCCACTGGCTAAGCCTTACTCCTCCTCCCACCCACCAGAGGGGAACACTCAACTCCCAGAAGGTCAGTGATTCTTGAGTGGTCTGCCCAAGTCCTATAGCTGGTGGTCTAGCATTGGGGTGGTCCCCGATATACTGCCAGGGGAGATTAAGTGGGCTGCTGACCTTTGGTTTCAGCAGGCTGGTAAGTGAGGGTTTAAGGAGAAAAGTTAAGGTCTTCATGGGGTCACCCATAGCTGTGCACTGTTAAGGGGTGGCTTTTCCTCATTGGAGTGGGGAAAGGTGGAGTTGATGAAAATAGAAATTGATTTACGTCCTAACTCGGTTTCGTTTTCCTCATTGGAGTGGGGAAAGGTGGAGTTGATGAAAATAGAAATTGATTTACGTCCTAACTCGGTTTCGTCAGGAAGCCTCGATTTGTTTTTGGGACACGTTTGCCATTTCAGTTAACCTTGCTCAGTGCTCTGGTTTAAGAAGAGGGTTTCACTTTCATTTTCAGAAGGTTCATTTACATGATTTAAAGCTGTGGTTTATTTTCATTTTTTTGTTGTTGCTTTTTGATAAATTTTGTCACTTCACCTGGAAACCGAATCCTGAAACAGTGGTGCAGATATTAGTGAAATCATTGAGAAGCAAACGGCCTCCAGTTACCAGGAATCTCCTCGAAACATTTTCCTCTTGGTTCCCCTATCCCTCTCTCCTTGCCTGTTGTCTTCGAACTTCTCTTTGTTACCAGATATGTTCAACCCTCAATGATCCTTTATGCACTTAACTGCACTTTTGGTGCCAGGTACAGGCTTGACTGTCTTGTTGCTTGCAGAGAAACCAAAAGGCTAATGGGTAGGGAATCGGGTCAGCTGACTTTCCACTCCTGCTCCTATTAAGAAGGATATTCTCTCTGGAGGTAGAAAGGCAGTTTGAGAATCAAAGCTAGGAATTCCAGATATTGAATGGGTTCTGCTACATCTATCTCAAGGAACCTCAGGAGACAGTTTGAGGGGCCCTCGCTGGGATTCTGGGACCCATATCTAAAACCTGAAAAAAGCACAGCCTGTATAAAAGTTTTCTCCATTCCGTGACGATTTTAAGTTAAAAGTTCTAAACCTTTTCTAATAAAGACATAATCGATCTCTCATCTACCCAGGGGGGAGAATGGCTGAAGTGGGGAGAATTGCGTTGTCAGAATTAAAGTAAATTGAGTGACCAGAATTTTACTTCCCTTGCCCCTCTGGCATGCATTTTTAGAGTGCTTTTTATTGCTTAAACGACTCTGGGTTTGGGATTTTTTTTTTTGCTTTTTTATTAATTATTTTAATCCATCTAGGTGGCAGTATAGATGCCAAGCGCTTAGTACAGTGCTCTGCACACAGGAAGCGCTTAGTAAAATGAATACCTCATGTGCTCACAAGCTCTTTGCCATCTGTCTCCATCTCTGCCGTGCCCCTCCTGGCCGAGGCACACGCATTTCTCTGGCCTGTCCAGTGGCCCGGGGGAGGCCAGCCGGCCCCCAGCCACCTCAGCCTCTTCCTCAACTAAACCTTGGATCGCCCCATTTGGTACCAAATTAAGCTGCGCCAGGACCAGCTGCAGGCCTAACTCGAAGACGAAACCGATTGAGTGGACGAGGAGTCTAGACCCTGGAGATCACGTTTGGGGTTTTTTAAATTTCCCCTTCACCGTTGAAAAACCCTGCCTGCCGGCGATAGCAGAATATCATCATTTACATTCAAGGGGGGAACACAAGTTTGTTCAGTTTTTTTTGTTGTTGATGGTATGTTTTCTTGGGAAGAATCTTGGTAGGCCGTGGTTGAGTCAGAGGGAGGGGAGACGTGAGATGCTAAGGAAAGAATTTTAGACTATAGAATCAATCAATCGTATTTATTGAGCGCTTACTGTGTGCAGAGCACTGTACAAAGCGCTTGGGAAAAAGTTGGCAACATATAGAGACGGTCCCTACCCAACAGTGGGCTCACAGTCTAGAAAAGAATTCAAGCGGAGGGGAAGGAGCCCTAAAACACCTGAAACGAAAACTGGGTTAAATGGGGCCCGGGCAGGTCCTGGAGCAGAGCTAGTGGTTGGTTTTCTATCCCCTATAGGAGGCTTATTACTTTGAGGCCACTTGAGTTTGTTTTGTGCATCAGTTACAGTGAAGAGGTTACAAGGCAAGTTTGGGTTCAGAGCATCTTTCCTTCTCTAGGCGGAGGTGACAACCGTTGTCAACTGAAATAGTCTGCCTAACAGGAATGCCGTTTCTACAGGCCCTCTCCAAGAAACGCTTCAAGGAAGTTTGAAAGACAGATGCCCTTTTTAAAATATTTTTCTCCGGGTCCCTCCCTTAGAGGCCTTTAACTCTAGTTTTAGTGGGGGGAAAAATGAAGTATAAGGAAGTGAAAATGTCCTGAGGAGATCCAAGATCAGATCATCTTAGCCTGAAGTGAACCAGAAACCAGTGCTGGGGTTTGGATGAAAGGATTTGGTGTGTGATTAGGGATTGTGCCTACCAACTCCGTTGGACGGTACTCTCTCAAGCACACAGTAAGCGCTCAAAGCATGCCACTGATTGATTGAGAGTCGATGCCCTACATTTTGCCTCAGAATACTTCTGGATAAATTTTTCTGTGCTTTTTGAAGCTGGGATGCAGCATGATCCAATGGAAAGAGCACAGGGCTGGGAGTCAGGAGACTTGGGTTCTAGGCCCAGTTCTGCCACTTGGCTGCTATGGGTCCCTGGGCAAGTCAATCTCTCTGGGCTTAGGTTTCTTCATCTGTAAAATGGACCTAAAATTCTTGCTCACCCGTCCGCTTAGACTGGATCCCTGAGTGGCACGGGACTGTGTCTGATCCTCCTTGCTTTATGTCTTCCCCCAGTGCTCCGCACCATACACGGTGCATATTAAGTGCTTAATACCGACACTGTTGTTTTATTCGGATTTCATTGGATAGGAGTTACTCTCAAGTGGGTTAATCTTCCCTTGTATAAAACTGGGCTATCGATTTTAACGGCAGGGTTATTATGCGCGTCTTAGTTTCCGTTTTTGGGCTGTGGAGTTTTTGTTGTGGCAGCTCCTTAGTGTTTGTTTGAGAGCGGTGGGCTTCTTCCCAAACCGGGAGGCATCGAAAGGCAGTGACATCTTTATCAGCTTGGCGCACCCGCAAGTGATGCATGTGATTGAAGGTGGGGCTCGGCCAGTCCCTCGGAAAAGCTTCCTGTCGCGTTGAACAGATGCTCACCCATGTCTTTTCTTGTATCCGTTTGCCCAGGGTTTGTCGATGAGGCAGATCAGATTCCGGTTCGATGGGCAGCCAATTAATGAAACAGACACGCCCGCACAGGTAAGCGGTCTGGTGCCGACCTCCGAAGGCCTGCCCGGGTTCTCTGCTGGAGCGGAGGGGGCAGAATTGCAGGCGCCCGGTCACCTCGGGGTCGTTTGGCAGCTGGCGGACCCGGGTCGGCCTTTGGTCCCAAAACTCCCATTGGAGGGCTGCAGAGGAATCCACAGAGATTCCTCAGGACGCTTGGGTCCTCGTGGACATCCCAGTACGGCCCGGTAACATCCCAGCTAGTCTTGATTTGTCAAAAGGCTCACGGGCCTCAGTGTGAGGGCCCAAAAGTTGCCTGTGTGGATGGGCAAGACTGCCATTCTGAAGTGCACTGGGGTGGTGGACGTCTCTTTTTCTGGGATGAGAATCCCGGCGGGAGAGAACAAGTTTTGGCCCCTTTCTGGGGCGACGTGATAAAGTCTGTGTTCGCTCCACCCTCCTCTTTGCCCCTCTTGCCAAAGATTCGTCCCCACCTAGCCTAGCCCATTTCCGGGACCCACACCTTTCCATGGGGAGCTGCTCCCAAGTGCCGGGGAGAAGTTGTCCACTCACACTGAGCGTTTGAAAGTCTGGGGCGCCTTTGAGCGACTGGGACGTGGGGATGATTCCTGAGGGGGTTTTTTAAAGCCAAGTCAGAGCCTACTGGACCAGCACGGAGAGATTTGAAAGCAGTTTTTGGAGTCTTCCCCCTGTCGGCTCCGGGATCGGAACAAGTTTAGTGTCGGCGGTTGGGACCAGTGGGTCGAGCAGTTAGGCGCCCAGGGTCCTCGAGGGACCCATGAATCCCTGAAGGCTTCATGCCTGCTGCACTGAATAGTTGGTTGTTCCTGATCCACGAGCTTCCTCTCAGTTGGAGTCCCTGTGGCCCCTGGGCCCCCGACTGCGACTCGCCACGGGTGGCTAAGGATCGTCTAGCGTCAGAGAGAGGGACGTTCTAGGTTCCGGCCTGTTTCGTCAGGCGCGGAGGGCGTCAGTTCCCAAGCCGGGGGTGCGGATCCTCGAGGCCCCCGGCCCGGGATGCCCGATGGAGTGGCGGGCCCGGCCGGTGAACTCGGTGAGGGTGAAAGCCACCTTGTGTTTCTCTCCCACTTGCAGTTGGAAATGGAGGACGAAGATACAATTGATGTGTTCCAGCAGCAGACGGGAGGCGTCTACTAGCAGGAGAGCCGCCACCTTACTCCAGGACTGTGCTCCTCGCCACATTCACAATTAGAAAACCGAGATTTGGTTCTGCCACATCCTGACTACTGCAGTATAGTTTTCTCTCTTCTTTGGTATTTTTTTTTTCTCCCCTCTCTACCTTTATTGTACATAAAGTAACTGGTGTATGTGCACAGACAGAATGCGTATTTTTTTTTTAACTAAACGGCCAATGGTATGTCTGGATCAACATCAACTGGAGTTGGGGAGGAGAGAGGACA
The DNA here is from genome assembly GCF_015852505.1 of Tachyglossus aculeatus. Taxonomy (NCBI): domain Eukaryota; kingdom Metazoa; phylum Chordata; class Mammalia; order Monotremata; family Tachyglossidae; genus Tachyglossus; species Tachyglossus aculeatus. The sequence continues at coordinate 683,119 of NW_024044839.1, read as the reverse complement.
AGCTGGCTCTGAGAAAACGCTCCCTGTCTCCATCTGTGGCATGCTCATTCAACTTTTATCTTTCTATTCCAGTAAGTTATTTTGCTCTCACTGTTTAACAAAACAAACAAGCAAAGAAAAAAAATCCCTCACATACCTTGTTTAATTGGATAATTTCAATGTTTTTCTTTTTATCATTGTAAAACCAAGGACGATTTTATAACTTTTTTGTACGTAGCTGTTACATGTAGGGCAGTCTCTGTCTTTAAGTAGGGATAAATTACTCTAAAGAAATGGATCCTAGATAGTTTTCCCTTCAAAGTCAAGCGTCTTGTTGTTTAAATAAACTTCTTGTTTAAAATAAGCTGCCACCTTTCATTTTTCCAGACAGGCGGGAGAGAAGGAATGACGTAAAAAGACATCCCGGGCGGGGGGAGCGAGTTGAGGAAGAACGGCCGCCGGAAGCAGTCGAGCCGTGCGCTTGTGGGACTCAGCGTTTTCTGTTTGCGGGTGGATGGGAAGGTCTGTGGCGGAGCATGAAATCTCGTCCCCTTGGTCAGATGGGCTTAGTTTAGTCTGGCTATTGGAAGCAGGAAGGAACTGAAGGACGACCCTGGCCCTGCTCTCATTTCTGTGCCATGTTTTGAACCAACAGTCCTGAACAAGGAGCTGCGAGATGCTGGGCGCTCTCTCCGTCTCTGTCTCTCTCTCTCTCTCTCTCTCTCTCTCTCTCTCTCTCTCACTCTGTGTCTCTGTATTTATTGAGCACTTACTATGTGCAAAGCACTGTTCTAAGTGCATGGGAGAGTACAGTACAACAAAATAAGCAGACACGTTCCCTAACCATTATGAGCTAACAGTCGAAGAAAGCTATATATTGGGTGTTTGTCTGCCTGCTCAAAGCTCCGGGAGCCTTTGGGAGAGTGAGTCCGCAGTGTCACATGTGAGCGTTTTGTCCCATGTGATGAAACAACGTTTTGTCTCTGAAATGTGGAGATGGTGGATGCAGGTATGGCTTCCCTGTTAACAAATATATGGGGTAGCGTCTGTCTGAGGGTCCTGTTGGCAGCTCGTCCAGATTTATGGGTCTGTAACATATGGCTTTTTGCTTCCCCTTCTAACACCCAGCTGTTGGGGCTGCCCTTCCCAGGTCTGGTTGAGTGAAATTGCTTTTATACATTTGGACTTAACCAACTGGGACATTTAGGAAGCACCTGTGACATGCCAAAGCCCTGCAGTAAACCCAAAATAGCAGATAGGACACAGTCCCTGTCCCAGACTGGGCTCCCAATCTACTTCTCCACATTTTTGAGTTCTTATTTTATTTTCCTTTCTGATAAAGTTACCCTGAATGGAGGCTGTGAGGGACCCTGGAGCTTAAAGTGGAAAAAATCTGTTGGTTTGTGGTGCTGGTAGGTAATGGGGTGCTTTGCACATAGTAAGCGCTTAACAGATGCTGTTATTATTATTAAATCAGGGAGGAAGCTGCCCAGTCTTGGATTAGGATATCATTAGAAAATCAAGAATCTCTTCTGGGTTTGGAAGGCCAAGTCCCCCAACCCTGAAGGTCACTAACACAGTGGCATTTCACTATTTCACTCCATGGTCTTCAGGAATAGAGCCTCTATTCCATTTGAATCTGGGTTTTGCTTGGGGAGTTGATCATTGTGACAGATGATGCCTTTGCGTCAGATCCTTTCAAGCAGCATGGCCTAGTGGATAGAATAAGGGCCAGGAAGTTAGAAGGACCTGTGTTCTAATCCCCGCTCTGCCACATCTACTGTATGTCCTTGGGCAAGTCACTTAACTTCTCTGGTTAACTCATCTGTAAAATGGGGATTAAGACTGTGAGCCACATGTAGGACAGGGACTGCGTCCAATCCGATTTGGTTGTATCTTCCCAGCTCGTAGTTCAGTGCCTGGCACATAGTAAGCGCTTAACAAGTACCATGGTTATTATTTAAAGCTTCCTATGCTTGAGATAATGGCTGGATAGTTTTGTTTTTTTCTACTACTCTGCTAAGGTTTTGAAGTGTACTTATTGGTAAGTGTAGGGAGAGGACAGAGGCCGTGGCTTGTGATGGGAAAGGGACCCGAGCCAGAGCATACTCTTTGAGGAGGGCAGGGCCGTTCCCCTCCTGCCCTCAGACCACGTGCCTGCCATTTGACCTTCAATTTTAGCCCCAAACATCCTCAATCTAACCAAGTTTGCTTATTCCATAATAGCAGATGAAGGAGGAATGGGATGCTCTGCCAGAGTTTGGCGAGTCAGGGGCTGCGGCTTGTGACACCTGGTCTCGCTAAGCCCTGGCCGTGGCGGGGTTCAGACAGGCCGATGAGGCTGAGACCACGATGGAGACAAGTCAGCCCCCGGAGGAACTCGGAGCTCCCATCTTTCTCAAGCGCCGTGCTTTTGAAACAGCTCCTTAAAGGTATCTGCATGGGCCACTCCAAGCTCACGATACTTTGAAGTTGGTCAGTTTTTAGAAGAGTCTCAGAAAACAGGTACAAGAGCCAAAAGCCGTTTTTGTCTCAAAAGAGGGCTGATTGAAAATTGGGAAACTAAGGGTGTTTTAATGCGGCTGGTGGAAGGTGGGTGGATGGGCAGACAGATATCGTCCCTTGACGGGATCAACATTCACGGATCCTGAATGATTTAATACCCCTAAGCTTTTCAAACAGCCCTTTAAAACCAGTAGGTAGTTTTTGTTCATTTCATTGTAATTTTTTGGAAGAGGTTCGTTCATGAAAGGAGGGGTTTTTTTGCCCTTTCATTGAGAAGGATTCAGTAATCATCATCATCAATCGTATTTATTGAGTGCTTACTATGTGCAGAGCACTGTACTAAGCGCTTGGGAAGTACAAATTGGCAACATATAGAGACAGTCCCTACCCAACAGTGGGCTCACAGTCTAAAAGGGGGGAGACACAGAACAAAACCAAACATACTAACAAAATAAAATAAATAGAATAGTAATCATAATCAGTAATCATAACTCTATTCCAAACCTGCATTTTTTTTTTCCACTCAGCCCAGAATAAATCTGGAAATCTTTCTCTCTTCATTAAGTGGAGTGGCCCTCAAAGGTTCCAGCCTCTAGGGTCAAAAAGGCAGATTTTTCACCTGGGAAATCTTTGGGGTGTCAACCCCTGGGCCTTCACCCTCATTGTGCTCCAGTGTTAACTGCCTACTGGGTTCTGGTTTTCTCTTCCCTGCAACCCTTCCCCCAATGGTATGTACTGAGCGCCTACCGCGTGTGCCTTCTCTCTATCAGCAGACCGAAGAACAACTCTTCTGTTCGCAAAGCCCCGCGCCGAGTCTTTGGGAGAGAACGAAAGGAGAAAGCGCCACAGCCCCTGCCCTCAAGGAGCTGACCGTCTACTGCACTTGGCTTGCCTTTGGGAGCACCCTTTAAGGATGGTCAAATCTCAGGCCCTGCGGGTTCCCAGCTGGGGAGGCAGGGGCTTTCTGTGCCTCAGTCTCTGTGGCCACCATCCCTGCCCACCTGGCCTGAGGGGGACCCGGAGGATTCTGCCAACAGTCCAGGTGAGTTTGCCCTATTCTCCTGGCTGGTGACGGGTGTTCCCATCTGCCTCGGTTCTCCTGGTAGCACCAAAGGGGGCAGACACCTGTCCTGTTTGCAGAACAAAATGAGGGAGGAAGCAGTTTCACATCCCCGGAGGCAGGAGGCCGGGTAAACCGAGGTAGGAGTCGGACCCTCGTGAGCTGGGGTTATTTCCCTGCGTCCCCACCCCAGATCCCTTGAACGTCAAGGCAAGACGTGTGATTTTTGTCAGAGGTCCTTGGCAATGCTGACTCCCTCCCAAGGACCCAGGTTCTAATCCTAGCTCTGCCACTTGTCTACTGTGCAAATTTGGGCAAGTCACTTCGCTTCTCTGTGCCATTTTACAAAAATGGGGATTAAGATTGTGACCCCCATGTGGGACATGGGACTGTGTGCAACCTGATTACCTTGTATCTACCCCAGCGCTAAGAACAGTACTCGGCACATACTAAGTGCTTAACAAAAACCATAACTATTATTATTACCTTCTAGACTGTTAGCCCGTTGTGGGCAGAGATTATCTCTTTGTTGCTGAATTGTACTTTCCAAGCACTTAGTACAGTGCTCTGGACATAGTAAGTGCTTAATAAATACGATTGAAGGAATGAGCACTCAACAAACACCATTAAATAAAAAAGTGCCAAAACTGCCACTGGGTCCCAAAACATCAGCAGGGATGGAAGTCGGTTTATTAGTGACCTTGGATTGCAGGCCCGGGTTAGGATTGACCGCACCTTACTGCCCTAGAGCAGTGGATGCTAAATCCAGATGAAATGCCCCACCCGCTTCTCCACCTCCACCTCCTCCACCTCCCTCACTTGGCCCCAGCCTGAAGTTTTCGTGTCTCACTTCACACTGTTTTGTTCTCTCAGCTCAGGGAGAGAAAGAATCCCTATTTTCACGCTCAGGGGAAAGAAACACTAACCTCAAAGCGTTGCAAAAAATCGGCCAGCGTTCGGGCCTGGAGCCTCATTTCTCCGCACGTCTAACTCCCTTCCTCCAGCAAGAGTGGAGCAAAACCTTCAGGGCTCGCTGAGGTAGGCTGGTGACCTGCCCTTTAAGGACAGAAGTGGTCAGATGAGTATATCTCCCTATCTATCTCCCTGGCCTGCAGCTCTCCTCTGTAAAAACATAGGTGGGGAAAAGCCCCAAACTCACTGCCCAGAAGCCACGACATGCGCAGCTATTGATGGATTGAGCGACAGCTGCAGAGACCCCCAAGGCAACTGTGAGCTCCCAGAAGTGAGTTCCAAGCCCCTTCCTGTCTCACCCAGCCCCCTTCTAGTTGAACGGGCCTCTGCCACATGGCATAGTGGATAGAGCACAGGCCTGGGGGTCAGGAGGTCATGAATTCTAATCCCGGCTCTGCCACTTGTCTCCTGTGCAACCCTGGGCAAGTTACTTCACTTCTCTGGGCCTCGGTTCCTTCATCTGTAAAATGGGGGCTGAGACTGTGGGACGGGACTGTCTCCAACCCGATTTGCTTGTATCCACCCCAGCGCTTAGTACAGTGCCTGGCACAAACGAAGCTCTTAACAAATACCATCGTTACTATTATTATTATTTGTTCTGCCCAGGCCAGTAGCAGTAACCTACTGAGCCCCTACTGAGTGCAGTGCACTCAGCTAAATGCTTGGGAGGTATCACAGCAGCATAAGACACATTCCTTGCCCACAAGGAACTGGCTCACTACCGGGGTGACAGACATAGAAGTATTGAATGCATTTATATCTAGGATGGACATAAAAAATAAGTAGGTAAGTGCCAGCAGCCGCTGAAGGGATTGATGAATCAGGGAGAGCCGTGGTCCGGCAGATCTGGAAGGCTGTGGGGGAGTGGGGCGGGAGGGGATTCCAGGCAGGGGTTAGGACGTGGAATTTTTCAGCCCAAGCGATTATGCGATGGTTGGAGAATGAGTCTCGGTAACCACCAGCCTCCCTCGAATCCCAAGTTTGGCTCCTGCAGCTGCTCATTCTTCCCAGAGAGAGAAGAGTAATTCCTTATGTTCGAATCTGTCTCCTCTGCTAGATTGGGAAGGTCCTCAAGGACGGGGTTTACTCCCTCTGTGATGTACTCTCTCAAGCACTCCATGGACACCGGACAAACACGATTGATTAATTGATGGGTTTCCTGCGATAGTTGAATGTTCGATAAGAGTCCGGGGGGCTCGTGGAGCGATCGGCCACCGGACCCGTGAGATTTGCTTCTTTCATTCATTGTCGTATTTATTGAGCGCTTACTGTGTGCAGAGCACTGTATTAAGCGCTTGGGAAGTACAAGTCAGCAACGGGGAGGTGAGTGCTGCAGCCTGGGCCAAAGTCCCACCCAGGGCTGACCAGCCTAGTCTACTTTGTGTCTGCCTGAGACTCATTGCATTCTATCAGAACACAGTTGCCCCATACAGGCTGACATGATTTCAGGAATAGTATTTCCTGAGGCCCCCCTGGGTACACTGCACGCTTTGGGAGAGCACAAAAGAATAAAGAGATTCGTTCCCTACCCTTAAGGAGCTTACATTCTAGTTGGGGAGACAGACGCAAAATAAACGACAGAAGAGGAGAAAAGAGAAATGGATCTGAGGATGTTTGGGCTTGAGAGAGGCTCAAGGAGTGACCGTTAAAATATTTACCCAGTTAAGTGATGCTGGATGTTATAAAGGACATACAGATTCTTGATCACAACCCTCTGGGGCAACATTCTGAGGTGTGATAAAAATGCATAGCTTTTTAATGTGCTTTTCAAACGAGGGGGTTTTTTTTGTTGTTGTCCTGGAAGCCTTGGAGGGTGATGACAGTTGGGTGGCAAGAAGGTTTCCAGCACAATTTATAAAGACCGGAGATTTAAATAGAGGCATGAGAGGGACTGACCCCACCCCCACTCCACCCTGGGGTCAGGATGACTTCCAAACATAGCAGCAATAAACGTGGCAAAGTGGAAGGAGCACAGGCTTGGGAGTCAGAGGATCAGGGATTTAAACCCAGCTCTGCCATTTGTCGGCTGTGTGACCTTGGGTGAGTTATTTCACTTCTCTGTGCCTGTTACCTCATCTGTAAAATGAGAATTAAGACTGAGAGTCCCATGTGGGACAGGGACTGTGGCCAATCTGATTATCCTACCCAATCATCTCGTAGCTACACCAGCGCTTAACACAGTGCCTGACGTGTAGTAAGTGCTTAACAAATACAATTTAAAAAAAAATACTCAATGACACACACTCATGAGGCCTCTGGACTGTACGCTCTTTGTGGGCAGAGAATGTGTCTAACAACTCTGTTATATTGTTATACTGTACTCTTCCAAAGGTTTAGTTCAATGCTCAGCACACAAGTGCTCAATAAAGATGATTGATAGATGGATGCAGCCGATGTCACAGCTGTATATCGAGGTGTTGAATTCTGATCTGCATTGGGTCTTGGTTTCCCAGGTTTTAATAATAATAATGGTATTTGTTAAGTGCTTACGAGAAGCAGCGTGGCTCAGTGGAAAGAGCTCGGGCTTTGGTCATGGGTTAAAATCCCGGCTCCGCCAATTGTCAGCTGTGTGACCTTGGGCAAGTCACTTAACTTCTGGGACTCAGTTACCTCATCTGTAAAATGGGGATGAAGTACAGTGCTCTGCACACAGCAAGCGCTCAATAAATATGATTGATTGATTGATTGAAGACTGTGAGCCCCCCTTGGGACAACCTGATCATCTTGTTACCTCCCCAGCGCTTAGAACAGTGCTTTGCACATAGTAAGCGCTTAATAAACGCCATTATTATTATTATTATTATTACTATTTGCAAGCACTGTTCTCAGGGTCGCTGGGGGTGTTGGGGATGGTGGGGTGAGGGAGCCCCCGGCCCCATCCGATCAGTCAATCGATGGCATTTATTGAACGCCATAAATGCGCCCAAGAATGGCTTGGATTAAAATGATGGCCAAGGGATCTAGTAGGATTGGATCCTTTTGAGACGGCTCATCTTTTAGACTGTGAGCCCACTGTTGGGCAGGGACTGTCTCTATGTGATGCCAATTTGTACTTCCCAAGCGCTTAGTACAGTGCTCTGCACATAGTAAGCGCTCAATAAATACGATTGATTGATTGATTGATTGATCTAGCATTGCAGAGGCCAGGGTAGACTTTATGATACCGAAGATTCCTTTTGCCCTAGAAAGCGTGGCTCAGTGGAAAGAGCCCGGGCTTTGGAGTCAATCAATCAATCATCAATCAATCAATCAATCGTATTTATTGAGTGCTTACTGCGTGCAGAGCACTGTACTAAGCGCTTGGGATGTCCAAGTTGGCAACATATAGAGACAGTCCGTACCCAACAGTGGGCTCACAGTCTAAAAGGTGGAGACAGAGAACAAAACCAAACACACTAACAAAATAAAATAAATAGAATAGACATGTACAAGTCAGAGGTCATGGGATCAAATCCCGGCTCCGCCACTTGTCAGCTGGGTGACTTTGGGCAAGTCGCTTCACTTCTCTGGGCCTCAGTTCCCTCATCTGTAAAGTGGGGATGAAGACGGTGAGCCCCCCCGTGGGACAACCTGATCACCTTATATCTCCCCCAGCGCTTAGAACGGAGCTTTGCACATAGTAAGTGCTTAATAAATGCCATTATTATTATTATTATTATTTAGACTGTGAGCCCACCTTTTAGACTGTGAGCCCACCTTTTAGACTGTGAGCCCACTGTTGGGTAGGGACCGTCTCTCTACGTTGCCAACTTGGACTTCCCAAGCGCTTAGTACAGTGCTCTGCACACAGTAAGCGCTCAATAAAGACGATTGATTGATTGATTGATTGACTGACTCCAAAGCCCGGGCTCTTTCCATTGAGCCACGCTTTCTAGGGCAAAAGGAACCTTCTGTATCATTAAAGTCTACCCTGGCCTCTGCAATGCTAGATGAGCCGTCTCAGAAGGATCCAATCCTACTAGATCCCTTGGCCGTCAATAAATAAATACGATTGATTGATTGATTGAGTGCCAAGCACTGTCTGAGGCGCTGGGGGGGCTTTTAGACTGTGAGCCCACTATCGGGTAGGGACTGTCTCTATGTGATGCCAATTTGTACTTCCCAAGCGCTTAGTACAGTGCTCTGCACATAGTAAGCGCTCAATAAATACGATTGATTGATTTAGGAGATGTGGTTTGGGTCCGTCGGTCGGGCCCTCCGAAGTGGGGAGCCCGGGAAGGGAGGACCAACCTTAGGGGCGGCCCGTTCGGAGAAAGGGCCAATCGCGTCCTCGCGGGGCCGATGACGGACGTCCCGGACGGCCAATAGGGAGGGGGGAGCCCGTTTGAATCGTCCAATGCGGGCGAACACGGGGGGCGGGGCCTGAGCGGCTATAAAAGCGCGGGCGGCGGCGGCGGCCGCGCGAGGTGTCTGACGGCGGTTGGGGAGGGCGGTTAGGGAGGGCGGTTGGTGCAGCTGTCGGGGGGCGGGCGGCGGGGGGCCGGGCGGCCGGACCTCCCACCCCGGACCGCGCCATGACCACCACCACCACCTTCAAGGGCGTCGACCCCAACGGCAGAAACAGCTCCCGGTGAGCCCGGCCCCTTCTGTCGCCCTCTCGGCCCGGCCCGGCCCGGCCCCTTCCCGGTGTGCGGGGTCACGGAGAGGGCGGCTCTTCCTCCTTCTCCCCGTCCCCCTGCCCGGGCCCGGTCGCCCGCCCACGTGCCGCCTCGCCCGGGGCCCGGCCCTTGGGTGGGGCCGAGGCGTCCATTGTCTGGCCCTCGGTCCCGGCCGCGCCCCTCCCGACGGCGGGGCCCCGGCAGGACCCTCCCGCAGACCCCCGGAAACTTGGAGCCTCCAGGAGGCCTTCCCAGACTGACCCCCTTCCTTCCTCTCCATCCCCCCATCTTACCGCCTTCCCTTCCCCAGAGCACCTGTGCATATTTATTACTCTATTTTACTTGTACCTATCTATTCTGTTTATTCTATTTTGTTAGTAGGTTTGTGTTCTCCGTCTCCCCCTTTTAGACTGTGAGCCCACTGTTGGGTAGGGACCGGCTCTAGATGTTGCCATCTTGGACTCCCCGAGCGCTTAGTGCAGTGCTCTGCACACAGTAGGCGCTCGATAAATACGATTGATTGATTGATTGGAGCGGGGCTGGGGCCCTCCGCGGCTGCCACATTGTGCGGCCGTATTGTGCTCTGCCGCTTTAAATGGCTGGAGGCGGCGCGCGGGGAGCATGCGCGGGCGCGGGGCGGGTGGTGAGGCCAGCACTCCACTCACCGGCCTCTACCGTCTTTTTTCCCCAACCCCCAACCCCGGGGGGGGGTCCCCGATCGGCCCCGGGGGAGGGACCGGTCCGGCCCGGGCCCCGAAGCGCTAAGCCGCCCCGCAAAGCCCGCACCGCCCCGCGCCAGGGCGGCGGCCAAGGCGGGCGACACCGTGGGAACAAAGGCTCCAAGTGACCCCGTCGGGCCTCCCCCTGCGTTGCCCCGACACGCGATCCCCAGGGTTCAGGGGTCCATCAGGGGGGTGAACCTCCAAACCCGTGGCAGAACGGTGGCCCGACCCTGCTAGACCAGAAGCAGCCTGAGGGCAGGCACCGCCTACCAGCTCTATTGTCTCTCGGTGGGCTGCACGCTACAGGCGGGAGGATTACGTCTTCTAGCTAGGGCGCTTGCCGGGGAAGGGCAGGGAACGTGTCTTTTATCTCTTTTGTACCCTCCCGTGAGCACCGTACAGTGCTGAGCACATACGAAGCGCTCAGATCGACTGAGATGTCTGTAAAAAAAAAAAAAAGGGACCACTCCCGAGCATCCCTGCATCCGAACGGCTCTGCGGGCTCCCCACCCTCCAGCCAAATTTCCCCATTGGCGGCATTGTGTTTGAGCCGAAGGACCTTGGATCAATCAATCAATCGTTTTTATTGAGCGCTTACTGGGTGCAGAGCACTGTACTAAGCGCTTGGGACGTACAAGTCGGCAACACATAGAGACGGTCCCTACCGCTTGTGTGTCTCACACACACATATGTGATCTGTCCATGCAAATATATCGCCCTTCCTGTAAGCTTGTTATGGGCAGGGAACATGTCTACTGATTTTGTTGTATTGTACTCCCCCAAGTGCTTAGTCCCCAAGTGCTTTGCACATACTAAATGTTCAGTAAATACCGTTGATTGATGGTCTTCAGGGTCAAAATGTAATACCACTGATGGGGAAATTTGCATCTATATTTGTGTGTGTGTGTGTGTGTGTGTAGATATATATACACAGACGTATATAGAAAGAGACCGAGATAAATGTAGAATGTTAAGTGACCTGCTAGTCCAGAATGGGGCTAATGTCACCAGCTCGTAACAAAGCTGTGGGGGGTGGCACTTGAGTCTTTGGCTGCCCAATAGGCCGGGGCTTTGTTTTGCAAGCAGCCTTCCTGTGCTTGGTGCCACTGCCGCTCCGATGGGACCAGAGGCCGTGGGCACTAAGGGGCCAGTTCTCTAAAGTGACCGTGGGTATGGTCTGTCCCTCCTAGGGTGCTGCGCCCTCCGGGCGGTGGGTCCAACTTTTCCTTGGGCTTCGACGAGCCAAAAGAGCAGCCAGTGAGAAGGAACAAGATGGCGTCCAACATCTTTGGGCCCCCAGAGGAAAACCCCCCTTCTTGGGCCAAGTCGGCAGGTACGGCCCCAACCCAGTCATCTCGATTATCGTGCGGGGTATAGGCCGGTGGTGCCGGCCGACCGCCCACCCGCCCCGGCCTGCCATGATTGGGGCTCTGAACTGCCCCCCGGCAAACTTCTGGGCGGGAGGCTGGGGAGCGGAGCTAAGCCCCATTTTCATCCTGGGGTCCTGATGGTTCCCCAGCAGGCCCAGGGTACATCTGTGGTCGCCAAGAGTCCACAACAGAGACTGGAGCAATGAGCTTTGGAGGAGGGGCGGGGCTGGCACTAACCACTGCAAGAGGGCACTTGCGGCGAACAGGGATCGGTCCGAGTGTTTTGGCATCAACCATGGTGGGGAGGGGGAACAAGGGCTTCCTCCCCGACTTCCCCGGTGCTCAGAACCCTCTCCTTTTTGAGGAGCCAAGGCCAGCGGTGATAAGGAGGACCCCGAGCCCCCCGCACTCCAGAGAAGAAACTCGTCCGAAGCGAGCGCCGGAGACTTCCTGGACCCGAAGGTCAGTGGGCCTCTCAGCTAGCCGGTGCCGCCCATCCTGGAGTCCTCCCTACACCCGGAGGTCCCGACGACACTTGGCGGAGCGTGGCCTGGAGCTTCTGGGAAGTGGTGCTTTCCATCCAGAGCGTTCTCTTTCACGGATGTGGTCGCCCAAAAGGGCATGAGCTCATGTTCTGGGGAAGTGTCCGATGAGTGGCGTGAGGGCTCTCTGTGGGTCTCTCTGTTGTCTGCATGCCTCATACATCCACTTCCTCTCCCCATGTCGCGGTAGAAGAACTTGCTTGCCCCCTGCCGCCAGCTGTGTACTGTCGGGTGCCTCTTCCTCTGTGTGTGTGCACATGTGTGCGCGTGTTTTCCCTCCCCTTGGGAACCCAGTTCTAGGGAGCGACCTCACCTCGGGGAGCTGGTGGTCTCTGAGGGTTCCTGAGTGCTAGAATAGCACAGCTTGTGGACCACAAGCGGACAGATTGGGGAGCTGGGGGGACAGCCATCAATTCTGCAAACATTTGGTCTCCACTTACTGCATTGGGTGCCTTCAGAGAGGAAAGGCCCGTAGGGTGTGGCTCTGGCAGGCAGCTGGCCCCGAGCGGGCTCCAGAATCGTTTCTGGGCTTGCCGCCGCTCTCATGCTCCGAGGCATGCTGGCCAGCACCCTTGTCGCAAACCCCAGCTCCGTTGGCAGCTGTGGCGCGACAAGGTTGACTGGGACCCTGGGGGTGGCAGAGAATGGAGGGGTGGGGGGCACGGGAGCCTCAGCACAGAGGCCAAGCGGGGCACCCCCGGGGTGGGCCGGGGTTTTGCGAACAGCTTTTCGTGCTGGGGCGACGTAGCCCTGGGAACGGAAGGTCCACTTACGCTGTCCAGGCACGCCAGGCCCCTGAGGGTGGGGATTCCTGCTGGATGGAGATAATTCTCTCTGATCCTCTCTTCCCCTCTCTTCTAGGGAGAAGCTAGCATCCACGGTGAGTGCCTGACTTTACATCTGGCTGCGTGGCGGGCGGGGGCTTGGGACCTTCTAACTCGTCCTTTTTGTTGGGGGGGCGGGGGTGGGAGCGAGGGGGAGGGACCGGGATCCTTGTGCCGCCTCAGGATGGTAAAGGCCAGTATTGTTGCTGTTCAGCTGGTGCCAGTGTGTTTCCCAAGTACTGATGGACTGAGCCACTCCGGCCCAGACAATGGGGCATGTTCAGCTGGGCCGCGGTCATCCAAAGCCACAGAGCGGGGTGGTCGGGCCGCGGGGATGGAGCCACCTGGGGTTCGGCGGCTCTCAAGGTGCTTGGCCGGCACAGGTGGTCGGTCTCGATTTTTTCGGAATCTTACTGAGACCGCGTTCCCTTGAGGCTCCGGAGAAAACTGTTGTTGTTTCTGGACTTTGCAAACAAAACTTTCCCCAGGCTTGGTCCCCAAAGCATTTAACCGTACCTAATGTCGCTACGGGGAGCTCCCTCAGTTTCCCCTGGCCACTGTGGTAGTGGAGAGTCTTGGCCCTGCTGGCCGGCGCTGGTGACTGTACGGTTCCCCGGTGTGTTCAGGCGTCATCGTTCCTTTCCCGAGGTGGTAGGAGAATTTTTGGCTGGTCGGTTGAGCCCCGACCAACTCCCTATCCTGGCCCCTTTCTCCGGGGTGTGCCCAGAATGCCCCGAGCCACGTGTTGGAGGCTATCCAGGAGCTCAGGCTGCGGACTGGTCAACCCCAAGCCCAGGCACCCGTTGGCAGTGCTGGTTCACTAGCAGATAACAATAATAATAATGGCATTTGTTAAGCACTTACTATATGCCAAGCATTGTTCTAAGTGCTGGGGTAGGTACAAGGTAATAATAATAATGATGGTATTTGCTAAGTGCTTACTATGTGCCAAGCACTGTTCTAAGCACGGGTAGATACAAGGTTATCAGGTTATCCCACATGGGGCTCACAGACTTAATCCCCATTTTACAGAGGAGGGAACTGAGGCCCAGAGAACTGCAAGCCATTTTGAGAAGCTAATCTAGAAGTACAAAGAGGACAGACCCCTCTCCTGGGACTCTCCTGCTTTCCAGCCCCAGGGCCCACAGGGGATCCTGCCCAGCTGAGAGGATCCCAGGAAAAACCCTCAGGCTCAGAAGGGGGACAAAGGGGAGGGTCCAGCTGTGGTGCCCATGGGGCAGTGGCCAGAGGGACAGAAAGGGAATGGAGCGGGAAACCCTTTGGGGCTGTGGGGGTCATAGCAGCCCCCCTCCCCACCATAACTGGTAAACGGGTCTGGGCAGGATCCCCTCACTGGCTTGGCTTCCCTGGGGTGGAGGTGGGGGGCCCTGGGTGAGGAGGAGAATAGAGCCAGACTCTCTCCCCCTGGTCTAAGGACACCAGGAACTGGAAATGGCTCGCGGAGCCTCCCTTCCTCCCTCCCTGTCCCCAGGCCCCCCCAAGGGTTAGGGGAGGAGAGACAAGGCTGAATGAGGGGCGGCACTGTGGGCTCCTACCCCCTGTGCTGGGCAAGAGGGGGACCTACAGCACCAGGCGGGAGCCGGGGCGCCGAGCTCCAGCTGAAACTTTGCTATGGTATCAGGGTTCCCTGGGGAAACAAAGTGGGAGAGGCCACGTTTGCCAGGAGGGGAAGACCTGAAGCTACCCAGAAACATTCCAGATCCCAGACTCTTGGAGCCAAGGACCCCCTGACCATCTCAGGGAAGGTGGTGCAGGAAGGGAGCGTCCTGACCTTTATTGAAGAACACGGAGGCCATCTGTCCCATCTCGACCCGGTCGGTGATCTCAAAGACACAGGGAGGCCCTCTTTGCTGCACGGAGGGGGCAGGCAGTTCGGTAACCCCCACATTCTGTTCACATTCTGCCCTGGATTGTCCAGATCTGGGCCCGCTCGGGTAGAGCAGAGGCGCTCCTGGCGAGGAAAGTCACTGCATGCGGTCGGTCCAGTGTCGGCCGTGGAGTCTGCCTGGGGCTTGAATCGGCACTACTGTGGTTAGGGGTAGAGCAAGGCACCGGGGCTGGAGGGAGAATGAGGCCTGGGCCCGTGGAGCCCGTCCGCTGGATCCACACACTGGGCCGTGGTCAGCTCAGCCCTGTGCGGGCCACCGTGGCCTTCCGAAGAAGACTCTCTTTCTGACCTTTCGTGTTGGAGGAATCCAGGTGAATTCGGCCTCTGCTCCTGCTCTAGGTGGGTGAGGGGCCTCACTTGAGATGGGACTGCCCCATGGGGTCACCCACCTGCAGCGAGTTGTGTCTCCAGTGGGCAGAGGGCAGACAGCATGTCTTGGGGGTGGGGGGCAGTGCAGTTGCGCAGAGGGGGTTGTTTCAGGGGTAAGCAGAGGAAAGCTCTGAGGGGGTACGGTGGGGGAGTCAGACCCCCTTTCCCGGGGCTGTGTATGGATTGACCACTTACTGTGGGTGAGCATTGTACTGAGCACTTGGGAGAGGACAGTAGAGCTGGCAAACGTGATGACTGACCGGCCTCCTCCTCAAGGAGATTTAGACGGTAAACTCATCATGGGCAGGGCATGTGTCTGCTTATTGTTATATTGTACTCTCCCAAGCGCTTAGTCCAGTGCTCTGCACATAGTTAGCTCTAAGTAAATACAACTGAATGAATGAAGGAAGAGACAGACACTGCGGCAAATTACAAATGGCAGAAACACTCCCTGGCTGCCTGCACGTTTGTGAGCGAGGCTGGAAGGGCACATTGCCCTTGTGGCAGTCTTTGGGGCCAAGTGCAGAGCACGGCTGGGCCCTGCGGGGTCAAGGTGCCCTGTGCAAGGTACCATCATTCATTCAGTGGTATTTATTGAAGTGCTTACTCTGCAGATCACTGGACTAAGCGCTTAGGAGGGTGCAACAGAGTTAGAAAGCACATTCCCACAACGAGCCAACAGGCTCAGAGGGGCCGCTCAGCCTCAATTTCCTCACCTGTGAGATGACAGCGATCCTCTCTGCCCTGCCTACATGTGAGAAAGCTTGCTGAGGCATGAAAGAAGCCAAAGCATGCTCAGTTTGAGCCAAGGTCATAGGGCAAGAATTACCACCACCCAAAAATCTCACCTGAGGGGCAGCTCCTCTTAGGACAAGAATTGTCTGCTACCTCCTTGTCCTCTCCCAAGAGCTCAGTCCAGTGCTCTGCACACCACAGACTGTTAGCTCCTTGAGGGTAGGGATCGTGTGTACCATCTGTAGGCTTCTCTCCCAAGTGCCCAGTCCAGTGCTCTGCACCCAAAGCTGATGATCAAGGGTTTGACTCCATCTCACTTTGGCCACTTCCAGTTCCAAGAGGCTGGCTGCCTTCTGGAGACCCCAAGATCGCTCGCTCAACCCCTGATCTTAAGACTTCTTCCCAAGATCAACCGGCTTGAAAAGCCCTGTTAGGGGGAAAGGGGGGCGGGGGGGGGGAGGGGTCTCCAGGATTGAGCGTGACTATGTCTTGGGAGAAGAGGATTTGGGACTGAGCTACTGTCTTTTCCTCTGTTCCAGAAGAGCCAGAGTCCGAACTCCCCGCTGCCCCAGGACAGACTGAAGAGAAGCCTGTGCCTGCTGCTCCCGTCCCCAGCCCTGTCGCCCCGGCCCCAGCCCCGTCCAGGAGAAATCCACCTGGGGGCAAGTCCAGCCTCGTCCTTGGCTAAGCCCCCACCCTCTATCCCCACCCACCCACCCATCCACCTCCCTGTGCTTGTGAACTGCACAACTTGAGCCTGACTGTTCATCTCCCAACATTGTTTCATTAAAGAGAAGCACTTTATGTACCACTGTCTTTTTTTAAGAACCAGCCCTCCCACCCCCCTCCACTGTGGCCCCTCCATCTGTTCTGTCTTCCCCACCCCCACCCTCCGCCCGGGTCTGCGGGATGTGACGTAACTGTTCTCTAGAAGTAGATTTGAAGGCCCGCTTTCCCAGGCGTAGCGATGTGTTTCCAAGAATAAAAAGCTGATTCTCAATGTGGTTGTGGATTTTTTTTGTCCCCAGGTTTTTAACCAAAACGTTGCCCCCTCCCCTGCTCTTTTCCACCAGCTGCTGTAGGGGTCCCCGGCCCTGACCCCCTAGTCTCATCGTCTATAAAACGGGCATAATAGGTACTTACTTTTCCTACTTCCCAGGGATGTTGGGGTGATGGCAGAAATGGAAGTAAGGTGAAGTTGCTGTGGAAATAAAAGCCCAGCTTTTAACACCCAAAGTATTAAAGCAGAGTACAAGAAGGAGGGGGCCGGCTGGCTGGCAGAACCTGCCCATCCAGCAGTCAGGAGGGGAGTGATGGCACAACATAGAAGCAGGGGAGAGGGCATGCACTTGGGAGTCAGAGGACCTGGGTTCTAATTCCAGCTCTGCCAATTGCCTGCCATGTGATCTTGGGCAAGCCATCTGGCCTTTCTAGACTAGGCTCCTTGTGGGCCGGGAATGTTGTCTACCAACTCTGGTGGTGTACTCTCCCCAAGCACTTAGTACAATGCTTTCCATAGCGCTCCAAAAATACCACTGGTTGACTGTTTTTCAATGCCTCATTGGCTTCATCTGTAAAATGGGGATTGAATATCTGTTCTCCCTCCTCTTTGGATGTGAGCCCTATGTGTGACAGGGAGCCTGTCCCATCTGATTAACTTCTATCTACTCCAGCACTTAGACCAGAGCCTGACTCACAGTAAGCACTTAACAAGTACCATTTTTTTTTAAAAAGCCTCAAGAGTGTGCGGGTGGACTCCACGGCCATGAGACTGTGGGCAGGGAGGCCTCTGCCAGTCCTTAGCCTTGCGGGAAACACCTCCTCCTCATATTGTGGCTTGAGCCTCTTAAGACTGGTCTGTTCTGAAATAGAGGAAGTCCAGTCCTGTGTCTTTCTTAAATTGGAAGTTTTCCTGCTCCGTCCTTTCCCGTGGGCCCTGCTGGGATAAGCTGAGTCATGGGGCCACAGGCCCATGTTCCAAATACCAGGACTAGGACGGCAGGTAGCTGTGGGGCACTGGTCCGGCCTCATTCCAGGGAAGCCGCCTTATCGCCTCCCCCTCCTCTCCGAATCCCAAGACTCGCGTCTCTGGGCCTCGGCTCCCTCTCCCTTATTATCCCTGCTCCCTCTCCCTCATAGACTAGGGGCCCCGCGGGGACTATGTCCAATTGGATTAACTGCCGAGCCCCAGCATAAGTGCTTAAAAGATTTCATCACTATTAGCAATAATAACCGTATTTAAGTGCTTACTATGAGCCAGGCCCTGCACTGAGCACTGGGGTAGACACAAGCTAATCAGGCTGGGCACAGCCCCTGTCCTACATGGGACTCAATTTAAGCGGCACTATTTATCAAGTGTCTGCTAATTACAGAGCACTGTACTAAGCACCTGGGAGAGTACAGTAGAGGACCCCTGTGCTGGAGGAGGCTTCTGGGGAAGGGTGGGGTCCCGAGGCCATCCCAGACTCGGGATTTGGTAACGGGAAGGGGCCGTGGGAGTTTTGGCTGGGGAGGGAAGAGGGAGGAGGATGGGCAGGAGGTGGAGAGGAGAAGGGGGTGGGGGGGAGGGTCAGTCACCACTCCTGGTTTGCAAACTTCCCAGTGTGCGGGGCACCGGCTCGCCATGTCCTCACCTGTTTGTAAAGCAGCCATCGGTTCCTTAGAGCGAGTGCCGGGGCTTCTCGGCCGGGAACGGGACGGGCAAGCGTGCGATCCCGGAACGGGAGGGATCCAGACGGAGACAGACGGGCCGGGCCTGGACCTGATCGCCGAGGTGTGTCGGCGGAGCAGGGAGGCTGTCCTCGCCACCCTCCCAGCCCCATCCCGGGCCCCCCGGGACCTCGCCGGCTCCTGCCGCCAGACAAAGTGGTCAGCTTAGACGAGACATCCGGCTGCTTCCTGGGGCTGGAGCCCACCCTGGTTACCACTGAGGCGATGCAGGGGAAGAGCGAACCGGAGAAGTAATGGAAGCATGGGGTGGGGACAGCAGAGATGGGAGAGGATGGCAGACAGACCCCACCCCTGGCCAAGTTCCTTCCCCCTCCCCATCTTTGCATTAGCAAGGTTGTCATCTGCACTGGCCTGTGGGCAAGGTACCAGCACTGACTGTTGCCCTGCTGCCGGCCCCAGTCCGTGCCCCCGTGGGCTGGCCGAGTTTGGTCACTCCCAGGCCACATTCTGCCCCAGCACTGCCCCCCCGCCCCCCGGACAAGCCTCCTTTCCACTCCATATGGCCAAGTGGCCTCGTTCCCCCGGGCCCCTGCACTTGTCACCCTCCCTCCGCCGGGGATGGGCGGCTGATCACAGAATCCCCAGGGCTCGACTTGCCAGAAGGACAGCAGTACGCTCACCATCTCAGCGGCTGACTCCATTTATTCCGACTATCACTCCACAAGTCCGTGGTGGGGGCTGGGCCCTGACTCCAAAGGCCGGCAGGCCGTACCCCGGCTCCCTCGTCAGTCTTGGGGCAGCGGGATGCCCAGGGCACTGTGCCCACTCAGCCCGCGGGCTTCCTCCACCTGCTCCGGGGAGCAGTAGTCCTCGAGGAAGATGGCAGCCAGATTGCTGAGCCGTCGGTTGGCGGAGAGGGAGAAGCGGAGCATGCACTCCACCACCGGGGCCGCCGCCGTCAGCTCCCGGCCCGCCCGTCTGGCCCAGGGCCCGCTGAGGTACATGAGGGTGGTCACCGCCGAAATCACCGTCTCCTCGTTCGGGCTGGACAGGCAGCCGATGACCTGTTGGACGCCTCCGGCCTGCAGGATGTGCTCTCTGTTGGCTAGGTCGGGGCAGAGGTTGCAGAGACCACCTGGGGGGCAGAGACGTAGTGGGTCAGCCCTGGGGTTTGGGAACGGCACCGGGCCCCTGGGCATGGTGTCCCTCTCCCCGAGGCTTGCTATCGTTGGGCTCGGCCAGGAGTGGGCTTCTCCCAGGCCCCTACCAACTCGACCCTCGCCTCTGCCCCAATTCTCCACGTCCCCACTGGGACCCAAGGCCCAGAGCATCCCCTGGCCCCACGGGCTCCAAATCCAGCCCCAGAATACCACCCGCCTATGGTCCCCAAGAGCAGAAGTTCTCCAGCCCAGACAGTGAGCCCTGCCCTGGCCTGGAGGGCCAGGGTAAGCCAAAGAGAAGAAGAGAGAGAAAACAAAAAGGATTTGCGGGGGGAGGGAGGGAGAAAGAAATTAATCAATCATATTTATTGAGCACTTACTGTGTACAGAGCACTGTACTAAGCACTTGGGAAGTCCAAGTCGGCAACATATAGAGACAGTCCCTACCCAACAGTGGGCTCACAGTCTAAAAGGGGGAGAAAGAGAACAAAACAAAACATTAACAAAATAAAATAAATAGAATAGATATGTACAAGTAAAATAAACAGGTAATAAATACGTACAAGCATATATACATATATACAGGTGCTGTGGGGAAGGGAAGGAAGTAAGGCGGGGGGATGGAGGGGGGAGGAAGGGAGAAAGAGAGAGAGATAGAGTGTGTGTGTGCGTGC
The DNA here is from genome assembly GCF_015852505.1 of Tachyglossus aculeatus. NCBI lineage: Eukaryota > Metazoa > Chordata > Mammalia > Monotremata > Tachyglossidae > Tachyglossus > Tachyglossus aculeatus. The sequence goes on along the minus strand of NW_024044839.1, from coordinate 663,030 downwards.
ACACACACGTTTTCACCCCTCACCGATGGCAAACTCCACCAGGGTGTCGCTGTCCTCGCTCAGGGTGTCGAGGAACAGGTCCAGGACCTGCAGCTGACGAAGGTGCTGGTAGTTATTTGGGTCGTAGGCAAAGTTGGCCAGGTTGGCTAAGACCTGCTCCTTGGCTTCTGCAGAGAGAGAAAACATAGGGGTCACCATGGGAGGAGCCGTGGCCCGAGAGGCAGAGGGACAGGCCCAGGAAATGGAAGCTGTCCTCAATGGAGTGGTCCAAGAGAGAGTGGGTGCCCCCGTGATCGATTTGTACTTCCCAAGCGCTCAGTACAGTGATCTGCACACGGTAAGCGCTCAATAAACACGACAATGAATGAATGAATCAAATGCCTTCAGGTTTGGCTCCCACCTCCTCTGTACCTGCCACTCTCACCTTGGCTCTCGGTCTCCTGGAACTCGGTGACCAGAGCCTGCAGGTATTCGAGCCGTCCACCCTCAGGGTCGGCCCGGGAGCTCCGTGCCATGGTCCATCACCACGGTCGGCTCGGGGAGGAATCCATCAGACCAGGCAGGGAGCTTCCTCCTGCTGGGGAAGGCCATGGTGGTATAACGTTACCCGCAAGTCAGGTGCTTGTGCTGGGAAGGAGAGAGGACCCTGCCAGGCCCTCCTTGATCAAGCTACCCACCAGGCTGCCCAGCCTCTCTCCCCTTTTACCTTCTCTTAGCTCCCGTCCAGGATAACCCTTCTCTGGGCTGCAAGTCACACTGGCCGTCCTCCAGTCGTGTTTCCCAACACCCTGCCACCCCCTACCAGATAAAGCTGCGAGGGTCCAATGCCCTCTCCCCCGCAAAATCTCCCCAAGCCCAGGACCCCCACAGAGACGGAGAGGAGGCCCAAGAGAAGGTCGGTCATTCAGTCGAATTTCTTGAGCACTTACTGTTTGCAGAGCACTGTACTAAGTGCTTGGGAGAGTACACTATAATAGAGTTCGGTAGACATGTTCCCTGCTCACAACAAGCTGACACACTAGAGGGGGAGACAGACATTAATACAAATGATTTATAATATATAATTTGCCCGACTAAGCTCTCATTTCCTCTTCTCCCACTACCTTCTACACTGTCCCAAACTGAGCCCCCTCCTTCCCCTCTCCACCCCACCGCCTTACCTCCTTCCCTTCCCCACAGCATCTGTATATGTATATATGTTTGTACGTATTTATTACTCTATTTTACTTGTACATATCTATTCTATTTATTTTATTTTGTTAATATGTTTTGTTTTGTTCTCTGTCTCCCCCTTCTAGACTGTGAGCCCACTGTTGGATAGGGACCGTCTCTATACTTTGACAACTTGTACTTCCCAAGCGCTTAGTACAGTGCTCTGCACACAGTAAGTGCTCAATAAATGCAATTGATTGATTGATTGATCCTTGCGCTTTTCATTCATACAATCATATTTATTCAGCGCTTACTGTGTGCAGAGCACTGTACTAAGCACTTGGGAAGTACAAGTTGGCAACATATAGAGACGGTCCCTACCTAACAGTGGGCTCACAGTCTAGAAGGGGGAGACAGACAGCAAAACAAAACATATTAACAAAGTAAAATAAATAGAATATGTACAAATAAAATAGTGTAATAAATACATACAAACATATATACATATATACAGGTGCTGTGGGGAGGGGAAGGAGGTAAGGCACGGGGATGGGGAGGGGGAGGAGGCGGAGAGGAAGGAGGGGGCTCAGTGTGGGAAGGCTTCCTGGAGGAGGTAAGCTCTCAGTAGGACTTTGAAGGGAGGAAGAAAGCTAGCTTGGCTACCTCATCTGTAAAATGGGGATTAAGACTGTGAGCCCCACGTGGGACAACCTTGATTACCTTGTATCCCCCCAGCACTTAGAACAGTGCTTTGCACATAGTAAACGCTTAACAAATGCCATCATTATTATTATTATATTATTCATTCAATCATATTTATTGAGCACTTACTGTGTGCAGAGCACTGTACTAAGTGCTTGGGAAGTACAAATTGGCAACATATAGAGACGGTCCCCACCCAACAACGGGCTCACAGTCTAGAGGGGGGATTAGGCCTGTGAGCCCATGTGGGACGTGGTCTTTGTCCAATCTAGTTAGTTTGTATCTATCTCAACGTTTAGTACAGTGCCCAATACATAGTAAGCACTTAATGCCATTTAAAAAACCCAAAAGAATATCTTCTTCACCAGCAGCTCTGGACTCAAGAGTAACACAGGCTAAAAAGCCATTATCTAGGTCACTGAGCATGTTTACCCACACATACAATCTAGTTTTGAGCATCTTTAAACTCCTTCCGTGCGGAGGGAGGGCATCCCGGGGGGCACCATAGAGGAGGTGGACGGGGAGCCGCCGCTCACCGTAAGGACGGGCCCGCGGGGCGCTGGGGGGGACGCTCTGCGGGTCACCGGCCCCGCCGCCTGCCGTGTGACCTCGGACAAGTCACTTCACTTCTCGCTGCCTCAGTTCCCTCGTCTGGAAAGCGGGGATGAAAAGGGACCGTCTATGTTTCCAACTTGTACTTCCCAAGCGCTTAGTACAGTGTTCTGCACACAGTAAGCGCTCAATAAATACGATTGAATGAATGACTCCCCACAGCACCTATGTATCTATCTGTATTTTATTGTTTTATCTATTTGTATTAATGTCTGTCTCCCCCTCTAGACCGTGAGCTCGTTGTTGGGTAGGGACCGTCTCTATATGCTTCCAACTTGTACTTCCCAAGCACTTAGTACAGTGCCCTGCACACAGTAAGCGCTTAATAAATACGATGGAATGAATGACTCCCCATAGCACCCATGTATCTATCTGTAATTTATTGTTTTATCTATTTGTATTAATGTCTGTTTCCCCCTCTAGACCGTGAGCTCGTTGTTGGGTAGGGACCGTCTCTATATGCTTCCAACTTGTACTTCCCAAGCGCTTAGTACAGTGCCCTGCATACAGTAAGCGCTCAATAAATACGATTGAGTGAATGACTCCCCACAGCACCTATGAATCTATCTGTAATTTATTGCTTTATCTATTTGTATTAATGTCTGTCTCCCCCGCGAGACCGTGAGCTTGTTGTTGGGTAGCGACCGTCTCTATATGCTTAGTACAGTGCCCTGCACACAGTAATCGCTCAATAAATACGATCGAATGAATGAATGAATGTAAAGAAAACAGGGCTACAGGGGCTGTTTTATGCAGAGCACTGTACTAAGCGCTTGGGAAGTCCAAGTTGGCAACATCTAGAGACAGTCCCTACCCAACAGTGGGCTCACAGTCTAAAAGGGGGAGACAGAGAACAAAACCAAACATACTAACAAAATAAAATGAATAGATATGGACACAGGCCCTTCAAGGCCCTACTGAGAGCTCACCTCCTCCAGGAGGCCTTCCCAGACTGAGCCCCTTCCTTCCTCTCCCCCTCGTCCCCCTCATCTTACCTCCTTCCCTTCCCCACAGCACCTGTATATATGTATATATGTTTGTACATATGTATTACTCTATTTATTTATTTTACTTGTACATATCTATTCTATTTATTTTATTTTGTTAGTATGTTTGGTTTTGTTCTGTCTCCCCCTTTTAGACTGTGTATATATGTTTGTACATATTTATTACTCTATTTACTTTACTTGTACATATCTATTCTATTTATTTTATTCTGTTAGTATGTTTGGTTTTGTTCTCCGTCTCCCCCTTTTAGACTGTGAGCCCACTGTTGGGTAAAGTGAAGCAAAGATGAAACATGCAGAGCAGATGACACAGAACTGGGAGTCAGGAAGTCTCATGTCCTCCCCCTGGCCTGGAATGCCCTCCCTCCGCACATTTCATTCTGCTAACATGTTTTGTTTTGTTGTCTGTCTCCCCCTTCTAGACTGTGAGCCCGCTGTTGGGTAGGGACTGTCTATATGTTGCCAACTTGCACTTCCCAAGCGCTTAGTACAGTGCTCTGCACACAGTAGGTGCTCAATAAATACGACTGACTGAGTGAATGAATGGGTAGGGACTGTCTCTAGATGTTGCCAACTTGTACTTCCCAAGCGCTTGGTACAGTGCTCTGCACACAGTAAGCGCTCAATAAATACGATTGATTGTACAAGTAAAATAGAGTAATAAATATGTACAAACATATATACACAGTCTAAAAGGGGGAGACAGAGAACAAAACCAAACATACTAACGAAATAAAATAAATAGAATAGATATGTACAAGTAAAATAGACTGTGAGCCCACTGTTGGGTGGGGACTGTCTCTATATGTTGCCAATTTGTACTTCCCAAGCGCTTAGTACAGTGCTCTGCACATAGTAAGCGCTCAATAAATACGATTGATGATGATAATGATGATATATACAGGGGCTAGAGAAGGGGGCTAAAAGGGTCAGGGGTTGAAGGAGAAGGGGACTAAAGGGACCGACGCCAATGGAGACGGGGGCTAAACGGGCCGGGGGCTAAAGGAGGCTGCGACCGGGGTTGGAAAAGAGGACAGGGGCGTCTCCCCCACTCACCTCAGCCCCGAGGTTGGCCTCAGTCGGCCGGAAGTGAAGGAGGCGGGACGGAAATGGGCGGGCGAGCGGGCGGGCCTCCCTCAGCGGGATGACAACGGGAGGAACGGGCGGGGCCTCCATTGTGGCTCCTCTCCCAAGCGAGCGGTGCTGGGTGCTGCACCTGATAACCAATCAGACAATCAATCAATCGTAGTTATTGAGCGCTTACTGTGTGCAGAGCACTGTACTAAGCGCTTGGGAAGTCCAAGTTGGCAACGTATAGAGACAGTCCCTACCCAACAGTGGACTCACGGTCTAAAAGGGGGAGACAGAGAACAAAACCAAACATACTAACAAAATAAAATCAATCAATCATATTTATTGAGCGCTTACTGTGTGCACGGCGCTGTACTAAGCGCTTGGGAAGTCCAAGTTGGCAACGTATAGAGACAGTCCCTACCCAACAGTGGACTCACGGTCTAAAAGGGGGAGACAGAGAACAAAACCAAACATACTAACAAAATAAAATCAATCAATCATATTTATTGAGCACTTACTGTGTGCACGGCGCTGTACTAAGCGCTTGGGAAGTCCAAGTTGGCAACGTATAGAGACAGTCCCTACCCAACAGTGGGCTCACAGTCTAAAAGGGGGAGACAGAACAAAAACCAAACATAGTAACAAAATAAAAATCAATCAATCAATCGTATTTATTGAGCGCCTACTGTGTACAGAGCGCTGTACTAAGCGCTTGGGAAGTCCAAGTTGGCAACATCTAGAGACAGCCCCTACCCAACAGTGGGCTCACAGTCTAAAAGGGGGAGACAGAGAACCAAACCAAACATACTAGCAAAATAAAATCAATCCATCAATCGTATTTATTGAGCGCTTACTGTGTGCACAGCGCTGTACTAAGCGCTTGGGAAGTCCAAGTTGGCAACGTATAGAGACAGTCCCTACCCAACAGTGGGCTCACAGTCTAAAAGGGGGGAGACAGAGAACAAAACCAAACATACTAGCAAAATACAATCAATCAATCGTATTTATTGAGTGCTTACTGTGCGCAGAGCGCTGGACTAAGCACTTGGGAAGTCCAACTTGGCAACATCTAGAGACGGCCCCTACCCAACAGTGGGCTCACAATCTAAAAGGGGGAGACAGAGAACAAAACCAAACATACTAACAAAATAAAAATCAATCAATCAATCAATCGTATTTATTGAGCGCTTACTGTGTGCAGAACGCTGGACTAAACGCTTGGGAAGTCCAAGTTGGCAACATCTAGAGACGGCCCCTACCCAACAGTGGGCTCACAGTCTAAAAGGGGGAGACAGAGAACCAAACCAAACATACTAGCAAAATAAAATCAATCAATCATATTTATTGAGCGCTTACTGTGTGCACGGCGCTGTACTAAGCGCTTGGGAAGTCCAAGTTGGCAACATCTAGAGACAGCCCCTTCCCAACAGTGGACTCACAGTCTAAAAGGGGGGAGACAGAGAACAAAACCAAACATACTAACAAAATAAAATCAATCAATCGTATTTATTGAGCGCTTATTGTGTGCAGAGCACTGTTGGGTAGGGACCGTCTCTAGATGTTGCCAACTTGTACTTCCCAAGCGCTTAGTACAGTGCTCTGCATACAGTAAGCGCTCAATAAATACGATTGAATAAATACGATTGAATAAATGAATGATTTAAAAAAAAAAACCCAAAGCCCCCGGCTCTGGGCGGGGTTTGGAGGCTAGGCTAGGGTTTGGAGGCCCACAGTAAGCGCTCAATAAATACGATTGATGATGATGATGATGACGCTAGGGTGCAGCAGCCAACGTGGGCCGGTAGAGGGAGCCCGCGGCGCGGTGGTGTTTATTGGGCCGCCGGCGGCCGCGCTGCCCTGGGCCCTGAGGGCCAGAATTCTGGTTTCTGGTTCATCATCATCATCAATCGTATTTATTGAGTGCTTACTATGTGCAGAGCACTGTACTAAGCGCTTGGGAAGTACAAATTGGCAACATCTAGAGACAGTCCCTACCCAACAGTGGGCTCACAGTCTAAAAGGGGGGGAGACAGAGAACAAAACCAAACATACTAACAAAATGAAATAAATAGAATAGACATGTACAAGTAAAATAAATAAATAAATAAATAGAGTAATAAATATGTACAAACATATATCCATATATACAGGTGCTGTGGGGAAGGGAAGGAGGTAAGATGGGGGGATGGAGAGGGGGACGAGGGGGAGAGGAAGGAAGGGGCTCAGTCTGGGAAGGCCTCCTGGAGGAGGTGAGTTCTCAGCAGGGCCTTGAAGGGAGGAAGAGAGCTAGCTTGGCGGATGGTTAGAGGGAAGGCATTCCAGGCCCGGGGGATGACGTGGGCCGGGGGTCGATGGCGGGACAGGCGAGAGCGAGGTACGGGGAGGAGATCAGCGGCGGAGGAGCGGAGGGTGCGGGCTGGGCTGGAGAAGGACAGAAGGGAGGTGAGGTAGGTGGGGGCGAGGTGATGGACAGCCTTGAAGCCCAGGGTGAGGAGTTTCTGCCTGATGCGCAGATTGATTGGTAGCCACTGGAGATTTTGGTTCAGCCCAGGGTGGCTGTGAAGCACTTTCGCGGCACCTAAGCACTTCAAATGCTCACCCCACCCCTCCTCGCCTATCTTCGCTTCTTCCAATCTGTATAATAATAATAATGATGGCGTTTATTAAGCGCTTACTATGTGCAAAGCGCTGCACTAAGCCCTGGGGAGGTTACAAGGTGATCAGGCTGTCCCATGGGGGGCTCGCAGTTTTAATCCCCATTTTTACAGACGAGGTCTCACAGAGAAGTTAAGTGACTTGCCCAAAGTCACACAGCTGACAACTGAGCCCCTTCCTTCCTCTCCCCCTCGTCTCCCTCTCCATCCCATCTTACCTCCTTCCCTTCCCCACAGCACCTGTATATATGTATATATGTTTGTACATATTTATTACTCTATTTATTTATTTATTATACTTGTACATATCTATTCTATTTATTTTATTTTGTTAGCATGTTTGGTTTTGTTCTCAGACCGTGAGAACCCTCCAGGGGAGGCTGGAGTTGTTACAGTTGGGCAAATGGGGCGATTGTCACCCTGTGACGAGCTGAAAGTGCCCATCCCTGGCGCTGTGGAGAGACAGGAGGTGGAGGTCGGCTGAGGAGGGAAGTGTCCATGGCTCTGTCGGGTTGCACCGTCTCCCTTGGTTAATTATTAAGAATAATTATATTTTGATTATGTACTTATTCGGTTTTAAGTTGACACAAGATGATCGGATCTTAGAGATTTTAGAGAGGAGGAAACAGAGAGGTTTGGTGATTCGCCCAAAGCTACCCAGCAGAGTGGGTCAGAGCTGAGGCTAGGCCCTGGGTTCCCTGACTCCCGGTCCCGCACTCTTTCCACCGGGGATGAGTTTTCCCCTCCTCAGCCCACAGCCCAGACCCAAAGTTGGAACTGGGAAGGGGGGCCGGATTGGGGTTCTGCCCCGGGGTGCCAAAAAGGCTCCAGGCCTGGCCCACGGGGAGCCAAGCAGCAGCGGGGGGGGCGCGACAATCATCCTGGGCAGTGAGGCAGCAGGGCAGCCTCCAGTCGTGCCCTTCGGCCCACAGCGGGCCGGTGCCCAGGGCAGGTTTCGCAAAGCAGATCGATTCCATCCTCCGATAGGGTTCCTGCCGGGGCTCGGTCTGTGCCAGCAAACAAGAATTCACTCCTGACTCGTTTTCCCTGCCTGGCTGCTTCTTGGGACTCGGCAGGAAGTGGGGGTCGAGGGTCGTTCCGCAGAGTTGGTTCTCCCGCTCTGTTTGACCCCCCACCCACATTGCCGGCGGTGACGGGGTGGGTGGAGGAGGGCCCGGGGCTGGGCCCAGGGTGGGGAGTCAGGAAGCGGGGACAGGGGCTGGGTCCAGGGTACGGAGGGGGCTCTGCAGGGAGGGGGGCAGAGGCTGGGCACAGGGAGGGTGGCGGTTAGGCAGGGCTGGGATGTTTCCACGGTCGCTGCCATGCAGGTAACAGCACGCATCAGGGCCCGTCATAGCATGCCACCCATCTGCCTCGTTCTCACATGTCCCGCCATCAACCCCCGGCCCACGTCATCCCCCGGGCCTGGAATGCCCCCAATCCCTCTGCCCATCCGCCAAGCTAGCTCTCTTCCTCCCTTCAAGGCCCTACTGAGAGCTCACCTCCTCCAGGCGGCCTTCCCACACTCAGCCCCTTCCTTCCTCTCCCCCTCGTCCCCCTCTCCATCCCCCCCATCTTACCTCCTTCCCTTCCCCACAGCACCTGTATATATGGATATATGTTTGTACATATTTATTACTCTATTTATTTTACTTGTACATATCTATTCTATTTATTTTATTTTGTTAGTATGTTTGGTTTTGTTCTCTGTCTCCCCCTTCTACACTGTGAGCCCACTGTTGGGTAGGGACTGTATATGTTGCCAACTTGGACTTCCCAGGCGCTTAGTACAGTGCTCTGCACACAGTAAGCGCTCAATAAATACGACTGATTGATTGATTGATCTGCCTCTTTTTTAAGTCAAAGGATCGGGCCCTCACCGCCGAGGGAGCCCCCGCTACCCACCCCTCTCGGGGTGGCACGGCAGGGGTCGAGGGGCGAGGGCCACCCCTTCCCGGCTGATTAGGGCCGAGCCTAGGGGACCCCCGGGGCCCCCTTCCCCTCACCCTTTCTGTCCCAGGGCCCCGGTGGTGGAAATGGAAAGTCTCCCCGGGCCAAGGCTGAGTCATTGGTGGTCGGAGATGAGATTACCTCTGCCCCACTTCCCCCTCCTCCCGCTCTCCCCACCTTAAATCCGGGGGCGGCGGTCGGGGCCGCAAACATGGGCTGCTGGGCCAGGAGCTGGGCGTGTGCGTTTCGTTCCCCGCCAGCCGCCAATGCCTCGCCCCTGCCCTCTGCCCTCTGCCCCTGCCCTCTGCCCTCTGCCCTCTGCCCCTGCCCTTCGCCCCTGCCCCCTGCCCCGCTCCCACCACGCACTGGGCCCGAGCCCTGCCGCTCCTGTAGCTCAGGGGGCACGGGGAGAGGGGTACTGGGTACTGAGAAGCTACAAGAGAAGCGGCGTGGCTCGGTGGAAAAGAGCATGGGCTTTGGAGTCAGAGGTCATGGGTTCAAATCCTGGCTCTGCCAACTGTCAGCTGTGTGACTTTGGGCAAGTCACTTCGCTGTGCCTCAGTTCCCTCATCTGTAAAATGGGGATGAAGACTGTGAGCCCCCCGTGGGACAACCTGATCACCTTGTAACCTCCCCAGCGCTTGGAACAGTGCTTTGCACTTAGTAAGTGCTTAATAAATGCCGTCATCATTATTATTATTATTATTACTGGATGGTTGGGACTTCCAGACCCAGAGGAGCAAGAAGTTCAGACCGCCACCCCCTCCCCACCAGTTGGCCCAGTTGCACCCAGGCCCGACAGGGAACAGACAGAACTGGAGAGACAGGCTTTATTCCGGGACTGCGCCTGGCCAATCTTGGACCTGAGTCAGGGCTGTCCCGGGTCCCTTTCCCTGCCTCCGGGACGTTTCCCCGGCCCCCTCGCTCCTAGGGGCTGCCCCTCACTCCCCTAGGGGCTGTCCTGGCTCCCTCCCTGCCCCACATGGGGTGTCTTGGACCCCTCTCCCTTCCCGCTGGGGGCTGCATCAGCCCGGCCTGCCAGGTTGCAGGAGCCATGCTGGGGGAATTCAGTGCCGACGCGCAGTCAGTACCAGGGAGGGGAGCAGGGGCAAAGGCTTGGGGGGCGGGGGGGGGGGGGGCGCGAAAGGGCAGTGGTACCAGCCGGAGGAGTCACAGAAGGCCGATCCCGCCCGCCGGGGTCAGGAAGGGCCTAGCAGGTGTCTGGAGGCTGGGAGCTGGTCATGCGAGGCCAGGCGAGACCAGCTGAGGTGAAGCCCGGTGTCTGGTGGCCCCTCACGCTGTCTTCATTCGGGATTGGCAGGACCTCAAATTCCAAGCCAGGACCTGGGCTCCTTGGGCCCTTCTCAGCTTTCAGATGGGGGATCCCGGGGCTCCCAACATGGTGGGGGAGGGTCCCCACTCCGGGGTGCCAGGCGGGTGTCTTTGGGCTCCGGGTGCAGCTCCGCCACCCGGGAGAGCCGAGGGGCCCGGCCGACCTCGCGATCAACCAGTCCGGCCATCAGGACATCCTGGGCCCGGGCCCCTGGAGCGCCATCAGGCTGGCCACCCTGAGGCAGCCCGGGAAACCGGCCTCAATGCCCTGGCTGTGCCCCTCCCCAACCTGCCGCTGCCTGCATCAGGTAGGTGAAGGCCCTCAGGCCGGCCCCAAAGCTCACTGCCCTGGGCTACGGTCTGCGGGCTCAGACGCTGGTCACGTACATGACCTCCATGGGGTGCGGCAGTGGGGACGGAGGCTTCTTGGGCGGGAGGTCGTCCGTGGCCCCGGGGAGGAGGGTCTCCTCTAGAGGTGGCTCCTTGAGGGTCCCCGCGTCCGCCCCCTGCTCCTTTCTTTGCATGAGGCAGAAGTTGATGCCCATGAACAGCGCGGCAGACACCAGGATAAAGCTGGATGTGCAGAAGACGTATCTGAAGTCTCCAGTGGTGTCCAGCAGCAGCCCTGCAAGGGATCGTGGCTGAGTTCCAGAGGTTGGGGGTCCTGAGGCCCGGGGGTGGAAAGAGCTGGAGGGAGGGGGGCCCAAGGCCTGGGGGTGGAAGGAGGCGGGTGGGGGGGTGGGGGAGTGGTCCTGAGGCCCGGGAATGGGAGAACGGGGGTGCAGGGGGGAGTCTTGAGGCCCCTGGGGTGAGGGGGTCAATCAATCAATCAATCAATTGTATTTATTGAGCGCTTACTGTGTGCAGAGCACTGTACTAAGCGCTTGGGAAGTACAAGTTGGCAACATATAGAGACAGTCCCTACCCAACATTTCCCAGGGGAAATGAAGGGGTGGGGGGGTCTGAAGACTCCAGCGCTTAGTGCAGCGCTCTGAACACAGTAAGCACTCAATAAATATAATTGAATGAATGAACGAGTGAATGGGGAAGGAGGGAACGCAGGGAGCTGGGAGTGCAGGGGTCCCTGGACGTGTAAGGGGATGGGAGATGCGGGTAGGGCGGGGGGTCCTGAGATTCCAAAGAGAGGGGAGGGCTGGCCCTGAGTCACCAGCAGCAGCCACGGTGATGCTGGCGGGCGTCCTCCGGGGGGAAGGGGACCCTGATCCGGAAATGGTGGTGCCGCGGAGGAACCTGCAACCGCCCCGCGGAGCCCCCCCCCCCCCCCGTCCCACGAGTTGCCCCCCACAGCCCTCGCCGCCCCAGGCCCTCACCGGCAAGCGGCGGAGCGATGAGGATGGTGCAGCTCTCCAGGACGGTGAAGAGGCCCAGGGCACTGGGGAAGCGGTCCATGGGCACGATGTCCATGAGCACCTGGAAGACGAGGGCGCCCACGCCGCTCATGGACACGCTGTAGACCAGGCAGTAGCCCACCAGCACGTGGAAGTTGGCCGACGTGACGCACAGCAGGTTGGTGAGGCCGTTGAGCAGCACGGCCAGGCTGAAGAGGTGGGCGCGGCGGCCGGCGCAGACCGGCATCCCGGCCAGCAGCCCGGCCGCGGGCCGCAAGAAGATGTTGCTGAAGCCGATGATGGAGACGAGGAGGGCGGCGCGGGCCGGGTCCACCCCGTGGTGCATGGCGTAGGGCACCAGGTAGATGTGGGGCAGCACGAAGCCCATGACCATCCACACGACGCCCAGCGTGTAGATCCGGTAGCCGCGGTTGTGGCAGAACACGTCGAAAGCCAAGTGGCGCCGCAAGGCCCGGCCGCAGGCCCAGGGGCAACCCTGGAGGGCGGCGGGGGGGCGGCGGTTCGGCCGCCGCCTGGTCCGGGGACGAGGCTCCCAGGGGCCGCATGACGGCCCCGCACACGCAGCAGTTGAATAGGACCCCGCCGAAGACCAGAAAGGTGCCTCGCCAGCCCAGGGAGTCCAGCAGGTGGTGGGAGAGCAGGGGCCAGAGGGTCAGGCCGATGGAGACGCCCACCGAGGCCAGGGCGTTGGCCAGCGCCCGCCGGTGGGAAAAGTAGTAGCCCAGCACGGTGATGCTCGCCTGGAAGCTGAAGGAGGCACCCAGGCCTGGCGGGAGGAGGCGAGAGGAGCTGGCTCCTGGCTCCTTCCTGGCCCGCCCAGCCCGCATCTCTCCCCGCTCCTCTGCAGCTGACCCCCCCGGGCGGTGCATGTGTGAGTTTGGGGCAGGGGGGAGATTCGCACGAGCTTCTCCCCGCCTCCTCCAGACTCCCCTCTTCCCGCCCCGGGCCCCCCCTCCCCACCAGGACTCTGTTTCCCGGGGTCCCAGGACGAGGGGGGGCAGGGCGGTGAGGGTCGGGGGGATGACGACGACCAGGGGGAAGGCTCACCTGTGATGAGGCCGGCCGTGAGGTAGAGTTGGCTAAGGGAGCGGGAGAAGGAGCTGGCCACCATGCCCAGCCCGGCCAGCAGGCCTCCCGACATCACCGTAACCCTGCAGCCGAACCGCTCCACCAGCATCCCGCAGACCGGCCCTGCGGTATTGATTCAATTGTATTTATTAAGCGCTTACTGTGTGCAAAGCGCTGTTCTAAGCGCTTGGGAGACTACAGTATAACAATAAACAGGCACATTCCGTGCCCACGATGAGCTTACAGTATGGAGGGGGAGACAGACATTAATATGAACAAACGCTATACCATTTATTTAAAATTAATTAAATAAATAAATATTTATTACTGGGGGGGAATCCGGGGAGTGCACGTCAGAACCAGAACGGAGCAGGGGGTGGGGGGAATCAAAGTCATGGGGCCGTGGGGGCCTCAGGTGGGCAGTGGGTAGCCAGAGCCAGGGGCTGATCTTGGAGAGGGGGTGATCCATGGACGGAGACTCTTACAGTCCTCTAGACTGTAAGCTTGTTATGGGCGGGGAATGTATCTTATTGGACTCTCCCAAGCGCTTAGTACAGCGCTCTGCACATAGTAAGCTCTCAATAAATACCACTGATTGGGGAGGAGGGAATACTGAGCTGGGCTTCTAGACTGTGAGCCCGCTGTTGGGTAGGGACCGTCTCTATGTGTTGCCAACTTGTACTTCCCAAGCGCTTAGTACAGTGCTCTGCACACAGTAAGTGCTCAATAAATACGATTGAATGAATGAATGGGCAAAGTAATAAAATTTATTACGCGCTTACTGTGCATAAAGCACTGTACTAAGTGTGCCAGGAGAGAATACCCAGGTGGGAATTAGTTATTGTCCCTGTCCCTCAGGGGGCTCACCACCGAAGAGAATAAGTGAGGAGCGGTGGACTGAGGAGAGATACATAAGGACCGACCCGGAAAACACTAAGATGCCAAGGCAAGTGTTCACATCTCCAGTGAACAAACAGTGCTGTGCACATAGCGCTCAATAAATATGATTGAATGTATGAAACCAGGGCCGGAGTCTGCGCTTTGTGGGCGCTGGCCCTCGCCTGGGCGTGCGGGGCGGCCGGGGAGGGGCAGGATTCCCCAGGCGGAGCGGGAGAACCTGATCGGCCCGGCTCCACCAGAGCCGCCCCCGGTCTCCTGAACTGGGAGGAACTGGGGCCAGGCTGGTCCGCCTCAGCCCCGCTCCAAACCAGAGTGGCTCAACGACTTTGCCGGTCCCTGACCTTTGGGGGACCTGGGGGCGAGAGGGGAGCCGGGAGAGAGAGGGAGGGGCGGCTCCCACCTGCGGTCACCTCCCTGGGACCCAGCCGAGGGCCCGCGGCTCACCGTGACCGGGCCTCTCCATGGGTGAGCGCAGGGTGGCTGCTACTTTCCGGCCGGTCACCGGCCTTGAACCCCTGGCTCCCAGCCCAGACCTCGAGGTGACCCAGCCCTCTCAAATATCACCTTTGAAACAGGGCTGAGCAGGAGGAAGAGTAAGAGAGAGGGGTGTCTGAAAGCGGGGGGCGGAGGAGGAGAGTGCGGTGGGGATGGGGGGGGGCGCTGGGAAGGTGAATTGCGTGTTTGTGGGCCTACCTGTATAAGGATGTAGCTATACGTGAGGGGATGGAGCACCCGGCTGGTTTGTGAATGCGGATTATATGTCGGAGTGCGTGTCCGATTCTGAATGTCAGAGTATGGGTGTGCAAGGGTGTGAATGTTAGCGTGCCAGTGTTAGCGTGAGCGTTTATGGGCATTTTGTGTGTGTACTGGGCCAGGGAGTGGCATTCCTTTCCCCGTCCCAGGCCCAATCGGTCCCCTCTCAGTCCCTGCCCCTCCTTATTCACCTGCCCTTGGCAGCCCCTCCCGCCCCCCCCCCCCCCCCATAGGGACATGGGGTTGGGGGGCGGGGCAGTCCTCTCCTTCCTCCACTCCCCTGACAACTCCACATCAATGGCTGGAAGGCTCTCCGCCCCTCTTCCCCCCTACTTCCCTCCCCTTTTCCCTTCTTCCGTCCCCACCGTCCCCTCCTCCCCTCTTCCTCCTCCCAGAGCTTTGGGCTTCCCGGAGCAGCCTCTCCGCCCCCACTCCTCTCTCCTTCCTCTTGGCTCAAAGGCAGTCGGGGGGGGGGGGGGGGGGGGGGGGGGGGGGGGGGGGGGGCCTTGGAGGCCCAGCCCGGCCAAGGGGCGGAGGGGATGGAGGGGGTGGAGGGGGTAGTGGGGCAGAGAGAGAGAGAGAGAGAGAGAGAGAGAGAGAGAGTGTGTGTGTGTGTGTGTATGTGACTGCCCCATGATGACACCATCATCCTGCAAGCAGCAGCACCGGAGCCTGGGAATGTTCTCAGGTGCCCGAGGCCCTGGTGGTTTCGGTTCTAGGGGGCAGGAGAGGAAGAAGCGAGTGGGGCGGGTGAGTGAGGAAGGAGGGACAGAGGGGCAGGGGGAGGGGTCTCAGGGTCCCACTGTGCCCCATCCACTCATTGTCCAGTTCATTTGGGATCTTTCCTTATCCGGAGGCACCTCCCTTTCAGGATGGCCAGGGAGAGGAGTTTAGCTAGGTGTCGTGAGACTGGATGGATGCTCCCCAGAAGTCGACCCCGCTGGCCGCTGGCCAGGCCCCCCAACACAAACACACCCGCAGCCCCCACACACCGGTCCCGGTGGCCTCCGCCGGCCCTCATGCACTCACCCCCGGCATGCAGGATGGCCAACAGGATAGAGGGGAACCAGGAGGTCTCACTGTTGCTGGCCTGGAATTCCTGCTGGAGGTCGGTGAAGAAGACGCTGATGCAGCCTGGGAAGCCCAGGGTCAGGCCCTGAGACACCATGGTGGCCACCAGCACCACCCAGGCCCAGCTGCCCTCCGCCCCCTGCCCCGGCCCGGCCTGGCCGCGCAGGCACATCTTCTCGGGCTGCGGTCACCTGTGGGCAGGAGGAAGGGGGAGGGGGTCGGCCTTGGCCCTGTGGCAGGGACAGGGGCAAGGAGGAAAGAGGGGCAGGGAGAGAGGGGCAGGAGCAGGATGAGCGGCAGGGGCAGGTGGAGAAGGATGGGCAGAAGGAGCAGCAGAGGCAAGGGCAGGGGCAGGGGCAGGAGAGCATCAGGGACAGGAAGAGCAGCATGCACGAGCAGGGGAAGCTACAGGAGCAAGGGTTTTCCTGCTCAGCCTCTATCGGCTCCAGGCTCTCCCGGTGGCCGTCTGGGCCTCCACCTGAGGCTCCCGTGGGGGCCCGGCCCCAGCCCTCTCAGGGACCAGCCCATCTCTGCCCCAGCCCTCTGAGGAGACCACCTCACTTCTGCCTCCCTAGAGCCAGGCACCCAGAAAGCCCGGGTGTGACTCCCCAAGTCTCTCCTGGCTTCCCGCCTCTCCTCATTCCTGGGTCTCTCCTCACTCCCCACCTCTCTTCTCACCCATTTCTCCACCCTGCACCCGGAGGCGCCCAAAGGGGGCGGACCAAAGGGGAATATTGGTGTGGCCCTCACCTAGAGGGTTTAGACCAATCAGCCAGATTCAGGGAGTGTCTGTGTGTGTGCGTGCGTGTGTGCACATGCGTGTGTGTGTGCACGAGCTAGTGTGGCTATGGTCTCATCGGTGAGAGTGTGCCTGCATGAATGTGACTCTGTGTGTATACATGTGGTTGTGTTTCAGGATGTGTCTAGTTATGAATGAGCATCTGTTTGAGTTTGACTCTGCAGGGGAGCATGTGTGTGTGTTTGTGTTGGAAGATGTTCTTTAGATATGATTGTACATCTGCAGCAGCCCCAGAACCCTCCAGGCCCCAAGAGCCTCAGGTGGCCTCCGGCCCCTCCCCTCTGCTGTGCCTCAGAGAACCTGATCTGTCCCCTCACCCCCTCAGCTCCCTCACCCTCCTCAGCTCCCTCACCCCCCGCAAATCCCTCAGCCCTCTCTGCTCCCACTAGGATTTCTGTTTTTGGAGCAAACAGGAAGGCGGAGGGGCTGTCCCTGGACTTCTGCCCAGCCCCTGATTCCCAACATCCAGCCCCAGGCTCCTCCTCCCCGCCTCCACACCCTCTTCATTTCCCCCCTTCCCAAAATCACTGCCAACTTCCAGGCCTTGGTCTGAGGACTTCCCAACCTCCCACTGGGAACTCTGCCTGGAGCTCCAAGGCCCTCCGCTCCATCCCGTGACACCACGGACCCCCAGGCAGCAACAGGCAGCCACTGGGAGCCAGACAGCCCTCGGCCCTGTGACCCCCGACCCCTCTGGTCTTTCCTCAATAGCTCTCCTGGGCAGGACTCCAGGCCGGTTGCTGAGGAAGTGAGCTCCCCAGTGCAGCCTCTGCTCACACCAAAACCAGACTTGGGTCAGCTCAGAGCAGCAAGGAGCAGGGCAGAGGAGCTACCAGCCTGAGATTGGCAATGCCTACGGAGGTGACTGGCAAAACCAGGCTCCTGGGAACTGCCTCACAGATAGCTATTGGCGGTGGTTGGCATGGGCACCAGGTTGAAGAGGGATTTCTGTCCTGCCCCGTCCCCTCTTCCTGCTCACTGACAGGGTGAGGGAGGTCGGGGGAGGCTGGGGTGGGGGGGACAGGGATCATAGTGGAGGTGGGGGGGAGAAGGGTCACAGGGGGTGGGGAGAGGGATCATGGAGGGTTGGGGAGAAGAGGGGTCACAGCGGGGAGAGGAGGGGGGTCCGTGGAGGATTGGGACGGGATGCCCAGAGCCTTGAGGCTGGAGGAGAAATACCCCCTCGGTCTGCCCTCTTCCACCTCCAGCTCTGCTTTTCAGGTCAGGCCCCCTCCAGACCAGCACACCAGTTCTGTGGGAAGGCCAATCCCCTACAACAGCCCCGATGCTTCCCCGTGCCCAGGGCCGACAACGCCACAGACGCCACCTGTTTGGCACGCAATTCCCACCCAGGTATTTGGGCACCTCTCCAGGGTAGTGCCCTGAGCTGGGAAGGAGGCTCTGGGCTTCCTTCTCCAGCCGAGGAAGATCGGCCCTTTAAAGGCTACCCTCTTGCCTCAGTTTCCCACTTGGAGCTAACGAGCCCGCTGGCCCCTCCCGCCCCGCCCCAACCCAACCGCCACAGTGGGGTCCGGGGGCAGAGGGCCAGGCCCGGGGAAGGGGGTGTGTGGCACGGGGACCCCTTGGAGCGGAGGCTCGGTTGCTTGGGTGGAGACTGGGGCAGGAAGTCCGAGTTTCTGGCCTTCCCTGAGCTCAGATCCAGGCTCCCCGCAGGGGGCTTCTGCTGAATTCTCCGGGGCACAGGCTGGGCGACCCCCGCCCCAGTTTGGTGTAGGGCTGGCGGCCTCTGCCCCTGCCCCCCACCCGCAGGGGAGGCTGTGAGGAGGGGAGGGGAGGAGAGGGAACGGGTGACCCCCGGGAGGGCGGCTGGTGGACACGGGCCGGGGGCGGGGGAGAGGAGGAGGAGGAAGGAGGGGAGGAGGGTCTCCCGCCGGTGTCAGGGGTCCTCCTTTCCCGCTCTTCTCTGCCCCGTGTCGGATCCGGTCCGGCGGAGGACACGGCCCCCAAAATCAGGCCGGGGGAAGGTGGGGGGCGGGATCCCACCGCCCCGGGACGCGGATAAACAGCTCGGGGGGCGGGGGCGGGCAGGGCAGGGCAGGAGGGGAGAGGACAGGAGGAGAGGAGGGGGCTTTGGCCGAGGCCTCGGCTTTGGACCCCCGGCCCCGAGCCCCCTCCCCCGGCGGGGCAGCCGCGCGCGGGCGGCTGGAGCGCTTAGTACAGTGCTCTGCACACACTAAGCGCTCAATCAGTTCGACTGAATGAATGGAGGGTCCCGGAGGGGGGCCCCCTTCCCGGGGATTAACCCTTCCGGGTCCGGGCCGGGGGGAGGGGGGCGGTCGCGACGCTCACCGATTCCCAGGGGCACCCCATAAGCGGCTCCTCCGGCCGGGACCCGCTTCCTGGCGTCGCTTCCTGGCCCGGGACCGGACGGCGGACGGACGGACAGATAGAGGGAGGGACGGACAGAGGGAGGGAGGGACGGAGGGAGGGAGGGAGGGAGGGAGGGAGGTCCGGCCGGGGGTCCCGGGGCCGCTTCCCCGGGAGCCCCCCCTCCCCCCATCCTCCACCAACGGCCTCAACGGCTGCCCTGGCCATGGCGCGGGGGGTGGCGGACACACACCGGACTCCGGACACACTTCCCTAACGGCCCCTTGGGGACCCGGAGGGAGGGAGGGAGGAAGGGGTCGGGGACAGCTTCCTAAGCGCTTAGTCCAGTGCTCCGCACACAGCAAGCGCTCAATAAATACGACTGATTGATTGACAGGCCCCGGGGGGAGCAGAGGGGCCCCTCCTTGCGAGGAGGGGTTCCGGGGAAGGGAGGAGAAAAAAAGCGGGGACTTGGGGGGAAGAGGATTCCCGCTGCTGTCCCAGGGAGGCAGACTGGACCAGCAGGGTCTCAGCAAGGGTTTTCTCTCCGCCCCCGGCCCCCACTGACCCCAGTTCTGCCCCCAGAGAGGGGCAGAAGTAGTAGTCGTGGTAATGAAGTAGTCGTCGTCGTTGTAGTAGCGGAAAGCGGCAGGGGCCTCAGTGGTCGATAGTAGTGCCAAGGTCTCTCTGACCAACAGCCTAGACCCAGGACTCCCAACGGCCCGCCTATGGCTCAGGTTATCCTGATCTTCCTGGACATGGGCTACACCTCCCGGTTGGGAGGAGGGTCTGGGGCGGGGGAGTGGAGGTGGGAGCAGGGCCCAGGGCAAAGAGTTCAACTCCCCTCCCCTTCTCCCTCGCCCTCTGCCAGTCCGGGCCCTTGACCCACGGTGCAGGAGAGAGGGGAACACTGCCTACCTGCTTGCCCGCCCAACCCCCATCCCCTTCCCCCTTGGCCTGCTCCTGCGCTGGGCGAGATCGGGGTTGGCGAACTCCAGGCAAGTCCGGTCTTGCTACGCAGCCAATCGTGGTCATCGAGTCCACCTCCATGTCCCCAGGCCCCGGCAGGGCTGAGTCAGAGGGACACACTGGGGCCTAGGGCCCCAGAAGCCCCTGGCAGCGTGGCCCTGCCCCTGCCATCTCCCCATTGCCCCGACAGCTCCCTTCCCCGATGCAGGGGGTTCTCCTGGAACAAGGGGCTGTCAATCAATGCTGTTTATTGAGTGCTACTGAGGGTGATGTTCCATCCTCAGGAAGCGGGGCTAAGGGGGCCACTGATGGGTGTAGTAAGGGGGAGAAGGAGAGACAATAATGGCATTTGTTATTGCCCTGTACTAATTGCTGGGAAGGAACGATATAAGCAGGCGAACCACCTATAAGGAGCTCCCAATCTAAGGGGGAGAGAAAACAGGTACTTAATCCCCATTTTACAGCTGAGGAAACTGATACAGAGAAGTTACTTACCTAAGGTCACAGAGCAGGCAGTTGGAGCCAGGATGAAAATCCAAGTCTGTGCTCTTTCCACTAGCCCACACGGCCACCACAGATGTCTTCCTGGAGGGAGGGGTGATTTTGACCTGTTTTTAGTGATGGGATGGGGGTGCTTCAAGCTGGGGGATCGCCCTTGAGAAGGCAACGTGTACTGAGTGTTCACTTGTCTTCTGCTCCAGCATCGTAGGCTGCATCCATTTCTGGGGCGCTCCTGAGAACAGTACCCAGGAACGTGAGGTTCCAGCTCAAGGCTGGATTCAAGGAAGAGTTGTGGGTCAGGCCCGAGTGAGGCCTGGTTCCGTGGTTTCATTCTACCCTGCCACCGCAGCTTCTCCTCCAGAGCCCTAACGGGGAAGGGAGATCCAGGAAGGGGATCAAGTGGACTTCTGTAGCCCTGAGCCCTGGCCCCCAGCCAGTGCTACTTGTCAGGGTAATTCACGCCAAGGAGGAAATAATTAACCATCCAAGGAGCCCCGGTGCCAGGAGGGACGGGCCCCCAACCATGCCAGCCAGGCACGGGCAGGGCCAGACCCCGAGGGGTGCCCAGAGCACCGACTTCCCCAAGGAGCAGGATTTTGTTCTTTGGCCTCCCTTGTCATCCTCAGTTGGCAGCCCATGGAGGCGTCCACCTCTCACCTAGACTGTAAACTCGTTGTGGGCAGGGACCATGTCTACGAACCCTGTTATATTCAACCAATCAATCACTCGTATTTATTGAGCCCTTGCCTGTCCCGCCATCGACCCCCGGCCCACGTCATCCCCCGGGCCTGGAATGCCCTCCCTCTGCCCATCCGCCAAGCTAGCTCTCTTCCTCCTTTCAAGGCCCTACTGAGAGCTCACCTACTCCAGGAGGCCTTCCCAGACTGAGCCCCTTCCTTCCTCTCCCCCTCGTGCCCCTCTCCATCCCCCCCATCTTACCTCCTTCCCTTCCCCACAGCACCTGTATATATGTTTGTACATATTTGTTACTCTATTTTACTTGTACATATCTATTCTATTTATTTTATTTTGTTAGTATGGTTTTGTTCTCTGTCTCCCCCTTTTAGACTGTGAGCCCACTGTTGGGTAGGGACTGTCTCTATATGTTGCCAACTTGTACTTCCCAAGCGCTTAGTACAGTGCTCTGCACACAGTAAGCGCTCAATAAATACGATTGATGATGATGATGATGATGATGGTGTACTAAGTGCTTGCAATATAACAATATAACAGCACATTCCCTGCCCACAACGAGCTAATAGTCTAGAGGGAAGACAGACATTAATACAAACAAATTACGGGTATGTACCTAAGTGCTGTGGGGCTGGAGGGTAGGAATAAAGGAAGCGAGTCAGGGTGACTCAAAAGGGAATGGGAGAAAAGGAAATGAGGGGTTAGTCAGGGAAGGCCACTTGGATGAGTTGTGTATTCAATAAGTCTTTGAAGGTGGGGAGAATATCTTGTACCTATCTACTCCAGGCTTAGAACAGTGCTTGACAAATAGTTAGTATTTAACAAATACCATAAAAAGTATCACATTTCCCTGCAGCTCCCCAAGCT
Organism: Tachyglossus aculeatus; assembly: GCF_015852505.1. Lineage (NCBI taxonomy): Eukaryota > Metazoa > Chordata > Mammalia > Monotremata > Tachyglossidae > Tachyglossus > Tachyglossus aculeatus. The sequence goes on along the minus strand of NW_024044839.1, from coordinate 641,228 downwards.
TCCCCGTGCTTGAACAGACCCAAATGGGGAGATTAGGGATGGGTTGAGGGTACCAATTTGGTGTCCTGACTAGTGGTAGTACCCTTTATTGAGTGCCCACTCAGAGCTGAGCACTGTACTAGGCACTTGGGGAGCATAGAATACAGAAGTAACGCATTCTCCGCGCACAAGGAACCTCCACTAATGGGGAGGTGGGTAGAGGTGATTTAGGAAGTTGCCCATCTGGTGCAGACTTTGGGCAAGTCACTTCACTTCTATGGGCCTGTTACCTCATCTGTAAAATGGGGATTAAGACCGTGAGCCCCTCTTGGGACAACCTGATCACCTTGTAACCTCCCCAGCGCTTAGAACAGTGCTTTGCACATAGTGAGCGCTTAATAAACGCCATTCTCATGAGGGTTGGCTTTGGGGGAGGGCCCGAGGGACAGCACTCTTCCTGCCCCGCACCTGGGGAAGCCAGAACAAGGCCCCTGGGTTGGGCAGAGCCCCGAGAGGGCACGCGGCTGCAGAAAAATCCCTTGCTCCGACCTCGTTGGCGGCGGGCCCAGCTTCTGGGAGAGCGGGAATGAGGAATTTCTGTGGAAGCCCAGCCCCGACTGCCCTACCCCATCCTTCACCTTGGTAGCGGCCAAGAGAAGCAGCGCGGCTCAGTGGAAAGAGCCCGGGCTTTGGAGTCAGAGATCAGGGGTTCAAATCCCAGCTCTGCCACTTATAATAATAATGGCATTTATTAAGCGCTTACCATGTGCAAAGCCCTGTTCTAAGCGCTGGGGAGGTTACCAGGTGATCGGGTTGTCCCACTTGGGGCTCACGTTTAATCCCCATTTTCCAGATGGGGTAACTGAGGCACAGAGAAGCGAAGTGACTTGCCCAAAGTCACACAGCTGACAAGCGGCGGAGCCGGGATTTGAACCCATGACCTCTGACTCCAAAGCCTGGGCTCTCTCTCATGAGCCATGCCACTTGTCAGCTGTGTGACTTTGGGCAAGTCGCTTCACTTCTCTGGGCCTCATCTGTAAAATGGGGATGAAGACTGTGAGCCGCCCCCGTGGGACAGCCTGTGCAACACAGGGTAAGCGCTTAGTAAATGTTGTCATTACTGTCATCGGCCCTTCCCACCTCACACAAGTCAGTGAGACCGGGGCCGCGGTTTATTTGCGGTGGGGCCGGCCTGGGCGGGGGGCTACTTGGGGTAGTGCCTCAGGGTGACCGAGGCCCCGCTGCTGACCATGACGGCGGGGAACAGGGGCTCCTTGAAGGTGGTGAGGAAGCGGTAGATGAGGCTGACCTGGCCGCCGCCCAGGCCGTAGAAGGCCAGGCTGCCGGCGGCGGGGTCCAGGGCCACGCCCAGGGTGCGGTAGTAGCCGCCCCGGAGCACCGTCTGGGCGTTGTCGTGCCACGCGGAGAACTTGAGCGAGTCCCACTCGAGGCACCAGGAGGCGCTGTTGCGGCCGATGAGGTGGAAGAGGTCGCGGCGCGGGGCGGGGCATGCGCACTGGGTGGAGCTTGGGAGGTGGGCGGGGCTTGGGTCGTGGGCGGGGCCCGGGAGGTGGGCGGTGCCCGGGCGATGGGCGGAGCTTAGGCCGCGGGCGGGGCATGCGCACTGGCTGGGGCCCTGACGGTGGGCGGAGCTCGGGTCGTGGGCGGGGCCCGGGAGATGGGCGGAGCTTGGGCCGTGGGCGGGGCACGCGCACTGGGCGGGGCCCTGACGGTGGGCGGAGCTTGGGTCGTGGGCGGAGCCCGGGCGGTGGGCGGGGCTCGGTCCGCGGGCGGGGCATGCGCACTGGGCGGGTCCCGCCGCCGGGGCCCCGCGGCCGTAGGTGACGCCCAAGCAGATCCAGGAGTCGGACAGGTGGAGCTCCCAGTAGAAGCGTCGTCCCTGGGCCAGGCCAGGCGTGCACAGCACCTGGGGCCACTGCTGGAAGGCGCGGCAGGGCCCCGCCCGCCGGGGCTCCTCCACCAGCATGCCCAGGTTCAGCACGGAGTGCGTCTCCTGGAACAGGAACAGCTCCTCGCTGGCCGTGGCCGGGTCGAAGTGCAGGTTGCAGTAGTCTGCACGGGACGGGGAGGGACGACGGAGAGGGAGAAGGAACAGGACAGGGGAAATGGTGGGAGACAGGTAGGGAGAAGAGGAGGGAAAAGCAGGAAATCATCAATCAATCGTATTTATTGAGCGCTTACTATGTGCAGAGCACTGGACTAAGCGCTTGGGAAGTACAAATTGGCAACACATAGAGACAGTCCCTACCCAACAGTGGGCTCACAGTCTAAAAGGGGGAGACAGAGAACAGAAACAAACATACCAACAAAATAAAATAGGATAGAAATGTACATGTAAAATAAATAAATAAATAGAGTAATAAATATGTACAACCATATATACATATATACAGGTGCTATGGGGAAGGGAAGGAGGTAAGATGGGGGGATGGAGAGGGGGACGAGGGGGAGAGGAAGGAAGGGGCTCAGTCTGGGAAGGCCTCCTGGAGGAGGTGAGCTCTCAGCAGGGCCTTGAAGGGAGGAAGAGAGCTAGCCAGGAAAGAGAGTAGGGGGGAAGTCAGGCCACCGCCACCTCCGGAATTTAGACAATCGTTTAGACTGGGAGCCCAACTTTTAGACTGGGAGCCCAATGCTGGGTAGGGACTGTCTCTATATGTTGCCAATTTGTACTTCCCAAGCGCTTAGTACAGTGCTCTGCACATAGTAAGCGCTCAATAAATATGATTGATTGATTGATTGATTGAATTCAGGGCCTCTCAGCACCCAGGGGTTCTTCTGCGGAAACTGAAGGCACGTCCCCGGCGGGGCCGGAGGCTGGCAATAATAATCATGATGGCATTTAATAATAATAGTAATAATGATGGCATTTGTTAAGTAAGCGCTTACTATGTGCAGAGCACTGTTCTAAGCGCTGGGGGGGATACAAGGTGATCAAGTTGAGACCCACGTGGGGCTCCCGGTCTTAATCCCCATTTTACAGATGAGATAACTGAGGCTCAGAGAAGTGAAGTGACTTGCCCGAGGTCACACAGCAGACATGTGGCAGAGCCGGGATTCGAACCCATGACCTTTGACTCCAAAGCCCGGGCTCTTTCCACTGAGCCACAGAGATGTCCTATTTGTTGAGTGCTTACTATGTGCAGAGCACTGTTCTAAGCGCTGGGCGGGGGGGGAATACAAGGTGATCAAGTTGTCCCACGTGGGGCTCCCAGTCTTCATCCCCATTTTACAGATGAGGGAACCGAGGCCCAGAGAAGTGAAGTGACTTGCCCGAGGTCACACAGCAGACATGTGGCGGAGCCAGGATTCGAACCCATGACCTCTGACTCCAAAGCCCGGGCTCTTTCCACTGAGCCACGCTCTAAAGCCACCATCTGGAGCTGAACTTGCGGGAAGCTGGCACGCCGTCCTCTGCGGGATTGGAGGCGCCACTGGCAGGACGGCACCACTGCCCTCCACACCCCAAGGGCTGCTCCACCTCAGGCGCTTAACACCTCGTGCCCTTCCCGCTTCCCTTCCGACCTGGGATCCTCACGCCCCGAGTCCCTCTTCCCCATGGCTGGATACCGCAGGAGTTAGCCTGAGGTGGCACGGCGAAGGGGTCTTGGGGCCTTCGGAACCCAGGTCCCGGGGCGGGCACTCACCCTTCAGAAGGCCTTTTCTCTCCACGGCAGCGGGCAGCACCTCGTAGGTTCTCATCTTTACACCTGGAGGCAGGGAAGGGGCTGCTGCTCCTTGGAGTCTCTAGAGCGGAGCCCCCTCTGCTGAGCTGGGCCCGGGATGCCCCCCACCCCCCTTCCCTCACCGCGGTGCCCTCTCCCCTACCCCAAACTCACCCGCCAGGAGCGCCTGGTTGGAGAATCGGAGGCCCACAGCAGCCAGCTGGGCCCGTAGCCTGGCCAGCGCTTCCACCAGCCCGGGGAAACTGTGGGACTCCTCGCAGGCCGCACCCAGCAGCGGCCCAGGGCAGGCCGGGACCGTCTTCATCTGGGCGAACTCCTGAGAGAGATCTCCCTGTTGGCTTGGGCCTGCGCCAGGGATGTGGGCCGCGGTCGGGGCCAGGGAGGGGACAGAGGTGAGGAGGGGGTCTCCCTCACCTCCAGGAACTGCTGGTCGCTCGGGGTGTGGGACAAAGTCTGCAGCCACAGGCTGTCGCTCTCCAGCTCAATCAGGCGTCGGTGGCTGTCCTGGATGGAGCAGCCCAGCTGACCCAGGGCCTTGGCCGCCTCCTCCTCCACAAACTCCAACACCCTGGCTTGCAGCCGCTCCATCTCCCCACCGATCTCTGCAAAGCAGTTGCTCACTTCCTCCCGCATGGCCTGAATCAGCTTCTGGAGGGGGACAGTGGGGAGGCGGAGAGCACCGGAGCTGAGGTCACTCCAAGCCCCAAGCAGGGCACCACCGGCGGGGGTGAGGAGGAGGGGTTCCAGGGACACTCATCAAGGGTCCCCAAGTTACCCTGGGGAATTATATATATTGTATCCCTTAAGCACTTGGTACAGTGCTCTACACACAGTAAGTGCTCAATAAATAGGATTGATTGATGGACCTCCAGGCAGAACCTTCTAAACAGTGCAAAGTCTGACAAGCGTCGGGGGTGGGGGGGGAGGGAGGGGCAGACGGACATGCCCATGGCTGGGATGTGAAGAAAGCGGGTGGCGGGAAACTCGGGGATACGTGGCCCTCGGGAGCACACACTTACCCAGCTGTTTGGGTTTGGCAGTTACTGGTATCAGCGCCCTGACATCCCACTCTTTGCTCTATGCCTTAGGGCTCAGACCCCGTCCCCCCCACCCCAGCTAAGGGCTGATCAAACCAAGATGCGCATCCCCCCCACCAAGAGACAACCCCACACTCTGAGGGCCCTGTCCTGTTCAGGGGAGGCAGGGTGAAGGGGTTCCATGTCCTCAGGTTGAGGTCAGCCTTGCGTTTGGCTCAGAAGTGGGGCTTGGCCTGCTTCCCTGCTTCCTCTCCAATGTAGGGAGCCCCCTCCCCATGCCAAGCGTGCCCACCCCCGGGGACCCCGCTCGGCCTGGGTTGGGGGAGCCCGAGGAAGTTGGCAGCATTACCAGGACGACGGCCACCCGCGACTGGTGTGTCTGGCTCTCGGACACGATGATGAGCATCTGGTTCTCCAAGCTGGCCTGGGCCTTCCGCACTTGCACCTGCGATGGGGTGAGAGGACCGGGGCTGTGGGACCCAACGCTCCATCCGTGGGAAGTTCCCCGAAGGCCGTCGGCTGCTGGTGGCCCTTCTCAGGTGCTCAGTACAGCGCTCTGCCCATGGTGGGCTGATGGAGGCAGGAGGCTCAGACGGGCCGCACGCCCCCCTACCGCAGGCTGGGCCGCTGAGCGGCTCTGGCCCAGACGTCACCTTACTTTGGAGGGACGGGCCTGGTAGGGATGGGAATGGGGTGGGGGTGGGGGTCCCCTGGGAAGTAAGGCTGAAAGGACCAGAGCCACCTGTCCTAGGACTAGAATTCGTGTCCCATCTCCATCCCGCACCTATATTTCCACCCTGACCCACTTGGCGCCGTGCAGGGGAGATGGAAGGTCGGTGTTTAGGCCCACCGCTCCCCCCAGAACCCTGAACCATCTCTGGAAGAGAGTGAGGGAAAGTGGGAAGGAGGAGCTGAGGCAGGCCAGGAGCAGGCCTCAGTTGGAGGGGCTGCCCTAAGGAAGGCAGCCTTGGCCTAATGAAAAGAACCCATGGCCGGGAGTCAGAAGACCTGGCTTCTAGTCCTGGCTCTGCCTCTGGCCTGCTGTGTGACTTTGGGTAAGTCACTGAACCTCTCTGGGCCTGTGTTTTCATCTGGAAAATAGGGAAGAGATTTCTGCTCTCCCTCCCTCATCGCCTCTGAGCCCTGCGGGGGGGACGGGGACCGTGTCCGATCTGATTATCCTGCGTCTACTGCGGCTCTCAGTACGTGCTTGTCACGGAATGAGCCCTGAATAAATACATCCTCATAATAACAATAACAATCGTGGTACTTGTTAAGCACCTAGTATGTGGCCAATCAGGTCAGACCCAGTCTCTGTCCCATATGGGATTCGCATGCTGCTGCTGCTAGAACCACTGTGGGGGACCGGGCCCTCTTTGGGCACTCGGTGCCCGCTCGCCCGGCCCCAAGCGGGCACCTCCTTGTGGGTCCGCTCCTCCTCCAGGGGGACGGTGTCGTGGTTCTTGTGGTCGTCCAGCAGGCAGGCCTGGCAGAGGCAGCAGCCGTCCGTGCGGCAGTAGAGGCGCTGCGGCTTCAGGTGCTTGGGGCAGGCTGGGGCCTGGCGGTCCCGGAGAGGCTGAGGCAGACGGTGCCCGCGTGAGCCCCGCTCCTTGTTGTGGGCGCGCAGGTGGGTCTCGCACAGCGAGGCCGCGCACCGCAGGCAGGACTTGACCGACCTGAGCTTGCGTGGGGAGCAGGCGTCGCAGGGGATGTCGCCCAGGCCCGTGCCGGCCTGTCTGTGCCCCACGCTCGCCTGGCCCGAGGTCAGGCAGGCCACGATCTCGCCCAGGGTGATGTTCTTACGCAGGCAGGGCCGAGCGGAGAAGGGCTCGCGGCACTGTGGGCAGCACGTTGCCTCGCCCAGGGCGGCCTGGTGATCCCAGTAGCCCTGGAGGCAGGCCATGCAGAAGTTGTGCCCGCAGGCGGTGGTGACCGGGCTGCACAGCACCTCCAGGCAGATGGGGCACAGGATCCGGTCCTCGAAGCGTTGGAGGTTGCAGCTGCTGTTCATCTTGGCCTGGCTTCTGGGCAGAGAGAGGGGATTGTGGGTCCAGAATTCCCTCGGGGAAGCCCGGCGGAGGCTTTGACTGGCTCCCAGGGAGGACCCCGAATCATTTTGGGATGTCTCCTGGGGGAGGGGAGTGGGAGTGGGGAAGAGAGACTGGACAGGGATGAGAGACAGTAGGAAATGGGGAGGGAGAGGGTGACAGGGAGAAAAAGAGAGATGGAGACAGGGAAGGAGGAAGATGGAGGGGGAAGGGAGGCCGACAGAGAGAGTCAGGGAGAGACGGAGCAAGTTGGACTGACCGACGGACAGGCTCAAGGTCTTTCGACTCTTATCTTGTTCTTGCTGCTGCTGCTGCTCCCGCCCCCAAAGGGTCTCCAGGAAGCCCACAGTTCAGCTCAGTGACATCACAATCCTGATGCCATCACTTGTCCGTTCTGGCCACTCCCCCAGTGTACCCCCCTCCCCCCCCCCCCACTTCCTCTCCTCTGGCAGATTTTCCAGGGGCCAGCTGCTCACCCCCCCCCCCCCCCACCCCGGATGGTGTTTCCAAACTATTTGTCTCCTGCCGGCTCAGGGAACGCTCCCTCCAAAACAGCACGACCGCCAACCCCCTGCCCACCCCACCCATCGTCATCTGGGCCGGGCCGTGGGCCAGACTCTCAGGGTGGTAGTGTGTGCACACAGAAAACCTAATACTTCACCTGTCTCACTGCCTGCAATTCAGGGACGAGATCAGGTCCAGCTCCCACCCACCCCTCCCCAGATGCCCACTGATAAGATCTGGGGAAACGGTGGCCAGCCTGGCTGGGTTCTTGCAGCCCAGGGAGCGGGTGGCTGAACTGTCAGAGGGAGGGAGGGAGTACTCTCCACACATTTCCTCCACCGGCCTGGGGGGCTGACGGCCTGTGGCTAGGAGAGCGGTGTTCGCGGGGAAGTGTGGGGGCTGGAGTCGGGCCTAGGTTGTCCTGATCCATCCGGAGCATCAAGGTGATTTCGACCCGGGTCGGTCAGTCCCTTGGAGGACAGCGAAGGCACTGCCCACCGGCTTGAGCCCAGTCGCTGCCACGGCGGTCCGGCTCCCGGATCTCCTAAGGGAAGCAGCGGGCGGCCTGGGGTGGCCCCATTCCCGGGCCTCCGCTGTACCCAGAGCCCATCCTTGTTCAGGCCCGGACGCCCCCCCCACCTCCCCCGCGCAGAGGGTTGGGGAAGACGACTCGGCTATGGCCCCAGCGGTCCTGGAAGGGCAGAACTCCCTGGCACTAAGGGAGTGAGAGCAAGAGAGACCTTGGGAACTGCTCAGAAACACCCACGGGGGAAGGACGAGGGGACAGATGTATGGATACGGTGCAGAGGAAAAAGCGTGTTTCGTACAGACTGGAAATGGCCCAGGCAGAGAGAGACGTACACCCACCCACACTCACATCCACACCCCTCGCCCCACCCAAGGCCTTCTCAGGAAGGCAGCCGCCAGTCGACACCACCACCATGGTCTTTGGCAATCTCTCACCACTGTCTCCCTTCCTCCTTCCCCGGCCTCTCCTCCTGGGGAGATAGTCTTTCCACAGCCACTGGCCAACGGGCCAAGGGAGGCGGATAGCCTGGCTTCAGCCCCAGCCCTCGGGTACGGCTTCCAACGGTCAGCCCAGTCGGCGGCCCGCCCGCCGGCAGCGGCCTGGGACAGCCGTCCCGAGCAGCTTCCGGGACCAAAGCGGGAGGCCCGGCGGGGGCGAGGGAGGGGAGGGGCGCACGCTGCAGGACACAGACCGGGAAAAGCCACAGACAACAGCAGTGAGTGCCGGGGACACTCCAAGCCCAGCCGGGTGGTCCGCTGGGAGCGGGGAACCTCCCATCCTTCAGGACACGAGCCTGAAGCTGGGAAACGGACACAGACAGCCGAGACACAGCCGTTTCCAGGTCAAAATAATTTAGAAAAGAAAGAGAAGAGAGTTCTGATTTTCCACGTGGCGTCTCCGGCCTCCGCTGCTCCTGCTGAACCTCGGGCTGGGGGCGGGGGGTGGGGGAGCGGAGACACAGGAGGAAGAGGTCGGGGAAGAGTGGCACGAGCTCCGGGTGGGGGTGGGCCACCCCTGGGTGTGAGCACGTAGCGCCACCAGGCACAAATCCCCCATCCCCCCTCCCCTGGCCAGGCCCCAGCCCCAGTCCAGGCTCCCATGGGGCTCGGCCCCGCAGTTGGCCGACTCTGCTGCCCTTGGCTCCTGTGCCGGGGGAGGGGAGGAGCAGGGGGTCCTTTGGCTTCACCCAGAACGGCTCTCGGCGGGGTGGGGCGGGGCGGGGCGGCGCGGGCCGGCTCTGCGTTCGCTAGGTCATTGTCCGAGAGCAAGTCCAGGCCGTGGAGAAAGGCCGGGCTGGGCTGGGCAGCAGCATCTGCGCTGGCTGCGAGCTAAGGCTCACATCCGGGACCCTCGCTCCTGGAGGATCTGGGGGAGAACCGGGAGAAAGGTGCAGGTTGGGATTTTGGCGGCCGCGCCCCAGAGCGGCTCGCGGGGAGAGGCTTCCGCGGCTAAGCGTCCTGCGCCTCACCTTGGCCTTCTCGCTGGGCTCTATGACGATGCCGTTGGTCGAGTTGTTCAGCTCCCTGGACACCACGCACAGGAACTCCGCCTGGTCCTCGCTGCCGTAGTTGTACGACGAGCCGATGCCGATCAGCTAAGGGGTGGGGCGAGGGGGCAGGACGGGCGATATGAGCAGCGGGTGGTCTGAGCGGCAGCCCGGGGAATGCCAAGCAGGGCAGGGGAAAAGTGACCATGGGAGGAGGGAGACAGTCTGCCCAGCTACACGTGGCTTCCGCTGAGGCCCGTGGCACAGCCAAGGCCCCTAAAGGAACCGATTGCGACCATCAGCCTGGCTACAGTCTCTGAGCCCCTTACCGGGGAGACCCCTCCCGAGTGACTGTTTCTGGGAGACCTGATCATCCCCCCTCCCTGCACCTGACCCCAGCGACTCCCTGGGAGATCCAAGCCCCCATCAACTGATTCTCACTGAGAGACTCAATCCCCATCCTCCCGCAGCTGTCAGGGGCTCAGTAGGACTTTGGGGCCGACCCGCCTCACTTGGGTCCTCGATTTCTCCCTTACCTCGGCCCTAACCCCGTGGTAAGCCCTCCTTCGGTCCCCTGACCCAGAGCAGGGCGAATGGGAGGATGGAGCGGGCAGAACTTGAGAGCGCCAGGTCCACAGTACCTGTTCGAACTTCCAGCCGTCGGACATGGTGGACACCATCTGAGTCAGCTCCTCCTCTTGGCACTGCAGGACTCGGTACACGTGTTTCACGGGGCCCTGGAGCGAGGACGAAACAAATCCGCTCAGTGCCTGGAACGGGGACCCGTGCTGCCATTTCGCTGGCACCCACCTCCAGCCCCCCGAGGCCACGTCTCTGGCCGAGGGCCCCCCCCGCCCCCACTGGCATCTGGCAGCACCGCCCTCCGTCCCCCCAACAGGTACGGGACAGTGTGAGGGGCTGGGACTGGGGAAGCCAGCCCTCTCAGACCTCTCCTTGCTCTCCCCTCTTTTCTCGCCACAGGGCAAACGCCCTGACGCTGAACAGAGAAGCCCCTGGCCCCGCTCCAGTGGCTGGTGGCACAGATGGAGAGGAGTGGGTCGCTCAGAGGGTCGGCACGTACTTGGGAGGTTCTGTTCTCGTTGTCACGTATCCTCTCCTTGACGAGCCGCACGAGGGACGCGATGTTGTAGAACTCGGCTTCTTCCAGCACGCCTGGAGGAAGGGAGCCGAGCGTGAGCCGAGGGCGGCCCCGGCTCCCAGCCAACCCTTTGCCTCCCGTCCCAAGGCTCTGGTTTGGCCCAGACCCCCGGGGTTTGAGCCTCTCGCTTTTCTTGGCATTAGAGATCTGACCCCTGGGCTCTCAGTGAGGCCAAATGACTGGTTTCAGAGAAACAGTTCAGGACCTAGGCCGGTGCAGATGCATCGAGATGGAAAAACCTGGGGTCTGAAGGCAAGGACCCCTGTGTTCTGGGTCCCAACCCGGCCCCCGGTCTGCTCTGTGACCTCAGGGAAGCCGTTTCACCTCTCTGGACCTGCTTCCTCTCTACAAAATAAGGAGCTACAGTGTGATCTTGAGCAAGTCACTTAACTTCTCTGGATCTCAGTTTCCTCCTCTGCTCTCCTTTCCACTAAGACTGGAAGTCCCATGTAGGATAGTGATTGCATCTGATCTGATTGTACTGTATCTACCCCAGGGCTTAGCCCAATGTTTGGTGCATACTAAGCGCTTAACATATACCACAATGATCATTATCCCTCTCTCCCTTCCTCATTGACTGTGAGTCTCTGGGGATGGAGACTGTCTGATTTGAATATCCTCTGCCTGTACACTGCTTGGCACTCATTCATTCATTCACTTGTATTTACTGAGTGCTTACTGTGTGCAGAACACTGTACTAAGCGCTTGGGAAGTACAAGTTGGCAACATATAGAGACGGTCCCTACCCAACAACGGCTCACAGTCTAGAGGGGTGAGGCAGACAACAAAACAAAATATGTGGACAGGTATCAAGTCATCAGAATAAATAGAAGTAAAGCTAGATGCACATGATTAACACAATAAATAGAATAGTAAGTATGTACAAGTAAAATAAATAGAGTAATAAATCTGTACAAATATATATACAGGTGCTGTGGGGAGGGGAAGGAGGTAGGGCGGGGGGGACTTAAAGTAAGCACCTAACAAAACCCATCACTAAGTTTAGGCCTGGGAGGGGGGAAAAAAAAAGACGGAACGGCAGAGGATATGTACACACTTTAACAAAAACTGAAAATCCACCGCTCGGCCGCTCCCCAAAGGGCTACTCAACTTTCCAGTGTAGCAACAACTTCTGTCGGCAACCAACTGGCCAGATCGGGCGTCTCCTTCCCCAACAATGAGCCCTCTCAGACACGTGGGACCGAGGAGGCAGGTCATGACTCCACTGTTCCCCCAGCCCCCCCAGGATTGGGCAAGCAGAGGTTTGCCATCCGTGGCATCAGCCTTCACGCCCGCCCCCCACCTCCCAGCAACCTCAAACCATCCGGTTGTCAGGATGGTCTCTGGAAACACCTGCTCTGCTCGGAGGGAAGATCCCACCCCGAAACGACGGAGCCGGGCCCCAGCACCCCGGCACCGCTCTGCCGCAAAGGCCCCCTCATCGCACCCAGCCCTTCCGGCTCCCCGCGCCTCACCTTCTTCCGCCAGCTCCTTGTTAATGATGAGTTTTCCGTGGCGGAGGTAGTTCAGGATAGGGCCAAAGTAGGTGGGGTCTCGGTCGATCAGATAGGCTCCGGTCTCGTCCTGCCGGCGAGATGGGATGGAGTCGGGCGCCAAACCGTGCAAGGGTGGGACGGCGGCAGCCTGGCAGAGCCCCCCAAAATGTGCCTGAAGAACCGGAGGACGCTGTGCCTACGGCCGCTCACGGGAAGTTGGGGTGAGGGAGACCGCCAGAGCGGAAACTGGAGTTGAGCTGTTTGTGTGGGGCTGCGTCCCAAGGCCCAGGTCTTCCCAGGTTTGGGACGCGGCCCGCCCCAGGGCGCAGAGCACGGAGTTGGGTGCCGCCTGCTGACTCATGGAGCTCGGGTTGGGGTCCGGGCTTGTGGTTCTGAGGTCTGGACGAACTAAACTCTGCACAATTGAAGTCTCCTGGTTTGGAAGTCCCAGGTTCTCTTGTTGCTCGGCTCTCCCCCCTCCGCCTCCCCCCAGCCCCGAGGAGGGCAGCACCGGCTGATCCTCCCCAAGGCTGGGTGCCAGGCCCTGCCCACAGGGCGCCTAGGGAAGCTGGCGAAGCCCTGCTTGGCTGCAGGCTTAACCGCAAGAGCCAAGCGTGGAGGCCGGGAAACAGGCTCACATTTGGGCAGGGCGGCCGGTTAATGATGAAAATCGTCTGGCGGGATCGTTAGATTGTTTCCTTGCCGAGGTCGGCAAAGCCCCACCCAGGGCCAGGGAGATGACCGACAATCAGTCAGCTTTGGGTCACCTGTTATTTCTACGGCACAAAACCACTTCTGAAGGGGAGGTCTGAGACCCACGAGTGAGACATTAAACCCATCTCCGTCACCCTAGTCGCAATAGCTCTGCGTGTTGGGTGAGCAGGGTGGCCTGGCGGAAGGAGACTGGGGCTGGGAGACCCAGGTTCTAATCCCGGATCCCTGACTCCTCACACAAGTCCACTGACCACTCTGGGGCTCGGTTGCTTTGAGAATAAGGCTACAGTTCTCACTGTAAGCTCATTATGGACAGGGAATGTATCTGCTAATTCTGTTGTGCTCTCCCAAGTACTTAGTCCAGTGCTCTGCACATAGTAAGCGTCCATCATCATCATCATCATCAATCGTATTTATTGAGCGCTTACTATGTGCAGAGCACTGTAC